>NC_020496.1:11201477-11223587 GCF_000184155.1 Fragaria vesca subsp. vesca
AGGATGAAGAGGGTGAGGACTATTAAGGAGCCGACGAGGATTCCGATGACGACCCAGAGATGGAGGCGAATTGAAGTGGGTTTTGAGAGCTCAGAAAATGAAGAGAGGGGTGTTAAATGGAAGAGGGAAAATGAATTAGGGGTGTTAAATGGAATTTCGCCCTTCACCCAACTGAGTGGACATTGAAAAATATGTCCAGTCAGCAAATTAACAGCACGATTGAACGTCCACTTAACGGATGGACCTGATAGTGTGACATTGGATAGTTCAAGGAGTGATCGATTGAAATTGAAAGATAATGAAGTAAACTGTCGAGTGCATGAAAGTTAATGAAGTGACCAGTATTTAATCCTATAAAAATCGAGGACCAAAGTCATTATCTTATGTTATTGTTTTCCATTATTCGTTTGTAGTTTGAGTGACGACGGTTGATGAATAGATGGTTGAGGACTTTATTGTACGTATATTTGTATAGATGCATGTATAAGACCCTCTTTAAAGACAATATGTTTTTTTTCATGGTAGTACCGATAATAATTAGTCTTATTAAACATGTCTACCCTTCTGTTAGTTCATGCCATATAAATTGTACATATTTTAGTAGACCAATGAATGTTTCTGTATAAGTAATATGTTTTTTTTTTTTTCTAAGTCAAGAATATGGTTGTAGGCATATGCAAAATTGAAATATATTTGTATTTTATAAGAGTTAGGGAATGTGTAACATTCTTATTTCCCATATGACACATAATGAGGTAAAAATGAATGACTGAATATACATATGCAAAACGTATTTCATAAAAATAAAAAAACATACGCACGCGCGAGCGCAGCATCGCGCGTGGAGGAAGGCTAGTGTTATCATAAAAGGAAAAAAATTTACTCATCTCATAGTCATTTTCTCTCTCTCTCTCTCTCTTTAAGCCGAAACTTAGGGAGACAAAGCCCCCCGACCCGACCCGGAAGACCCGACCCGCTTTTCCCGGCCAGTTCCGGCATATCCAGACGGCGGAGCCGGTCAGAATCTCCTCGCCTCCCCTGTGCGAGCTTCCCTGTGGTGGTAGTTTGCACCAATTCAGACCGAGCAGGGCGAATCGAATCCCACAGTCGAAGACGGGTCATTTCGGGCCGATTCCGGTGACGTAGGGGATTCAAGTTACCCATGTTTTAAAGCTCTGCTCCTCCCGATCCTAACTTTCCGGCCATGTTTCCGGCTCATTTTTTTTTTCTTCTTCTTCTTATAGACTTACAGTTAGTGACTTAATTTTCTGTAATAAGTGCAGTTTTACTAAATTTTGGGGTAAAAATGAGACAAAAGCAAGTCAAAGATAAGAGGCACCAAAATGGAAAGTAGACAAATAAAGAGAGGAAGGAGAAAAGAAAGAAAGAACAAGCCTTTCCTCTTTATTTCTCTGCCCTTTTTTCTATGATGCAGGAAGAGGGTGTTGAATATCTATATATATTGAAATACAGAAAATAGGGGTTGTGGCGTTACTCGCTTTGTTAATCTGTCTTGGAAAGTGGTGTTTCGAACGTTGGAGAGGTGAAGCTTTCTAGGTTGGTGGAGGTCTTATCCTTTGCAAAGTATAGGGAAGACTTTAAAAACAAAAGACTTTTACTTTCTGTGTCGGGAAGTTTCAGAATTTTGGGGTTCCGTTCTGAGTTGGGTTGAAGTTCTCTGAGATGGGTTCCTGTGGAAAACTTGCAAAGAGGGCTGTGGATACTGATATGCCGGTCATGGTTCAGGTATTGAGGCCGAAACTCTAACTGGGTTTTGTTGAAGTTTATGAATTTTAATCTGTTTTTGAGGATCAATTGATGTGTGAGTTTTAACTGGTGGAGTTTGTGTGGTTTTGGATGTGAAAAATGGGGGTTTTGGTTTTGCAGATACAACAATTGATCCGAGGTGCCAAAAATGCTGTGTCACTGGCGCAGGTGTGTTTCTGTTGTTTCAAGGTGTTTTGGTGGCATTTGTTTTGTTTGAGTCTTTTGGTAATTGTTAGGAATGAAGCCTATAACCATGGAGGCCTTGAAAAATGAGACAGATTTTCATTTGGGTCTTTTACTGGTAAATGTGTTATTTCATTGTGACATTGAGATAAATGTAGACAGCATAGTTATTGGAAAACGAGATTAGTATACTTTGTTTGGGGGTGTTTGGAACTCGTTTCAAAAAGGGTGGTCCATAATCTGTGGAAAGGTCACAAATGAATCATTTGATAATGCATCTTAGTTTTGTGTTTGATCTAGGAATCTCTGCACCTCAAGAAGCTGTCTGCTATAGAAAACACAAAAGTTAATGAAAAGTGCAAATCTTTTTGCTAATGTTGGTGTGCAAAGATTGTAATAATTGAAATCTGCCTCTTCTCAATTGAATAGTATAGAGGACAAACAACGAAACTGAAATCATGAACGTTGGCCGGTCATCCTAATCATCAAACATGACCGACGTTTTTCCATCTCACCAACTGGAATTTCTAATCTTGATCTGCTTGTGCATTTCATAGGGCTGTAGTTTATGTGGTATTTCATATCTATTCCTTGGGTCTTAGATACATTTGGCTAATAGCCTTTGTTGCTCTTTGGTTGTAATGTGCTTTAGGGAGTAGTTCATTGGCAACCACCCAAACAGGCATTGGATAAGGTGAAAGAACTTGTATGGGAGCCTTCAATTAGTCGTTATGGTGCTGATGAAGGTATACCTGAACTCAGGGAGGCATTGGTAAAAAAGGTAAGCTTAGAAGTTGTTGCGATGTTTTTCCTAATTATGATCCTAAGGCGATGCTTGTCCGAATTTCAGAGTTTGATTAACTGAGTAGTCTCAACAATCCTAAGGCAATGTATCCATTTTTATTTGTTATATTCTTTTGTTTCTTGCATCTACTTCAATTAACAATATCACATACAACTTGTACAGGTTGCACTACTATCTTTTGTGCATACTTGAATATTTAGATGTATGAGATTAACTAATGATTGCTGTCTCCATCTGATAGCAATGTTTTAAGTTATGACCATGCAAGCATATTTAACTAATTATCTTTTTTATGTTTGCAGTTGCGACAAGAAAACAAGTTGTGCAAATCTTCAGTTATGGTTACTGCAGGGGCAAATCAGGTGACTATCAGTGATTGTCTTTTTTGTTGCGTATTTGTGGAAGTACCAGAAAGGCCCAAAAATCTCAGTGTGGCAAATGTTCTACTATATATTGCAACTTAGCAACAGAAATAACTAGAAAGTTTCCTTCCTGATACATTAAGTGATTGATTTGTTAGGATAAGATTAGAGAGAATTTTAGTTGAATCAAACCTGATGGTCATCTTTGCTAATTATAAACCAGTTGCTCATCCCCTTTCAGTATGTTTAAGTGGAACTCATTCAGTTTTTGATACTAAATATTTCGAGTTGCAGAGAACTGAGCTAATAACTTCATAACTATTTCAATGCAGGCATTTGTGAACCTTGTTCTTACATTGTGTGATGCTGGAGACTCCGTGGTCATGTTTGCACCGTACTACTTCAATGCCTACATGTCCTTCCAGATGACTGGAGTTACAAATATACTTGTAGGTCCTGGTCAGCCAAATACACTTTACCCAGATGCAGGTGAGAAGCTTCATGAATTTCCAATTGCGCCAAAAACGTAAATGAAACATCAGATTTCTGAACTTCCATTTAATAAGTTTCTTCCGGGGACCTAGATATACAAGTATAACTTGCTATGTTAGATAGGGTAGTCTGGTTTGTTAGGTCTATAAGCAGTCAAAGGCTTGTTATCTGAGGTGCTAAATAAGAATATACCACCTTAAGTTTATGATGCGATTATTGGTGCATTCGAACAGTCCAACTTGGACATTGTGGCAGAAATGCTAATCATGACAATTGTGACTATTGGTCATGGTTCTATTTGTTGGAATGTCTGATTGGTCCGGTGCATAAAAAAGGCATATAAATGTTTTATCTCCTGTGTGGGGTTGGTTGTGCTCGTTCATAATATCTAACAAATTAAACAGGGGTGGGAAAGGGAGGAATAAATTCTCCAGCAAGTGAATTGGACAGTTCAGTTTGTTTTTTGGAGTCTAGAGACATACGTGATATATTTGACATCTTAACCGAAATTTTTCTCTTGACATGATGCTATTTTCTTAACTTACAGATTGGTTGGAGAAAACACTGTCAGAAACAAAACCAACCCCAAAACTTGTCACAGTTGTTAATCCTGGCAACCCATCTGGAACCTATATTCCAGAACCTCTTCTTAAGGTCTCTCTCTCTCTCTCTCTCTCTCTCTCTCTCTCTCTCTCTCTCTCTCTCTCTCTCTCTCTCTCTCTCTCTCTCTCTCTCTCTCTCTCGAACCTATTTGATTCTTTTGTTGTGTATCCGCATTTGAAATATTTTGGCTTCTCAGTAGGACTGAACATATAGGCTTGTTATCATGTGGAAGGAGAGATAATTTATGTATTTTGTCTCCCAATTGTTGTTGTTGAGGCAAGAGGTGAGAATTTGGATAAGATAACCTCTTAATTTTTGCATTGCCATAGGTATGAAAATATAGGTTGATGGGTTGTCATTGATTTCATTCTTATTTAATGCTGGCAAATGCAGTTAAGAACTTAAAAGAAGATGTTGCATCAGGTCACTTGGCCTTTGCTAAAAAATGAATAAATAGGTGTCTAAACCAAACCCTTCAATGGACAGTCATGGACATGGCAATCTTGCTGATCTTTTGGTTATATTCATTTCCATGGTCAGTTATCCAGTTGTTTACTGTCCCCTCATTTTGGAGTGACCAGAGTAGTCAGGGCAAGTTCTCAGGATGAATTTTTCCATTTCCTCCGTGTGGTTGAATTAGGTTATGAAATTTCTGCTTTCGTGATTGCAACCTGAACTTCCTTATATTGCTCTCTGCTGTTGAGTGTTTATTTCGAGGATCATGTGCTAGTACATTGCGATTTGGGTGATCAGTGTAGTTTACACATGAAATTTCTTCCGGGGATCATGTAATCTCTCTCTCTCTCACTCACTCACTCAACACACATACAAACATTTACATATACATGTATAAGATGACTAATATTATTTCTGTCTTTCTCATTGCAAAAAACTTCTTTAGTGATGATGTATGTGTCTTTTGGTGATTGATCTCTGTAAGTAGTCTGTATAGTTTCTGATAATTGTTCTGAAAGTTTTGTTCCTTTCTCTTTGTGAGTAGAGGATTTCAGATATTTGCAGAGAGGCTGGATCATGGCTTGTTGTGGACAATACATATGAGTAAGTCTACAACTTTTGTGTAGGAATGTTAGAATAATATGTTCTTGTATGATCTGATCATCTAATGAGATCAATACGTCATTCAGTTCTCCAAATCCCAATGCTTCGCACATAAATTACGGGGTGTGTTGCCTTTTAGAAGGAATATAGGTTTATTAGTCATTGTGAATATAGCCTTTAAATAAAAGAAAATTTATCCACTTTGTGGAGGTTCAAAAATGCCAGTATCTACCTTTTTTGATTAGTTATTGTTCTAGCTGGCCTTTGCTCCTGCATAGGTCACTATATCCATTTTATATTTCCTACTACCTATAGCTTGGTGAATATGTTTTTGGGAATTTAATTTTTTCTTATATGCCAAGTTGATCACAACAAAGGGAAATTTTCTTGACCAATCTTGATAGCATGGCAAATAATTTTATCAGCATGTGCCTGATTTCATTTTGCTTTTGATTCAAGAATGTTCCTCAGATGTTTGCCTCTAAAGCATTAATAGTCCAATGTGAGTCCTAAAATTTGATTTTGCAGGTATTTTATGTATGATGGATTGAAGCATTCTTGTGTGGAGGGAAATCACATTGTCAACATCTTTTCTTTCTCAAAAGCTTATGGGATGATGGGATGGCGAGTTGGCTATGTAAGAAAAACTCTCAATTCATGATGCTTAGTTAATAAGTCTAGTGTGAGCGCAAATATGAAAAGTTTAGTTTTGCTTCTTTAAGTATTAGTTTGCGTGACAAAGTGATAAACCGAGTATAAAGCTTTGTTTGGTTGATCTAAAGGACCTAATATAAAATTAAGATTGTTGTATGAACTGAATATTCATGATTAATATTGAAATGGTTGTGTGGCTAATAACATACGTAACTAATCATTTGTAATATATGCAGATAGCATACCCATCCGAAGCAGATGAGTTTGGCACTCAACTCCTCAAAGTTCAAGATAACATTCCCATCTGTGCTTCAATACTTTCGCAACATCTTGCCTTGTATTCACTAGAAATGGGATCCGAATGGGTTGTTGAACGAGTGAAAGGACTTGTCAAAAACAGAGAAATTGTTTTAGAAGCTCTCTCCCCACTCGGGGAAGAGTCTGTTAAAGGTGGAGAAGGTGCTATATACCTGTGGGCGAAGCTCCCGGACAAAGTCGATGACTCTGAATTTGTTCACTGGCTTGCTCACAGACATGGGGTGGTTGTGATTCCTGGAAGTGCATGCGGGTGCCCCGGAAATGTGAGAATCTCATTCGGTGGCTTGTTAGAGGATGACTGCAAAGCTGCTGCGGGGAGGCTGAGAAAAGGATTAGAAGAGTTGGTCAAGGATGGAATGGTCAAGTAACTTTCATCTTACATTGATTCAACCATACAAATTTACAGCTATTTCAAAATAATTGGTGGGGTGGGTGGGATCTTTGTTTAGTCAAGTCATATAAAAGAAAATAGGTTTATTTCAGTTATGTATAATCCAAAATGGCAGTTCCAAGTCCCAAAATGGCAAAATGTGTGTTTCTGTTATCATAGCCATTAATTATCAAACTACATGTTTCAGTGTCCAAATATAAATAGTGATGCTGTTTTATCTCTGCTTTATTTGTTCTGACCATATATCTATATGAGAAATTTTAAATACACACCTCTAATCTCTTAATACACACCCTTAAAACTATCAGATTTTATAGGTATGTTTAATTACAAAAACATCCATCAATTATTAGGGGAAAAAAAAAAAAAACTTTCTCTTCTCAAAAACCTAACTCTTCTCCACTATTACTACACATAAAAAAAAACACAAAAAAAACCTAATTCTTCAAAATTCATCACTTAAATTTCGACTACTATCGTATTTACAACATATACTATTTACCGATTCATTTGGTTTTTTTTTATCAACTTTAGTTTTTATCTTGCAGACTAAAAACTAATTTTTATGCTATTGTACTTTTCCTAGTGTCTTAACTTTGAAAAAATTATGTATGTTCAATATTTTTTTTTTTTTAAATTCTAGCCAATTGATGTCATATTAGTGATTTGGAATTCGAATATAATATTACTCTTTTGATTATAAATTGAAAAATATCAAGAAATAATTTCTAACCCGATCAAAAAAATCTAACAGAAAATAAAAAAGAATACGTAAAGAGAGTTGTGAAATAGTAAATATATAATAATTATATTAAATAACATATTATTATTAGTTTTAAATATTGAGGGTATTTTAAGCAATTTGGGATGTGTATTTAGTATAATATTGAAATGAAAAACTAGATAGGTAGTGTATTAAGTACGGGGTGTGTATTAAGATATTAGAGATGTGTATTTAAAATTTCTCTATCTATACTGGAAATGAACACACATTGCCTCTGTAAATATAATAGCAAATATTTAATCGAAAAAAATATAATGGCAAATAGTTTTGGTTCGACTGTGTTTAAAAACAGTGACAGACTTGTTGCGTATTCTCCTCTTCTGCACTCGGAGGATACATGTATACTAGCATCCACGAAAGACTCCATGTTTGCAATTTTTTCCCCCGATTTGTTTGACTAGAATAGCTGCTAGCTCTGTTAGCAACAACAAAGAAAGTAAAAGCAATGGCCTGTACTCCCTTATAGCAACAAGTGTGCCTGAACTTTGTGCCCAAAACCTTTTTTTTTTCCTCTGTCATACTAGATCATGACTTGGACTAGCAATGGCATGTACTCCCTTATAGCAACAAGTGAAAAAAGAGTTTCTTTAGCAATTTAAACTATTACTATATAGTCTTTATGAGTGTTTGCTTATATTATTTTATGGTGTTTGGCCTTAAAATATTTACGGTAATTTATGAAATAGTTTCGTCTGTTAGTTTTCCTATTACCTATTAGATTTACATCTAACGGTAAAAAATAAAACAACTCAATTTCCTTTTAAAAATCAAAAGCACTAACTTAAAAATTATTATTTCATTCCTTTGTATCATAAAATTTGCCGTCGATGCAGGTTGAACATGTTTATTTTTCAAGGTCACAACAGCGACTAAATGAGTGAATTTCTGTGTCTCCGGATATGATACGCAAGAGTAATACATTTACCGAATTTCTGTATCCCCTTTTGTTTTTATATTTTGAGTTTTGGGAAGCATGCAGTTAGAGTACCTAGAGGTCTAACCTTGGACTGACTAGTTGACTTTCATTTGTTTACTCCTGCCTTCTGTGCTGGTAATTTCCAAACTCACGCATCCCCAAAGGTCCTCAGCTTCGATCCCAATTCCCGCAGTAAAATAAACGGCACCGTTTCACCTGTCCTGACAGTCGACTCAATCCACTTGGCATTTGATTATATTCCTCCTAAGAAAAGAAAAGAAAAGCAGAAAGCAAAGCAAAGCTTCCCTCTTTCTCTTTCTCGAAGCTTCAATCCTCCTCCTAAGCTCAAATTTCATTTCCCGATCCCAATTCCGAGATGGGCTGCACGCAATCCAAGATCGAGAACGAAGAAGCCGTCTCGCGATGCAAGGAGCGCAAGCTCTTCATGAAAGACGCCGTCTCCTCCCGCAACGCCTTCGCCGCCGCTCACTCCTCTTACGCTATTTACTTGAAGAACACTGGCGCCGCCTTGAGCGACTACGCCCAAGGCGAGGTGGCCCAGCACCCGGCCCAGCTCGTCCAAGTCCTCCAGCCTTCCGTCCCCGCCGCTGCCGCCGCCACTTTCGACTCTTTTCCTCCTCCGCCTCCGCCGCTCCCTAATTTCCCGCCCGCGCCGCTCCAGCGGGCCGCCAGCATGCCCGAGATCAAGCCCGACCCCAAGGGACAGGCCAAGCCCAAGCCGATCATCGAGGAGGAGGACGAGGATGAGGAGATTGACACCGGCGAGAGCTTGAGAGTGAGGACCAGGAGCAAAAGCCGGAGCCAGAGTCAGAGCAACAGAGGAGTTGTGGAGCTGGAGACCGAAGAAGAAGAGGAGTTTCCAGATGGACAGCCTCCGCCGTCGCCGAGGCCGCCGCCTCCGTCGGTGGAGAGCCGGACGGTGCCGCCTCTGCCGCAGCATGAGGACACGCCTTACGATTACTTCTTCTCCGTCGACGTGCCGGCGCCGTCGCTGGGGGTGCCGCCGGAGCCGCCGAAGGAGGAGGTTCAGAGGAAGGTGTTCGAGGAAAGACCAGTTAAGAAAGTAGAGAGGGAAGTGGAGCCGGAAGTGGTGGTGGAGGTGAAGCGGAGTCCGGTAGTGGAGGAAGAGGTGGTGCCGGTGCCGGCTCCGCCTCCTCCTCCGGTGGTGGTGGAGCCGAAGACCTTGAAGAAGGTGAAGCCGGTGGGCTCAAAAGGCAGTCTTAGTTTGCTGCAGGTGTTTGAGGAGATTGATAATGATTTTCTCAAGGCTTCTGAGAGTGCTCATGAGGTCTCTAAGATGTTGGAGGCTACCAGGCTCCACTATCACTCTAATTTTGCCGATAATCGGGGTAAGCACTGAGCAAGATCAATGAATCATTTCCATTTCTTTGATACTGATTTTCTCAGGTTGGCATTGCTATGATATTTGTTTTACATTTACTCTTTGTTACAGGGCATATTGATCACTCTGCTAGAGTGATGCGTGTTATTACATGGAATCGGTCTTTTAAAGGAATTCCGAATTTTGACGATGGCGGCAAGGATGAGTTCGACTCTGAAGAGCATGAAACTCACGCCACGGTATTGGATAAATTGCTGGCGTGGGAGAAAAAGCTGTATGATGAAGTCAAGGTACTTTAAACTGTCAATCATTTTTCTTTTTGCTGTCGTTGCCGTAGGGAGATAGTAAAGGAACATGCAGAATGGTTTCTGTATCCAAGATATTTTAGAAAGGATGTCTTAGATAGCTTGCTTTTGCATTCACTATTTAAGCTTTTTCGGAAGAGGCAAATCAGAAGACTGAAGTTGTTTGCTCGTGTTGATTACTGTCTATTATTATACTGGTATCAATTCATACACGGGAATGAGGAATCTCAGATTACTGATCTAGATATACCAATTTGACATTTCAAACAGAAAAGACTCATGCTAGATGATGTTCATTGATTTCAACTTGAGTTCATCTGCAGATTACATAAGGAAATTTGTTTATGTTTTACTGGAAGTGTAATTTCAGAATAAGCTTCAGCTTAGTGTTTTATTTATTTTACTATGAATCAGCTGTGAATTCCATCTTATTTGGGATTGAATATTGTTGGATAGGCAGGTGAGCTCATGAAATTTGAGTACCAGAAGAAGGTCGCCTCGTTGAGCAAGCTGAAGAAGCGGAGTACTAACTCAGAGGCATTGGAGAAAGCGAAAGCAGCAGTGAGTCATCTGCATACAAGATACATAGTTGACATGCAATCCATGGACTCAACAGTATCAGAGATAAACTCTTTACGAGACGACCAGTTATATCCGAAACTTGTTCAACTTGTTGCAGGGTGAGTTTGCAGTGTATTCGATGTAGTTAAAGTATTTTACCTTTGCACCTGATACTTTCATTTCTGGATAACAAATTTCAAGCAGGTATTCTAATTCAATAGAGAAAATTGAATTTCATAACATAGAACATGATTCTATTAATTTTAGTTGCTTAGGTTGCTTTGGGCTGATCAAGGCTTTGGTAATGGATCTTATGGTGAGTTGTAGGTAGTTTGCGAAGACAATTAGGAAAAGGTGTAAGTCCTAGCCTCTGAGTATTCTGTAGTAGAGCAATGAGTTGTTGAGTTGTAGATTGCAAGGAGATATTTTCACCCAAAAGCTTCAACTTTTGGATACGTTTGCAGAAAACAGGTGGCTGAATATTACTTTTCTGAAAAGAAAATAAAGAAAAAAGATGAGCACTAACTAGCTTTTGCGTGCCATATAGAATTGTGTGAAAAGAATAAGTTGTAGGTAGATATTGGAAGGAGGTCCTTTCCCCAGATGGTACGATAGTTACTGGATAGGTTTGCAGAAAATTGTGTAAAAGTATATTTTGAAAAGGAAATGAAAAGAAGGAAAAAGTGGAATCTTTATTCTGCTCTGAAATTCGACAAGCTACGTGTGCTTTGTAGAGATGGTGAGTTGCATAGAATTCAATTTGTTATTAATTGTATTTCAAGCTGAAGAGCAGTAAACAGAAGGTTACCTTCTCATCTGTCTTATGAGCGGATAGCACCATCGTTCTCTGTGAACTGTAAAAGATCACCTTATTCTATATGACTATTTTAATCTTCAATTCTTACTTTTTGTGGGTTCAGAACATGAAATAGTGTTAGCATCTTAGGGCATTAGTGGATCTCAACACCAAACTATACAACTGTGTTTGTGTCATTTAGATTCTTATTGTCTTGAAATTATATGGCTTACTTTTTAAACTGCTAATAACTGTGTTTTGGACTGCAGGATGGCTACCATGTGGGAAGCCATGCGATGTCACCATGAGAGCCAGTCAAAGATTGTGACTGCCCTCAGGTCTTTTGACATCTCCCAATGTCCCAAGTATACAACTGACCACCACCATGAGCGCACTGTCCAATTGTGGTATGTGGTGCAAGAGTGGCATTCACAGTTTGTGAAGCTTGTGAGTAAGCAGAAGGAGTATGTAAAGGCGCTGAGGAATTGGTTGAAACTTAATCTTATCCCTATTGAGAGCAACTTAAAGGAGAAAGTTTCTTCGCCACCAAGAATTCAAAATCCCCCTATTCAGGGGCTACTCCTTGAGTGGAACGATCATCTGGATAAACTTCCAGATGAGGTTGCGAGAACTGCTATACACAACTTTGCTGGTATAATACATACTATAATGCTGAAGCAGGAGGAAGAAATGAAAATGAAGGAAAAATGTGAAGATTCCCGGAAAGAACTTGACCGCAAGAAGAGGCAATTTGAAGATTGGTACCATAAATATATGAACAAGAACATACCGGATGAAGTGGATCCGGAGAGACCAGAAAGCAATGTTCGCGGTGATGTTGTTGCAGAAAAGCAGTTTAATGTGGAAGTAGTCCAGAAGAGGTTAGAAGAGGAGGAGGAAGCCTATGCGAGACTGTGCCTTCAGGTGAGAGAAAAGTCTATAACAAGTCTTAAAACTGGCTTGCCAGAACTCTTTAGGGCATTGGTCGCTTTTGCCGTTTCTTGTTCAGAAATGTACAAACACTTGAATTCCAGATCAACCCACCATCAAAGTGAGAGCTCAGGAAGACAATAAGCTTGTAAGTATAGTTTTATCATTGATTTTGTTCTTCCTGATAAATGTTATTTGCATCGGTCTATAGTAAAAAGCTTGTGCATTTTAGATATGGGACATGCCCGTAAAGTCGTATAGATAAAGTTGAATTCAATAGATTGAGTAGAATAAAAAAAAAGAAGAAAGAAAATTAGATTGAAGTTGTGCAAGCTTTCTCTTTGCCTCCATTTTGTTTTCCTTGAATGAGAAATATTTGTTCCATGTAGAAAGTAGTTATGCATGCACTATGGACCATTGTTACTACATTATATACACTAGAAATTATTCGTACTACTCAGTGCTCCTGCTGTACCTACCATGGACAGGGACAGCTAAAGAAGCCTATATTCTTCTGGTCAGGATAAGGTGTCTCTACTGCCATTACCTTTCTGTGACCTGTGTATTCTTGTAGCCTTTACTTTGGTGATGCTGGCGATCTAGAATGTTAGGTTACAGATAAGGAAATTAATCAAATATAAAGACGTGTAGAAAGAATTAGATACCTTTCTTCCCTAGATAGGAAAACTAGTGCCTAAAAAAGTCGAGGAATACGAATAGGTTGGATCTGCAAATAGCTTTTATGTTGTCATTGGAGGCCAAGAAATATGAACATTTTAGACTCGGACATAAGTTTTTTTTTTTTTCTCCGGCCAATGAGAAACTTTGGCATATTTTTCTGAACTGTTACGTCTGATATAAACACTGGAAGTTGACAAGTGAAGCTGGTAAATACTTGGTGAACTTGTCATATTCCAATTTTAGGTCATAGACTTCAATCTGGATATTGTGGTCTCTACAATCAAGCCCTTTTTCTTGAACAGATCTCTCGGCAAGCTTTATACCTAGGCATGCTGTATAAACCCAGTTGCTAAGAACTATATTCTTACCACAAGGATGAGGGACAAAACACCATGTACTTGGAGATCGTAAGGCCTAAATTTGTTCAATCATGGCACTTTGCCATAGAGAATTAGTAAAAGCAGTCTAAGAGGATCTTGGTCCTCTGCGATATTGAATCTCAGTGTTACAACCAATCTTATGAAACGAGTCAAATGACACACGACGGATATAGTCATTTAGTCACCTAAATGGACTCTCATAAGACAAAAGAAAATGGCACCTGCAACAAGGACAATTCTAAATGAACTTTGACACTATATGATTGTACCGTGTAGAAAGAAATCTTCACAGCTTGGAGAAGTATGCTTCAAACTTGTAATGGTGATGTTTGTGGTGATTTGACCAGCATTCAATACACCCCCTCTACTATTCTTTTCCTTGTCCTGCAGCATAAGTTCAACATTATCAAGGAAAATGAAGCAATTTATCTCTGCAAGGTTTTAGAGGTAACAAATTTGTAGAGAGCTGTGGAGCATGAAGAACTTCTTAAAGTTGCAAGTGAATGAAGTGGTGCAAAGGAGGTATAGCGCTATCAACCATTGCTGAGTGTAATCTTCTCCTCGAGTTCAAAAGGAATAGAATTACTAATATTGGCCGTATGGTCTGTAATCCAAACATCTTCATGAGCAATGCATGATGAGAGGAACGCCACTTGAGTACTTTCTGAAGTTTGAGTAGTCATTGCAGTAAGAGTAGCAGGTAGTTAATCTAACTTAGCATGCATTATTGCCTATGTAAGAGCAGTCTAAGGCTACTGTATGGCCTTTCTTCCTATAAATCTGATCCTCAAAGACAAACGTAGAAGGATGATCGACATGAATATCACTAATTTGATGCTTACGAGAGGAATCCATGTTCATTCCTTCATTCCTGCTGGTCATTGTTGTTAATTGTTATTAGAACCATTGTACTTGGCCCTGGCTTGAAATCCACCGTAAGATAGTTTTCCTGAATTTTTATCCACCAGAAGCGCTACCGTCATATTGGGGTCTCCTGAATAGAAGACTGCTGTTTATAGTTATCAATTTATCATAATCTGTCCCTGTGGCAAGTAACTGAGCTCTAAATGACATCAGAATAGGAATCTGTGTGGCTCTAATCACCGGTTTAATCCAATGCTTCTGCAACTACAACTTTCACCAAATTTACATACTCCAAATATGCGATAAGTAATGAATCAATCATTCTCAGCAACAGATGAATATCATTCCACAACAAACACATAGTCGCTAATAATAGTTTTTCACCAACAGCTGGAAAATCATTTAAATACCACTAAAGACATTAGACTGATATTCCACAATAGTGCATCAACGATATTACTACCAAATTTTGAATTTTGTTTTAATACAGAGCACAGAGCTAAACCATGTTCTTTCCAATTGTGCAAACAACAGAAGAGCAACCTAAATAAGTGCCTACCCCAATGTCAAACCAGATGAAAACTATTGTGACTAAACATTCACAAAGGTTTCCGCTTTTTTTACATGACATATGAATATATGCGTTAATATATGACCAATTTAGGGAAAAAATCAGAAAGGACTTCCAAATACAACACAAATGATCCTACAGTACGCACTACGCAGACTGTGTATTTAGTGAGCTGACAAACTATGTCTTTTCTTTCTTTTCTTTTTTGGACAACTCAGAACAATATCCTAAGCATAATACAATTGTAACAGACAGGGGATATCAATTGTAACAGAAAGGGGATATCAGAAGCAACTGCGCATGTAATGAGCCGCTATGTCTAACTCAGCTATGACATTCTCCTCACAGCATCTCGGTAATGTCCCAACCAAGATATTGTGAAAGAAACATTAATGTTTTTCTTACACATTGATGACCAGCTCTCAGTTTATCAAAGTATAGTTTCTCACACATGCAAAAGAACAGTTATTGGTTACCCTATATCGACAGAGAAAGCTACACAAACTATTCTGGGGATCAAGTCATATATTTTGAGGTATATATGCTCCAGGACTCAGATCAATCAAACAACTAGCATAAAGCAACACTATGAAAACTAGCATAAAGCAAAAAATACCAGACACTGAGACATACAAATATAGCTCAAAAAGGGATATAACCACTAGCTAGGAAAAATGAAAACCCAAAAGCCAAACATGTAGCTTTGTGTATTAATCGTATGATATAAACTAGAGAATTTGTTTCCAAATTTTGAAATCCAACAGGGCATAATTGGAGAAGTGTATTCAGTAGCTCCTTCCCCAGTAGGACCACTTCTTTGCTGGCTTCCCGGACGCAAAGCAAAGAGTTCCTTTAGAGAGTTCGGGCTGGACAAAGGGCGAGCACAGCAACCTTGCTGCACCAATTTCACTCTTTGTTCGGGATGTGACATCCTCTTCTACTTCAGGTTCATCACACCAAGGAGCCAGGATCAGTTTCTTGTTGCTCAAAGCTACTGTGAATTCATCCCATGTTCTGATAACCTCAATAGAAGCATCTCGTTTTTGTTTTGCAACATCAAAGAGATTTTGTTGAATTCTATCAAACATGTCTCTTAATTCCTTGATCAAGTCAACCACAGGAATGTCCACTTTCTCACAATTGTCACGCCGAACACAGCATACTTGTTTCTTTTCCAAATCTTTTGCTTCAACTTCAATCCTTAGAGGAACACCTTTTAATTCCCAATGTGAATGCTTCCAATCAGGCGAGTAGTTGTCCCTCAAATCAGCCTCAACACGAAATCCAGCTTCACTCAACTGCGCAGCAATGTTGAAGCAGGCATCAAATATGACATGTGTATCGGCATCCTTAGTAGGCACTGGAATCACAATAGCCTGGATAGATGCTACTTTTGGTGGCAATACCAAGCCTTTGTCATCTCCATGCACCATTACCATCACTCCAATCGTTCGAGTACTATAACTCCAGGAGTTTTGCCAAATCATTGCTTTTTCTCCCTTGTCATTTTCATAAGTAATGTCCAATTTTTGTCCTAGACAATGTGAAGCGGCTCCTTGTATACCGCGGCCAGTATTGGGAACAAAAGCTTCCACACTTGTGGTGTAAAGCGCACCGGCAAGTTTCTCATTCTCACTCTTTTTTCCCTTTACAACTGGAATTGCCAAATATTCCTCATATATCCTTCTGTACAGTTCCAATATCTCAAGGACCTCTTTATCTGCCTCTTCCTTTGTTGCAAAAGCTGTGTGGCCTTCTTGCCAAAGAAACTCCCGGCTCTTGATTAATGGAGTGGGATTGCCAGACTCCCATTGAAGTGATTGAACCACATTGCACCACTGATTTAGCTTCAATGGCAAGTCCCGGTGTCCCCAAATCCACTTCGAAAAATAAGGATTCATATGAGTCTCACTCGTTGAACGGATTGCAATAGGCACTTCTAGTTCAGATTTTCCAGACCTTGTGACCCAAGCAACCTCTGAGGCAACCCCCTTAATCTGATCCTTATCTTTTTTCAGACCAGCAGGGGGAACAAACAAGGGAAAGTAGCAATTTTTAATCTTCAGCTTCTTTATTTCTGCATCGAAAAAGGCTTTCATGGTCTCCCATATTGCCATTGTCCCTGGCCTCAATATATAACATCCAGAGATGTCATAGCATTCAATCATCTCACTATGAACAACAACCTCCAAATACCACTCCCCAAAATTCTCATTCTTCTTCTTCTTGATCAGACCCAGGCCAGTTTCTTTCTCCACGTCCTTCTTTTTCCCACCACTCGCAGAAAGATATTTCCATAGAAAAGCTGAAAAGCATCCCAAGCATACAGCAACAGAGAGGCTAGAGGATAATCGAAACCTCATGGTCAAACCGAGAATAATTTTGTGATGTGTATTCTTCTCACTTTCTCAGGAGGACATTATATACAGATACAATCCGTGTAGCATAAGGTAAGTAGCAATCCTAAATTCCTAATTGAAGTCTAATTAACCTAGGTAAGAATCTCCTAAATACACAAGGAAAGTAGTATTATAGAGAATTGGGACTTCCGGCATCCCAAAGAGCAGAGCAAAACCTTCTTCGCCTGCACAAAACTTGCAGCATCTAGGAATCACGAGTAGATCCTTATTTCAACTAGGAATCCTATAAAGTCTAGTATAGCGTTTGATTCTAATTTGCCGGAGTATGATGAGCTCGTTTTCACCTTAACACATGAACCATTTGTTTTCATATACTAATGCATAAGTTAATATTATTGGTTCGAATCATTTGGATGCGTCAATAATTCAATATATAGACACTAGGAATGTGTTCTACTACTCTATTTGGCACTACTGCTGAGGTTTTACTTCGAGTGTCTTTTGTATAAGAATAACAAAAGGTTTCTACTTCATTCTTTTGCTGAGGTTTCTACTTCGAGCGTCTTTTGTATAAGAAAAAACAAAGGTTCCTACTTCATTCTTTTGATACCTTGTGCAGCTCGTGAGCTTAGGAGCAGCATTACCTGAGTACCAATTCTGGTTTCTGATTCATCAGCTTTTTTTAACATCAGTCACCTCGGATGGTCAAGGCAACATGTATATTATGTAAGATCTGTAAGAATATATATATATACAGATTAAAGTTGCATGACGTAACGTTATCAGCACTCATATACAAAAAGGAAAATCTGTTCTTTAAATTTGAACAATTTTAAGTTATAACATCTTTGAACCTGTGAGCAGTTTGTTGAGACTCCATCTGACGATGTTACACTTATAAGAAACCAACCTCCAGCTGAATCACCAAGAGGCAAAAACGGATCCTTCGATAAACACTTGCCCAAATATATGTAAGAAAAGATAGTCACCCCACCAAGCAACAAAATGATTTTCTTCTTCTATCTCGTGTTTCATTGTTTAGAGTCATTCCAATAGGCTTTGCTGGGGAAGCTCTTGCTAATCTCTTTGCTGCACAGATGGAAAGTTAAATGTATAAGCATCGCATACATATCTGAATTCTGAAAACCGACTCTTAAAGTTAGAACAAACAAGACACCAAATTTTGGATGCACAGTTCATATGACCGGACAGTTTAACCGTACTTTGAATAGCATGCATGAAACTTGAATTACAAACCAGAAGTCTGAGGTTTGAAACAATCAAATTTCACCGTAAACAGCAGACTGTAAGTACCGATGCAATTAAGCCATATAATTCTTCCTCATATCACAGATGAACTTTTACCTATTTCGTGGAAAAGTTCATTAATATTCTGTGAGGTTTTGGCTGAAGTTTCCATGTAAAACATCCCATTATCTTGTGCAAATTGCTCCCCTTCCTGCAGTATAATTTCAAGAAAATATGAAAGATACAAACAAGTTAGAATGCTTCAGATATTTTAATGTGGTATTTGGATCTGATAGCTAATATAGCAGTTTTTCCATATAAGCAATCTCTTCTACCAAAAATACTCCTACAAAAAGGAGATACAAGGAGATTATTAACAGAATGTTGCAACTACCTCATTGTCCACCTCCCTTTTTGCCTCCAAGTCAGACTTGTTTGCAACCAATGCCATCACCAAATTTAAATTCCCTAAAAATGTTGCAAGTAATGAATCCATCATGATTAAAGGCAATCTCATCCCAAAACAGACACATGATTGAACAATATAAAATCATTTCCCAAGAAGAGCTGAAAACTTATAAAACAAAGAGGACACATAAATATGTATGCATATTTTACAAGCCAGCGAAGAGGAGGAAGCTATATCAGTACTTGCAATTAAGGATACAGACTACCTTCTAAACCCAAAAGGTCACAGATCGTCCGATACTTATGTGAGATTGGGAATTAAACACACACAAGCGAGGTTTGGTCCTCTCTTTCTACATGACATATAGACATGGAAACAATTGGAACTCACAAGTATTGTGTATGACCTATCTAATGTTATATTTGCAGAATACAATGAGGTTTTTCTTAAACCCTAGACAAGATATGAAGTTATACACTTCTTCTATTGGGTAGATTATGAAGTTGATGATCATGAAATAGTAAAGACAGGACAAGATAAGAGAGATGAAAATCATACTAAACAACCTGGTTCTCTATACTTGAACAGAAATAGGAACAAGAAATTCATGATAAGAATACTTCTGCTGATGCCCTCACCTTGCCTTTGCAATTCTTGAACCCATTTTTTAGCTCGAGTGAATGTATCCTGAAGCCAATACACATTCAATAAGAGAGCAATATATAATTGGCATATAATATGACTTAGTATGGATTGAAAATGCACAATGTAACCCACTTAAATTATATTTTATAGCATACATAAATCAGGAGTCAGGAAGGATAGAACTGGAAGTTGCATTCATCCTGAGACAGTAGGGATCCCGAGACAATATATAGTGCCCTACTATTCATTTAACCTCAATAACCAGAACCAAAAAAGGAAAAGGCAGTTTACTGTGGTTGAATTTCAGGAGTAGACAACACAGAGATTGCACTGACAGGTAAATAATGAAATGATCGGCCAACTCAACAAGAATGGAAAGCTTTTTTTTTTTTGCCAGGTAAATAATTACAGCTTTTTTGCCAAGAATGCAGAGCTTTTATTATATGAACACAGGAAGTTTGATTTGTAGGTACCGTGCTTGAGATGTCATATACAACTACAGCTGCTGCTGCACCGCGATAGTACATAGGAGCCAAGCTATGGTATCGTTCTTGTCCTGCTGTGTCCCAAATATCAAATTTAACAGTGGCTTCACTTAAAGATAGAATCTGAGTGAAAAAGGCTGCTCCTATGGTTGGTTCCTGCACAATAACAAACAATGAGTCCTCAATGTGGAACACATAACTAAGGAGAAAACTGATTTTTTGGGGGAATGGTAAAAATATGAACCTGGTGATCAAAAAACTGGCCTTTGACAAATCTTAGTACCAAACTTGTTTTCCCAGTTCCCATGTCTCCTAGAAGCACCTGTAAAAAGAGCATTCAAGAAAAAGAGAAATGAGCTGTGGCAGTATTAAGGTTTGGGCTGCATTAAAAATGCTAACAATAACTATATGCTTGAAACTTCATTGAAACCACTATTATGCATTCTGCTACAAATTATTTGTAAAGTTTTGCTCTTATCAGTGAAATACATATCAACTCATTTGAGTAAAAAAAAATCATGTTCTTTTACCCTTGGGGACAATAGACTCTGTCATGATGTTAACAATATTACTAATTTCAGTCGGCAGACTATTGGAGATAATCAAAAGTAAACTTCCAAGATTCTCTAGCAAAATGCAGCAGTACATTAGCTCCCAGAAAGCTACTGAACATTCTAGAGAATGCCACCCCTCAGCAATTAGCTTCGGCTACTCAAATAACAGTTAAGATACCGTTGATTAACCAAACACAGCTTCTAAATGAAGAATATCTGGTGGTAATCAAATTTTTTATCCTTGATCCATAGATGTAATGTTTAACAGTCTAATTAGTGATGAAGCTGATTGAGAATTGCATAACTTCATTAATTGGAAGCCAATAGGGACAACAACATTGAATTGGTTCACTGCTCCACATAACTCTATAAATCATGAATGGGCCATTTTAAAATTGTTGGATAATCTCAGCTCCTCTGGAGCTTTCACATTAAACCTCATTTGGATAGATAGACGAATATGCACAATTTACCTCAAGTTTTGTATCATTTGATTCTGGGTATGCAATAGGGTTCTTTTCTTATCAAATTATGCTTAGAAATCAACAAAGTAATCCAACCTGTAGCAAATGTACTTTGAAAATTCTTGTATGGTATTTCATTAGAGTCTCTGCACTGATTCTCTAATATACCCATGTGTTGGGCTAGACAGAACAAGAACAATAATCCCTAATAGTACTTTGATGATTGTATAGAAAGGGACGCAGGGGAAATAAGCCAAGACAGGAATAAGACATGAGATAAAGAATGATCAAGCCTGAAAACACAAGTAATGAATTGAAACAAGAAAAGGGTAAGACATACCCACCAATTTGGCTTGTATGATCTTGTTTCCAGGTCGGGCCATTCTCACTTGCTTTGATCAAACTTGCAGAAAGGAAAGAGCTTTACAGAGTTAAAGAGATGAACTTGTTTGATGAAATTGACAAACCAAGGACTTGTGTGTGCTTTTGCATAGAAATTATATGGTCCACCAAGAAGGCACTCCAACCCCAGCAGTTGACTGGTAGTTGGTTTGACCAGTAGTTTTGTTTCTGTCTAGGACCTCTTCTCAAATCTCAAGACTGATAAAGCAAAGTACGTAAGTAGAAATTATATGACTCCCATTGGATAATATGGGACCTGCTAAAAATGAGTGCATTCAGGTATCTTCGTAACCATGAATCCATGATTTATGTGCAGAAAAGAAACCTTGGGGGATTGATTCTGTTCCAAGACTCATGTTCTGGGTCACTAACTAAGGCGTTTGCCCTTGAAAAGTTAACGGGGTTGAGGGCGTTAGCGACCCAGATGAGATACAAAAGTTAATTAATAGTCGAGTAAAGTTCAAGTTCAGACACTATTTGAGCAATTTTCTCTGTTAATATTGTTCTTTGAGTAAGAAGGATACACAATCCCTTTGCAATTAGGTCTTTACAGCTTGGGTATCCTTGGTAATTACGTCACTAGTAAATTTGTTTTTCTTTGAAATTATGTCACTAATATTTTGTTTCGCAGAGATATATATATATATATATATATATTTATACAGTCGGCATCAGAGGCAGACGTCCCTCCGTTCTCCATCATACGGCTCCGATGACAGCACGCCTCACCCCAGCGGCCTCCAGCAGCGTTCCTGACC
>NC_020496.1:11238564-11283566 GCF_000184155.1 Fragaria vesca subsp. vesca
AGCCCTTTATATAGGGAATTACACAATACTAATATGGTAAGGATATGAATACATAGATCTAGTCTAACTACATATCCTATTGGCATAAGGCCAAGGCACACATAGAGAATATCCTATAACATTTTCTTTTTTTTCACTCATTTAAAGCAAAAATAAAATGAAATGATCAATGGACTAGCACACGGTCTCGAGTGCGTGGTAAAAAAGTATAGAGCTAGAAAAATAACCTAGTCCACGTATCTTGTTCCAACAACTACCGAAGTACCTTGTACTTCTTCTAATATAGGTGAAATCATGAAGGAATAACTTCAAAATCTTGTATGAAATAACCAGGAAGCAACCAACATCCAAACAAAAAACTAAAATCAAATTCATACACAAAGCAGCTCGATACATCCCTACTCCCAGTTCCACAGACCACATGGCTTCCTCCAAAACCGAACCACCACCACCACAACACCACCACTACAATCCATTACCCCACGACCAAAACGACAACGTTCTACCATCTTCATACTCCTCCCACCTCCCACAACGCCGCACAACCATTCTTCTCACTGTCCTCCTCCTCCTCTTTTCCTCCCTCTACCTATTCTGGCCCTCCGATCCCTCCGTCAAGATCGTACGCCTCAAGCTCAAGAAAGTCCACGTGCACACCCGGCCGCGCGTAACCATCGACGTGAGCATGGCGGTGAGGATCAAGGTCCGGAACGGCGACGTTTACTCGATGGACTACGATGCGCTGGAGGTCGGGGTTGGGTACAGAGGGAAGAGGCTGGGACAGGTGAGGTTCCAGCAGGGACACGTTAGGGCTTTCGGGTCGTCGTACGTTGACGCCGAGGTGGAGTTCAATGGGGTCGGAGTGTTCTCCGACGTGGTGCTCCTGCTGGAGGACTTGGCCAAGGGAACGGTGCCGTTTGACACTGTTACGGAGGTCCGGGGGAAGCTCGGCGTCCTAGTCTTCCACTTCCCTTTGCGGGTACGTACGTACTTGTATTGCTTAGTTTGCTTGCACTAGTGCTGGTTAACAATTTTCTTCAAATATTGGATTAGTCTAAGCAGAGAGTGCAGAAAATAGAAACAAAAAAGTGTATTAGATACAAATTAATTAGCAATTTGGCAAATAATTACAGTATGCAATCATTAGGAAATTTCAGCTCGAGTACTTGCTAAAAGTATTTGTTAATGCATTGCTTAGTTTGCACATTAAGATTTTAAGTTTTAAGTTGATTGATTAGGGTTAAAGACTTAGATTTTGGCTGTTGAAACTTGGCAGGCAAGAGTATCGTGTGAAATTTTGGTAAACATGATGAATCAAACAATATTTCGTCACAATTGTTATGAGGTGAGCACACTTGACTTACACGGATAGATTTCATTCGATGTCATAGCCGAGGAGATAAACCAGCCTTCTGCAATAATATTTTGATTTTCTCTTGCTTTGCCAGTGAGGAATTCGGGCACCTGCGCATTATTGCTTCAATATATAGAAGAGGTTATTATGTGTACCATGTAATATTTACACTCACTAGGGTAAATGAGCTAGCTTTTCTTGTTAGGTATGTATACGGTAAAAGAGCTCTGCTGTGGAGATGTGAAGTTTGAAAAATGCACACAGTACTGCATGTCGATCATATTGTATATATTCGTCTGTGAATTTGTATCATCATTCTGAAGGTACACTATTTTTGTTTTTGGTTTTACCCTGACTTTCCTTAACATGGAAATGGAATGCCTCCGGCAACAAGATGCGCCAAAATGCATAGAACAAGAGCCAAGAGCCAGATTATTATGACAGCTTATGGTTTGTTCCAAAAGGCAATATATGAATCTCCTGTATAATATATACTTAGTTTACACATATGTCATTGTATCATATGCATTAGGTATTCAGATATTGTGAGCTTTTCAAAAGCTTATTCCAAAGCCTTTACCAAACGTGTAGACTTGATTAAAATTCAGATTAACAATCAAGCAGACTGATAGTTAAGTGCAGGAGGACCAAACTGGGCCTAGGCCCAAGGGCAGTGTCATTTTGTCATTTTTTATTGTTTGGAAAAGCGCATGACTACTTTAATTAGGTAATGAGCGCGCATATCTAATTTCGAGCCTTGGGGATCTTGAGCTCCATGTTTTCAGATCATTTATGTACGTTGCTCCAGATCTGTGAACTTTCGAAAGTTCAAATGAAAGAGAAGAAAAACAAAAACAAGATAGTCTTTATGCTGCACATAAAATCATGGGACTGTTCCAACGATGCTACAAACACAATAGGGTTAAGAAAACCGATATAGTTTTTTCATGCAAAGCTTGTGTTACTAAAATTCTTTTTCATAAAAAAGCTTGTGCATGTTACCATGAGATTGCAACAACGTACATTGATTCAAGTTCCAAGCGGGGGCATTGGGATAAAACTCACATAACATTGAGAAGGTCCCGATCGAGCGCTACCAGGCTCTGTTACCGAGTTGAAACTAAAGAAGCTTTGCCTGCTTTGGAAACAAACAAAAAGCACAAGAAGCTTTGGAACAAATTAGGAAGCTTTAGAAATAATTTGATGATCGCAAATCACACACACACACACACCTAACACCTTAACAATCATATTCTAACTAGGAAATTAAGTGATTAAACAACCTAATTACATACAAACAAATACAAACCAATTCCTATGAGAATACAGACTCACACTAACTACTTAATATGGCAGATCTTATACAAAATCCAAGACTTAATTTTGGTGAACATTTGCCAATTAGGCAAATTATCTGAGTTAACAGTTGGGAGTTGAGTTTCCTTTGATCAGTTGTACGTATTCCTCTTGGAAATAAATGCAAAAAACAAAGAAGCTGCAAAAGCATATATAATTAATCTCTGATTTGCTCCGAGACATGATTTTTACTTGGGTGAAAAATTCTACAGTAATTCCCTACACGTCGATCTATAAATATATAGTCCATATCACCACCTCTCCGCAAAACCCACTTGCTTCTTCAAAAACACACCAACTTAGTTGAGCTCATCGATCACTTCTCTAGAATATTCAAAGATATATTATGCTTAACATAAGGAGGAGAATGTTGTGGAGAAAAGTAAAGAAAGAGAAGAAGAAGCTGAAGAGGCTGTTGTTTGATTGTTCAACAAGTACTCGAGGAGTGCGAGTTCCTTATTATGATGCCTACACTTACTCGCTGAACTTTGATCAGGGCTTGATGTGGGCAGACCCAGATTTTATCTATCGATCTTTCTCGGCTCGATTCGCAGTTCCATCTGGAGTTTTTCATCAGAGTACAGAGGAGGAAAGCAAGAACATGGTTGGTGCTTGATTTCTGGTTCAGCAAGCTAGCAGTGGTTTCAGACTTTCAGTTTCCTCCATTTAGCATTAGAATTAATTTGATTTATTTCAAGTACTCTACTAGCTTCATCTAGAGGAGGTTGTCTAGTTGAAATTATATCTTCCCTTTTCTGCAGTTAGCTAAATTAATTTCAAGGATCATCTTTCTTATTCACTGATATGATCATCAACAGCAATTTGATCGCCTTATCTCGTCTGTCGATCAACCCTTTATTAACTAACTGAAACTGAACCAATATCGTACTTAATCACCAATTATAATGAATCAAAGTACGTAAGAGACATTTTATGAAACAGTTATAGAGCAATATGTTACATACTTGAAGCTTGAAATTTCTTTTCCCCAAGCACTCGTGTACGCAAGAACTGGTGGCATGGCCGGAATACTTTCATTTCTAATTTCTAGTTCAATTTTCTGTTTTCTTTTTAATATCCAAATATCACCGCTAGGGTAGCCTAGATGATCACATTTATACATGTGATTATACACTAGTACGTAAATAGTGTATGTTTTGCAGTACTACATTGAATTGATGGACTAACCTACTGCATGCTGCTGCCTTTGGTCCGCATATAGTTGTACTCAGATCGATCATCATTTTGCTCTGGTAGCAACCAACAAAAACATTCAATTCCTTGCTAAATATATAAGGGACCATCGATCTTTTCTTTAAAAAACAAAAAACAAAAAACAAAACAAAATATACAAGCAGGGTCGACAACTACCATACAATAAAAAGTATATGTAGTTAAGCAGCATATGCATGTGGCACAGTGGTAGTCTGGTATATATATGCACAGTTGGGTTTGGCCTTCTGCTAGGTCATTTTCATGTTTCATCCGAAATGTTGAAACCAAAAGTGAAGAAAAGCTAGGAATCTCTGTAGGTAAATCATGATGGCCTCAACTACATATTTGTAGTTTTGCACATCCACCAGTTCTCTAGATCCCAGTATCATTAAATCTTGAACTACTTGGCAGCATAAATTAAAACTAGCTAGGAGAACTGAGAAGGTTTTGCTTTCATTTCAACTCGATCAACTGTGTATTTCCTTATATATTCAATCTTATAACTTGTTAACTTATTAATACAAAATGTTGTTACTTTCTGGAGCTAAATTTATATGTAGAAAAACATATATATAACAAGCATTTGGTTGGTAAAATGAAAGATGAACATAGTTGCCTAGTTCATATATATATAGCAGCGTTTCAAACATGATTAATTAGAACTTGAACCCCTTTTTTTAATACAGCCGTGGTATTTTGGAACTTAATCTCAGTTTTTCGTTGTGTAATTTGTTAGCACTTAGAAGCAACAATGAAAGTTTAATTGATTCAATAAACTAGTGGGTGACGAATCTAAATTGAGCGACCATATTACTTGATCATAATACATATATCTCTGCAAACTTGTGATAAAATAAGACTCAGTTCGATATATAATTAACAACGAAAAATATCATGATCGATTGCCTCAGAATTAACTCTTGTAATTATTTCTGTTTTATTGTCATCAGTAGGTAATAAGTTTTGCCTCAGACAGGTACCTTCGTTAAGTAGGTAGCTTATTATTAAAACTGAGAAGAGTACAGTACCTAGCAATTTGAGCAAAACAAAAGGAAGAATACGTAAAAGTGAGTCCAAAGGGGATCGGAGACGGAGTCCTTCACTTTGGGCATCTGCATGCATGCGATGCTTTAACCATTTTATTTGGTCTACAGTCGATCTGTTTGTTGTCATCAAGATAGTAGATCCACACTCTTCTATTTACCCAGCTGAAACAAAGGTAAGTTCCTCTCCATGCATAGACATGAAAATCGAGAGACAGATCGAGCTCAGAGCTGTACAAACTCCAGCCGTAGAGTATGGACATTTGCTGGTTCCTAGGTTGGGCACTAGCAATGCCGAACCCTATGACATATATTATATATATGCATACAAATTATAAAGGGGAAAAATCCGAATTATAAATTATTGAGGTCATGACTCATGAGTATATATGTTAGTGAGAAAAATAATACGTGAGTACGTTATTGATGTCATGATGAGTACGCAGCTGATGAGTCCAAAACCTTATCCTATTTTTGCTAAGGAAGGAAAATATAAGCCAGAGGAAAAGGCTAGAATGTCCCAAATCACCAAAAGGTCACGAGACGAAAGTGATACTCCCAGAGGAGGCTAGGGATTTATAACTTCTGGTTATGCAGGCCAGACGTCACAGATTGGTAAGCTAACTTGGAGCCATCCTGCTTTGAAATTTCTCTGGGGCTTTGGTTTGATATATGGTAGAGAAAATGTACTTGGGGTGAGAATTAAAATTGAGGCCTTCGTCAATTGAAACAAAATAATCACAAACTTCTCCAGCCGATTTTAAACTTTTCTCATGCACTGTATTTCTATTCAGTTAAGGGAAGCGTTTGAAATCAAGCTTATTTAACCTCATGCATGTAAACCACGTACTTTAACGATCGTTATAGTGTCGATATGAATCCACAATTACTCATCTTTTGATTGAGTTGTGATGCAGCGAAAATATAAACGTTGGAATCCACTAATGACGACTTGAATCCACAAGTCTAGTTTTTTTGAATCCACGAGTTTGGTTTTCTAGAATCCACGAGAGAATATGGAATCCACCAAAAATATTGGGAAAATCTCAAGAGTTTTATTAATCAAAAGTTGGCGACTACAACTAATAAAGGGTCCTTATAAAAGAGTAAATAAACCATAGGGCGACTAACATCCAAACCTAAAAGCCAATAGGTTAAAAAAACAAAATCCAAAACAAACTATTAAAAATAATTGCCGAAAATAAGTAAATCTGCATTTTGAAGGCCTAACGGACTCAGATGCTTAAAAAGCCCATATGTCGTGGCAAACCTTGTTAGGCCGTTCCGCTTCTAGAAAGATATTATAATGGTCAATCGAACACCGAACGCTAAATCTGGAGCAAACCGGATTTGGACTTGCCACGATCAATTTGCTCTTCAATCTCTATCATCATCTGTTCTACATCAAGTTGGAACAAGAAACAACTGTTATCATAAGCAATAATCGACAATCGGTCTTTCAATCCTCACGACACGGCCAATATGCTTTGAACAGCCCTTTGTCACCCTTAGGGCAACTTCAACAGTGGAGTTAAAAACCAAGACCAGCCTCTAAAATAGAAAAAGCTTTCTCTAACAGTAAAAAAAAAATTAGGTGTTAGTCTTAATAATATAGCCCCAAGTGTTATCCCAAATTTTATATTCATGACTTTTCCAAGACCAACCCCTGTGGGTTCCACAGACACATCTTATATGATACAATACTTCATTATTGGAATAGTGAGAATAACACCTCCATATAACACCTTATTGTTGGAGATAGAAAATTAATGAAATATGAATAGTGCCACAAGGGGTACTAAAATGAGAATAACACCTTCAAATAGCACTTATTATTGAAGTTGCTCTTAGTGCCATTGGGTTCTGCATTCTCTCAACAAAGTAGTATAGTAGTATAGTATATTGGTTTGCAAAGTCCACCACCGCCTTTTTGGTTACCGCCGATAGACGAGCAACCATATGGGTCCATAATCCTTAGCCCGGCCGCCATTGCAGCATTCAACGAGCCTTTCTTTAAATGGTCAAAAACCCTAGCTTGTTCTCAACTCTAGCAGACGTGCATGATCTCTAGGTTGTCTCTATGTTTTTGGTTGGTTTGGTCAACAAAACAATTTTGCGCTCCATGCCAAATGAAAAACTCTAGTTTTGACACGTAAAAGAAAGAAAGAATCTGTATAACTACGTACGAGTCTATGAATGCAATATGAGAAAAAAAGAAAATTCTTTTATGCACCAAATTGTAATGGAAGTGATATAGTTGTTTATTTGAGAATGTCTCTTGACCCGTAAGTATGTCTTGACAAAAGGTTAGAATTCTACCTCTTTTGCGTATGTCCTTAATATTTGTAGTCAAGATCTATTTAGCAATAAAAATTGTCCAACCGTCCATTCATGTGTAAATGGACGTGGATGCTCTAAATCCGTTCTCACCAAACTTGAAAGAAACATAGTACAATAACCATTAAAACAAAAGCTAGTTGTTGACTACTTAGCGCAATTGGTAATAATTTTTTTTTTTTTAAATACCTTTTTTTTTGTTGGTAATAAAATGATCGATCCACTTAGGTTATAAAAAAGAGGCCACAAATGACAACCACAACATAAACGCTGAAATCTATGAAAATCCCACGAATGGCTTGATAGACTGCCAAACCCCTCTCTAAAAGCTTAACTGCTTCAGCCCAACTTTGTCCCTCATTATCTTGACTACTACTAACCTCTCTTTCTTCTTCGTCTGCCTCCCTGAAGTACACTAATCGCGCCATCACAATTGTTACATCAGTCAGCAAAATAATGTATAGAGGCCTCGAGGCAACGACACTCTCCGAGTTCACTATGTTCATTCCAAACAATGTGTAATCAACGTAAGACAAGACTACCAACAACGCTATTATGAGAGAACACATGATTCTCATGTTCTCTGATTCTACTATGCACAAGTTTAATCTTTTTGAAGTGAAAAAGTTGGTCTGCCGTCTCCGGTTCAGCAGTTGATCCTTATTGGTTTGTGACTTCTTAACTGGTGTTGTGTCTGCTGGTGTTTGAGTTTTGATGCTTCCATCCACACCTTCGTATTGCTTAGTTTCAATGTTGTTTTGCGCAGAAAGTTCATTGCTAACTTCTTGTGTCTGTAATGTCGAACCTTTAAGGCTATCATCCTTGAACCAGGTATCAACTGCAATACAAAGAAAGGGTTTACCAATCATCTTATAAATCGAACTTCATATAAACGTAATCACCGTCTTCATCAGGGTCATACCTAGCTAGGACTTTATCAATAAAAACCATGATAAAGAGACTTATGAATTGTATACAAGCAAATGATCTTCTATCTTCTATTAGTTTATAAATCATTATGAGAAATATAATTATTTTCAAATGTTTTGTCTTCCAAAAGTACAGAAGGGATAGTCAGGAACAACATTAACATTATTGCAGAGATATGAAATCAACATAAGCTAGCCTAGGCTCATCGTTGGCCTATTTCCTAACATAAGTTTTTATGTGTTCATGATTGTTAACTTAGTTGTATGATTACACTGTACTGTTTCTTAAGGCTTATCGAAACATATGAGCTTAAATATGAAATCAACACAAGGAAAGAAGCAGGAGAAATAATATTCACATTGCATATATATGAGCTTACCATTGATTAGAGGTGTTGGTTGTGATGGGGGTGGTGAGGGAGGAAGCGATCGGATCTGACCCGTTATGAGGGCCATGCGATCCAATCCTCTTTCTGCAATTCTTCTTCTTCTTTCTTCCCTCGCCAATTTCTTGGCCATCTCATCTTCATCGGTCGACGTATTCTCTATCTTTGAGCCTTGAATTTGTGAATGCAAAGAATTTTTAAAATTTGGAGTTTTGACTGCCTTTTTGTATTTATCAAAAATACAAAAGTCAACCTCTATCCGAGAGGTTCTGATCGAAGAAGGTTTCAATTTATAAATTAGATGTCCTCAGAAGTAATTTACCCCAAGCATTGAATAACAAATTCAGATGATGATCTGTAAATAACCTTGCCACATTATTTGGTTTGGGTTTTAAGTTTTTCATTATACAACAAGACACTAGTTAAAGAGACCTTAAACCGAAGATCGTAATTCACACTGATGATTTCAAGTACCAACTTCATAGATTAACAAAACCACAATTCATGATTGAAGAATGAGGCGATCAAGAAAGTCCAACATAATAAAATGGCCAAAGACTGCTCTTTCCTTTTCTTTTCATTACAAACAAAGGGATCGAAAACGCTACTAATTAACTTCCACGGTGAAGCTATGTGTACTTCTTTTAATGCTCCACAATACAAGACATAGTCTCAACAGTAACAGGACTGCATATGTCAATGAAACCAAATAAACATATATTGAAATTTGAGGTTTAGGGCGATATATAGGCCAATATAATAACGTAGAAGCATTCTGGCCTCAATCGATAAATCAAAGATAGTTACACAATATTAATTACATACATCTAAAAACATCAAACTCATTTAGTCTCTTTCACATCAAAGCGTCATCAGAAGACCCGTTAAGATATGTAAAGAGAAAATAACACGTACTATATATTGTTTGTTTGTTTGTGAGTGTTACTGGTTTTAAAACTAAGCAATTTTTTACACTATAATCTTTGGCCAATATTAAGTTTGCTTTATTGACATGAGACTTGTGTGGGATTCCATTTTGGAAAGTTGTTCATCTTGATACGTACAGTATAGGACATAGAAGTCTGTTTTTTTTTTTGGTCTGATGGACATACAAGATCATCCTATACTGTTGTTGTTGTTGTTGTTTTTGAACAGGTAAAAACACCTGCACAGGATATAGAAGTCCAAGGTTGAGCACATGAACGACATGAAAGCATCACAACCTAGATCTATGTCAAAGCTAGCAGATACATTAGCGTTCAGCTGGATCATACAGTACCATGCAAGGATCAAGCATGTAACATTTGACATATTTGGAAAAATATTAATGTCAACAAAAGGGGAACTGTTATAGGTTCAAAATGAAAATGAAAATTGAGTATAGATTATAGAAGTAATTAAACGAACCCAATTTATTACGATTGAATTAATCCACATGCAACTCCAGCCATTAGCTTAATATCCCACATAAAACCGTCAAATAAAATATCAACAACATACCTTATTAATGCATATATTTACTGTAACCCCATTATGTTGCTTCCAAACTAGTCCTAATGTATCCTCATCCAAAAAAAAAAAGCTAGTCCTCTAATGTATTCAACCTTTTTTAGAAATGGTCAAAATCTTGGCAAAATAGCTAACAAATTTCACCTCAAATTAATTTTATGCAAGTTGTGCCCAAAATCTGCATTTTCCATCCAAATTAATGTCTATGTACGTTGTTCAAGAACAATTATATACGATTATGTTACTTCCTTTGCTTGTTTATTTATAAACAACTCCACCTACAAAACTTTGACACTACTCAAAAGCCATCAAAGTTAACAAAACACTCTTTGAGAAAAATGACCAAGAAACTCCAAAAGCGTCTCCAAGATTACCTCACCAAGATTAAGAAACCTTCCCCTGCTTTGATCCCAATCCCCTCTAAGAAATGGATGCGAACCTGTAAACACCCCAAAACCCTATCTTTCGCTATCAACAACACTGAGACGACTCAAGACAAAGATGATGATGCTGCAACACTCTCAGATATCGATGAGTTTCTCTTCGAGAATTTCAGGTCTCTCTACCTAAGAGACGATGATCAAGGAGCTGACACCACCGACGAGAACGAAAGAAAAAGAGAAGAGAAAACCCTAGAAATGAAACAAGGCCATGAAAAGGAAAGTGCAAACGAGCCCTTTTGGGATAAACCTCTACACCTGAAGAAACGTAGTCCTGATCAACATGAAACCCAAAACCAAGATGGGTTTCTGTTCGAGTCCCCTCGACTGAATATTGATCCACCGGCGGCGGATCTCTGTAGCTCACACAGGTTTTCAGTGTCCCCGGGTCGACTGTCAAGCTCCGTCCGGACTAGCACAACCACCACTACGACATCTGAGGACGCAGGATCCAGCTCTATGACGTCAACACGAACCCTAAACGTCGACTCTCCTACCACATCACATTCTAATAACAACGATCACCATGTGGCACTTCCGACTGACTGTATCTCAGTCTTGATGTACTCTCCCAACCCGGGCTACGAGTTTAAAAGATCCATGCATGACATGGTTGAAGCTCGCCTCAGAAACAATGCAAAGGTAGACTGGAATTTCATGGAGGAGCTTCTGTTTTGTTATCTCAATCTCAACAAGAAGAAGTCCCACAGGTTCATACTGAGCGCTTTCGCGGATTTGGTCGTGGACATGCGTCAGGATTCTGACACCGTTCTGGAGAGATCACGGAAACTTTGAAATTCCAGGTGAAGGACCATGGATTTCAGCGAAGAACATGAAGATTAGTGCTGGGAGAAATATAGGCTTAATTTACTAATTAGATTGCTTCTGGGTTTATTCTCGGTAGCCTTCACATGCAATTATGCACTATCCTATGCTTGTAATATTGTACTATATTCATCATGTACCCTTCAAGGAAATCAAACAGTTTCTCTCTATGATTCAAGTTTTGTAATTTTGTGGGTTTTGGTGAGATTTTATGGATATTTGATAGGGTCCTGTCGATTGCTTGTTCCCCGGTGCTCAGATACATAGAACTTTTCTAGATTTGCCACCTTTATTCTTGTTTATGTTAGGATAGAGAAACGATTTACAGACATCCGTTAATATCGCATAACGCCAAATTAAAACACATTACAAATAGCTACAATACAGTATTTCTTGGAATGGTCATTTGAAAAGTGACAGCAACGTTTAGAATGAGTTTTAGTTTTCCTATTTTCAAATTGGACTCAAACTTTTAGCTAGTAGCAAATTTGATTTCATGTTCGGATTCAAACTTTTAGCTAGTGAAGAATGCGTCTTGTTTTCCAATTTTCACGTTCGGGCTCAAACTTTTAGCTAGTAATTGTGGAATGCATCTTCATCTTCATATTCGGATTCAAACATTTTAGCTAGTAAACATGTGTTTTGTTTTCCCATTTTCACGTCCAAATTAAAGTATATTCCATCTCTGCTAACTCATATATGTACATTAGTATTCAACATACTCGGAAAAAAAAAAAAATTGACTCAAATCTGACCGGTCAGATCCATTGCATACCAGTAGAGTTCTTTAAAAATATGCTAGATAGTCTAGCCTCTCTTTCTCGATCACTCCTTTTAGAGGACAACTCTCTTTCCTCTTATGTGATTTCACTCTCTACCCCAAGAAGAAATTAGTGTTTTGGTGGCGTAGCGCCCGTAGCCGCCACCACTCGAAGTCTACAAAGAAACTATACAGTCAAAGATGGAGACCTTGGGTTAGTAATGGAGTCTTGCTAGCTAGCTAGTATTCCTCAATTTCTACATATGCCAATTATTTCGAGCAGAGAAACGTTACAAATACAAATCAATATTGTCAAAGACGATTGGAGAAAGAGCTTTCCCTAACATGTCTGCGTTCAAACGCTACCGTCTCTGTTGCATGTTCCTTAATTGGTGCTGTTGTTTGAGCTAAAACTTGCTGAAACCATCTGGTTCCATACACTCCAATAGTCCAATGTCGTTTTCGTAGTTCTATCAGGATCATTAACCAAGACTCCAAGAGTGATGAATATGAACAACTAATTATGAGGAATAAGAACCAAAAATTAAGATACAATAGCAACGAAAATTATGGAACAGGCTAGCTAGGAACCAGAAGATCGAGAATAATTATTTATCTTCTAACTAAGAGCGGGCTACGTATATAGACAGCTGAGACCTAATGCAGGAAATGCTCTCAATTACTATTTAATCTGGTTATGGTCAGACCTGTAACAATTCGATTCCCTCAACATCGCCATTCTTGGGAACCCGAAGGAGCCCAGTGTTTTTCCCATCCAGATGGTAAAACATACTATCATAAAAGGGATCCTAATACTTGCATCCATCTTATAACTTTGAAGGAAAGACGTTGTGTACGTGGCCCCTCACCAGCACTTCTGCTAATTGCCTAGCCTGCAAGTGAAAATTGTTGGTTATTATACTAGTAGTAGTAAAACTACAAGTACTGTATATTAGAACTTAATTGATTGTTGGAACAATTTCCATAAAATAAAAAATAACGATATTATGTGTTTCAAAGATTCTACTACATTGAAGCAATTAGGCTTTTCCTATAAGTGTGCAACATTGTTCTATTTTCTATTCCTCAATCTCCAACTTATCACACTGGAGATTGTCATTCTTGTGATACAGAGTGGTGCTCATTGGTTCGGTGCATTGGCATTCAGAAAAGTGAGGGTATGAAAATGATCATAATTTTTATGCAATGAAGTTTGTTGAAACACCATAGCCTGACAGCTAGCAGCTAAAACTTACATATGTTCCAGGTTTTGGATTGCATCTGCATACATAAGTACAGTAAAACTGTAAAAGTAGCAATTTTCCTGTCCACGACCGATAATCTTATATAATATCATCCTAAAAGACAGCTTCATACCATTGGTTAGAGTCGATATGACTGTAAGTTGGGATTTACTGGTTTTCTTTGGTCCAGGTATAAGTGTCTAACGATCCTCACCTTTGTTCACACACTTGACCACATTTCAAATACCAGATACCAAAAGTAACAAGCTTCACAACAATGTCAATTGTAACTGATGAGTTGAGAGCCAAGGCTGATGAGCTCTGCCATGGTGATGCTATCTGCCAGGAGAAATCAAAGTTCTTGCTCACAGAGAAGGGTCTCCCCAATGGGCTCCTCCCCATGAAGGACATGTTGGAATGTGGCTACATCAAAGAGACTGGCTTTGTTTGGCTCAAGCAGAAGAAGAGCACCACCCACAAGTTTGAGAAGGTTGGGAGGCTGGGAAGCTATGCAACTGAGATCACAGCCTATGTTGAGAAGGGCAAGATCAAAAAGCTGACAGGAGTCAAGACCAAGGAGCTCATGGTGTGGGTGTCACTTAGTGACATCTATTTGCATGAACCCCCAACTGCGAAGATCGCCTTCAAGTCCCCAACAGGGCTATTCAGGACATTTTCTCCATTGGCTTTCGAGCTTGATGGACCAGATGGTGGCAACGCCTGTGGAGGAACACAAGGACGTCCCGGAACCTGTGGAAGTCTAGGCTCACTGCTATAGATTTCAAGGGTGTATGTTCTGTTTTAGTAATACTACCCCCAGAAGAAAGTTTTGGCTTTATTTTCAGGATCTATTTTGATGATCATATGTAATGCTGTTGTTTTCAAGTACTTTTACTAGTGCTATTACCTTCATATGAAATACAATTTACATTTCCCTAGTAAAAAAGAAAAAGTACAAGTGTATAACAAATAAGAAAAGCAACAGTGGTGTAAATATACTCTTCTATCAGGTTCAATTTCCATCGGATTCTCTAAAAATGCTACCACCTGAATTACATCTACTAAAGCAGGGTAAAGAAATGTCAACGTTAGCAGCAGTAATTTGGTTTCCTTCTTTACATGTGTAGATTATTGACCTGAATAATCCTCCTACTGGGTTTTAGATCATTAGTTAGTCCGTCAATTGGTGAGTTGCAAATTGCAATTGACTAATCTGTTTGTCTTTCACTCTTCTAACCAATCAAATATATTCATTTTGGTTTAATTGATTGTATGCAGTATAAACTATACAAATTATGAGCAAACTACCCATGTAACTAATTCAATTGTTTCTATTTGTTCAAAACTTACAATGAAGGTAAAGGGACTGGGGAGCCAGTAGAAACTATGATGCAAGTGTAAATGCTTTTGACCACTGAAGTTACAATTCCTGACAACCATAAGCTTTGCCTTCAAAAAGAGAACACATCACCTTTCATATCAGGGATCACCTCAAGAAAAACCGGCCTTGTTATCATGCATCTCACTCTGAGAAGATCCATTGGTTTGAAAATAGTGATCATACATGGAATGATACTTTGCAGGAATGAAGTACTTGAATCTGTTGACAATTGTGACAGAAATAATATAAGCCTCAAATATGAGATGTCAAACTCATAGTAGATATATATACAGCAGGGATGTGAAGCGGACGTCTGCACTCTGCTTAAAATGAGGACGTCCGTCCGTTCTCCACCCTCCGGCACCGGCGACAGCGCGCCTTCACTCTAGAAGACTCCAGCAGCGTCCCCAACCACTTTTCCTCCCTGGCGAGTCCGTTTTTTTCCAGTTTTCCGGCGAGATCGACTTTGTTTGAAGTTTTGGGTGATCTCGCCGGAAAACTGAAATGAACGGACTCGCCGGGGAGGGAAAGTGGTCAGGGACGCTGCTGGAGTCCTCTGGGGTGGAGGCGCGCCATCCTCGGCGCCGGACGGTGGCGAACAGAGGCTATACACGCACAATCTTGATATTTTTACTCTGCTTGTACAGCATCCACCTCGCCATCCATCGGATCAAAAGCATATTTTTAAGTTTCAGTGGATTACTTCTGTTTTTTTTAGTAGATTTTTATTAAACAAGCAGCAGCCATAATTGTCTGCTCACAAATAAGCAGGAGATCGTAACTAACATATATCAGGTTGGAAGGAGAGTATCACCTTTTAAGAAGGGGAAGCCTCTCTGGTCCACAAAACAATCTAGCAATTGATTGCAAAACTTCACTTATGTTCATTGCTTTGGACTTCAGTGCCTTCATCAAATTTACAAATTCTTTATACTCCAAAGCACTAAGTTTCTCTTTAACCTGTAAGGCACAAGGAAAACATCCAAATCACCAAGTTGTTCATATGAAACCTTAAACAGGAAAACTGTGTGATTGCAGAGAAGAAAGACTAAATACAACAAAGTACATGAGAACGGGTTTTAAAAGATGGAGGGATATTCAGGGATCGGGGGCAGTCATTTCAGGAAATATCCAGTAAGCAAATAGTGAACTGTTGACCTAAATGTCTCAAACTCAAGAAAGACGCTCTGAATAAGGAAACTCTTTATTTTGCTTTTCCTTGTACAAACAAGTATTCTGCATAAGGTACTTAAAGACCCTTCAATATCCTGTGACTCGTGCCGATATTCTTTTTTATTGTCAAATGGAAACCATAATAAGTATTCACAACAGTTTCAACTATTTCATCTGTAAAGTATTGAGATTAAAGAATAGTCTTAACACCAATCCTGAAGAAAGCAAAGGACGGAATTAAGCATACAATTCTTGCCAGGCAAGCCAACCGGTAAATGTAACAGAACTTGTTTAAAGCAATAAGCATGTCACCTTAAGCTTCTTTTTCTATTTCTGGCAAGAATTTTTTTTTTCTTTCTATTTCTGGCGAGAATAGTATAGATTTTATATGCATGAGATGGCATACCTTGTCCAGCTTTGTTCTCAATAAAACTCATTCAGAATAAAACCAAATAATAACTTGTAGCCAGCAATGAGAAAACATCATCAGAACCCTCACCTGAATAAGAAATTGAGATCCTCTCGTTTCCTCATCACCAGAAGGCACAGGATCATTATCTTTATGCAACAGTTTTGAACCACCTTGAGCATTTTGTGTACTTTCTCTATCAGATGACTTAGATCTATGTGAGCTCTCACTTCTGATTGAATTAAGGCCATGTGATTCGAAATCCATTGTATGAGATGAATGCTCAGGAGAATTGTTAATATGTTGCGCTGCATCATGCTCTGCACTTACTTTACACTTCTTTGCAGAACACAGTGTTATCATTTCTTCACTCCACTTCTCTTTTAACATTGATCCACCAGTAAGATCAATTATGTTTCTATCTTGATACTGCATACTGTCCCTCTTAAGGGTAAGATCAATTATGTTTCTATCTTGATACTGCATACTCTCTCTCTTAAGGGTAAGAGGCTTTTTCTCATTTCCTAATAGGGTACTTGAGCACTTCCATGACACAGACTGATCCTTGCAGCAAGTAACAGATGAGCGATTAGCAGGGACGATTTCACCCAACAGGCTTGACACCTTTTTCCTTCTAGCTTCAGGAAGAGGAGATAACTTTACAGGACAGTCTTGGCCCACTTGTGTATTCTGGAAGTACAATCACCAAGAAACAGACCACAAAAGAATTAGCTTACCACATTTTTACACAATAAATAATACGAATGGGTCACTGTGGTAATGATAGAAGAACTACCTCAGGGAAACATTTATCCAGATAAGATTTGTCTAAAGGTTGCTGAATTTGCGACTCACATATCTTTCCTGCCACTCATGCGAAACAAGTAAAGGAAATCATCATTGGCAGCACGATTAAAGGTGCTCAAATCATCATTGGATTTTTTAGACATTGTCAAGTATAATAAATACTTCAATGAGAAAATATTATATCACAAAGCAGATCGTTTATGAGACAAGCTTGGGGATTGCAGTCGAAGATTCCAATCATTAATGAAGTAAACAAGACAATGAGGAGCATGTAAGTAAGTTGTATACAGTTAAAGCCCTAGAGCTTCAGAAAACTCTAACTGCAGCAATCTTACCTTCTTTTTCAGTTGTTAATAGATTCAGTTTTGTAGGACCCCGAGCTTTTTCATCCCGGAAGAAACGGGTCAACGAAGAAACCACTTCCCCAAATTTGGAGTAGCACTGAAAAAGAGAATGTAAGTACAGACGTGTTTTAAAATAGATCAGAAGGCTACTGCAAACCAAAAGCACCTTGATATGAGGCCTTATCCAAAGAGATACTTGAGATTGACGATTTGGCTGTGCAAACCTGTCAACATTTAAATGAAAAAGTATGACATATTTATATAAAGAGGTGTCTGTATGCCTGTAATTTCACAAATCCAAATAAAGACAGACTCGAGTAGCAAATGTTTTAGTATAAGCTAGGGAGCCATATGTTTAAACTTTAAACCTAACCAGTACAAATGAGAAAATAAATAAAATAAAAATAATATTAATCAGAATATGAATATGCCCATGAATGTCGAATGTCATCCAAAAGACTTGGTCATGCATCAAATATATTTCTCTGTTGAAGTACAAAAAATCAAACCAAAAATTATTCAAGATCCACTATATCTATAAGTGGAACAACCCCTTAACAACATTGATTGAAGATTACCAAAAGAATATGGTACATTCAAATGTTAATAATATTCTACCTCCAGCTATAAGAAGTGCCTAAATTTTGTTGAAACTATCGAATTGGGAAAGTTAAGCAATGCTTCTGCAGTAGTCAGACATAACGCACTATGCTAAGTAAAGAAAGAATTATCAAGTAGAAGTTTATAGTTATTTTTGCTGTTTGAAAGAATTATCAAGTAGAAGTTTATAGTTATTTTTGCTGTTTTGTAGCGATGCTAGAGAGAGAGAGAGAGAGAGAGAGACCTTTCATCAAGAAAAATAATTGCTCCATAATCATGACGATGACGGATTACACGTCCAACAGCCTGATTCACAGCTCGTGATGCTTGTTGGTTGTACCAGTCTTCTCCAGTCAGAACTTGCACCTTCAGTGTTTTGGTAAATTACAAGGAAAGTTAGCAAAGTCAATGAGGATAAGCACTCAGTACCTTCACGGTGTCTCTTTACAAGCAATACGGGACATACCTTACATACTTTCTGTTGAGAACATGCCTGTTCATCTAAGTACTCACGTTTCAGACGAACCTGTTATATATTGCCATATCATATGTACAAAACAAAAAAAAGAACATAGAGCTACATAAGTAACATTGCCATATGCTGTAAACATAGAACCAAATTTATAGGGCATGTGCGAGATAATATCTTATAGGGCATGTGCGAGATATTATCTTCTAGATCATGTCAAGAACTATAACAGTTACCAAGAGACCACAGCAATGAATCAAAATAAAGAATGAGAGAGACTATGACAACTTAATATATCTAGATAAATATTAACCATTATTATGATACATACAAAGCATCACTTCAGAGCGGCTAGTGACCAACATTATAGAAGAAAGTGGATAGTCCCTCAAATTAACAGAAACCAGATTCCATAAATGATAGAAAGCACTGGTTTCCAAACTTCCTCCACCCCTTTACCCTTACAATCCTCGAGTATTCTTCTACTGTCTTCCATCAAAATGACCAAGAAAACTACTGGCAACATGGTGCTGATTGAATTAGCTTTCTTCCTTATATCAAGAATCAACACATTTTACAGTCGTGTATCTGATGTATAAGCATCAAGAATACTCATGATTCATGAACATCACAATTCAGACATAATTTCAGGTACATCAACACTGATTTAACACACCAATGCAGAAGACTCATATCCAATGTAATGTCTAAACATCAATAATAACATGATCATAATGACACATGATGTAGGTTCAGGTGAATGCACTTAGGTACTGATTAATTTTTCGTATTAGAAGTAGCAATTTTCATCAATGATAGAAGTCGAGAAAATTCAAATTCAATCAGAAACCATCAAAATGAGTTAAATTCAATATATATATCCGTCTCAACTGAAGTCCTAAAAAAGTGAGGACTTTGATGATAAATACAATTACAAGGCAATCTGAAGGAGAATCAGGGGAAAATTATAAACCTTAGGATCATTCCATGTGGCAAACGGCATACCAGTAACAATTACAGCTCTTCCAGCGTGATCGGCAAAATCTAATCCTTCACTCACCTGACAAATTTTTTCAAATCAATTATGTCCCTAGCTTCTGATGTCAGAGAAACAGTCTACAGCAGATGTATAAATAGAGAAAATTGTTCTTAGGTATTGAAATACTCGTTAATGTTAATGTAGCATTAATGTTAATGTAGGGATCTTAAACCAAGAAAAAAAAATCGTCTAATCAGCAGTAACGTCTACTTTTGTCTGCCACATAGACAGCCTAGATCAGCTAATTCTGGATGTTTCATTAATAGCAACATCATGCGTGTCAACACTATACAAGCTACAGTGACTATACAAGCTACAGTGAAGCTAATACCAAAATAGATATTCAGCAAAACATATGTATTGCTTCTGGAGTACAAATGATACCACACTCCAAGGCAGTTATTTTGTTATCAATATGAGTGCCAGGGCCCTTTCAAAAATATTAACAAATAAGCATGCCTTGTGCAATAAACCCGTTGTCTAGAAGTTTGCCTGTTTGGTTCTTTAGAGCATATCTGGTCTCCACTTCCCTCATGGGTATTCAGTAAAAAAAGAGTCCGCAACCCAACCCAAATCAATATCCAAAGGATTTTATCAAATACATCATATATTAAAGCATGACAAAGACATACATTTGAAGTGTTTTGATTTGTAGACACTTATAAAGTATAACCTAGGAGGCTTTGAACATCTGATTGAATGGAAGTCAAATGTACACACAAATATCTTGCAATCTTTTCCAATCAACAAATAAGCAGAAGTCTTCCACAGCCGAAGATGTGAATAGTTCAGAATATAGGCACATACCTTACCACGGCAAACGGCAAAAAATATTGCACCAGAAGCTGAGGTGTCCTTTAGCTTAGTCATATAGTCCTGCCAGAAAATAATCAGACGTCAGGACCATCTTGATATAACCATAAATAATGATAAAAACTGCTGATTCTTTGTTTGTCATGTCATTCACCTCAATTGATGAAAGAAATAATGAAGATTGTCTAGGTTCTACAACAGGTTTCTTGTGTTTGCATATTCTTTCCCATATTGTAGTTGAATTGGCCTGGCTCTGCATAAAGAGACCATAATCAGTTATACTCATGGGAACCTTTCTTGTAGTTTGTTATGTCTGGTAATAAATCTTCTCTTCCAAAAAAAATAAAAGGCAAACAATTTGGCCTCTTCACCCAAAGTATTGATTTCTTACCATATTCTTCCAGCACGCAATGCATTGATCCAAAAGGTAGTAAGAAGGAAAGAATACAAGCAATCCATCAGGTACAATTCGAGCAAAATTGACTGAAAAATCATAGTCAAGAGAATCAGACACATTTTGCAAATGATAATCAAATGTTCAGCCTACAGATTGGATAGCAGCAAGGTGGGATGGGTTTTGCCGTTTTGGTAGTTTTGTACTGTCTGAGAGAGAGAGAGAGGGACAAAGGCAGACATGAAATAATATGCAATCTGCAGTTCTGAACTAGATGTTGGTATATAGACATAGATGTGTGTGTGCATATATATAACTGGGAAGTGTCAGTCATTGGGAAGCAGGCTATGAAAATTGTGGTATTCAACATTTTTGAATCAGCCAGCAGAACCAGGGCAAAATGGTCTGTACTATAGCGACTATGACATGTTTGAGAAACTCAAAATTATGTTAGTGCAATAAAGCATAATTAAGCACCTCATCCAAATTATAATTCCGAAAAAAAAATAATTAAGCATTTGTTAGACTGCTAACTTTGGCATTATCGAAACGGGTGACGTCTAGATCAGTGGAAAGTAGCAGTTGGAAACAGACCATGCAAAGTTGTTGCATCAGCCAGCACCACCCAGGGGAAAATGGTCTGCTAATATGCACGACTATGACGTGTTTGAAAAAATTAAAGTTACATTAGTGCAATAAATTCAAACTAGCACTTCATCAGAACAATAAGTTTGAAAACAATTATTAAGCATTTCTTGGATGCTAACTTTGACATTTTATTGAAATGGGTGCTGTCCAGATCAGTGGCATCTTACGTATCAATTACAACTTTTTTTTCTTTATTTACTTTATTGTTACCAGTCAGTATGGTACATACCAATAGCATTTCCAAGATCCTGCTTATACTCAATTGAGTCACGTGTTCTATAAGAGGAGTTGAAAGAGCAACCGGAAGGGCCAGCTGGAACAACTCCAGCCCATATCTGATTCGGGGTGATAACATGAGGATTTTCCAGCCGCACAGGAAATTCTCTGACATTTTTATTGTGGAATTTAAGTCAGCCATAAGCATAGACAAATGAAAGATAAACAAAACAAAAATTACTTACAGTTTTAGCTCCTGTGCAAATGATTCTAAAGGAGATAGTGTGCCAGATGTCAATATAATAGAGCCCACATCCATCTTGGAGAATTCCTCCATTGCAATTCCAGGATGAAAGCACCACCAGCTGAGTGTCCTAGATGGCTTACCTGGAATCAACAAATAAAGAATATAATTGTCACTATATCCACATGTCATATATACTTTTGGTTGAACACATGTCATATATATGAAAACCTTAATGTGAGAGGTTCAATGGAGACTTATATTATTACACTAAGGGATTCAAAAGAAAACACATTTATAATGTAAGAGGACTGTACATGACAAACAGTGATACTCAATCTAATATTCTAAAAATATTACATGAAATATTCAATCCAACTATTAGAAAACAGATGTTCAGTACCCTTCAGACCATCTGTTGCACTTCCTTGAACTTCCTGTACGTGAACCTAAAATGAGCAGAAAAATGTTCATCATTCAGAAATGTAGTTCATTATTCTGAAATAACAAGGAAAATAAAGCTGGAAACATTACATCCTGCTAGAGTTCCCCAGTGATAATAACTAACACATCAATGTGCCAACTTACACGATACGATTTCGCATTGCTTATATCTCTGAAAACTGTATTCAAGATGTCACTAATGATCTCTAGCCGGCAGACATTACGTTTTGAATTCTGCTGGTTATCTTCCTCAATAAGTAGAGTAGCTTCCTCAATTATATTAATGATCATAGGGACAGTATCTGATGTGATGTTTAAATCGGCAAGTAGTTCATAGATATACGCTCCAGGCTTAGTGTATCCCAATTCCTTCGATTGAATAGGCACTTCAGAAATCCGCTTCTCAAGCTTCAAAAGAAGTGCTGCAAGATATGAATCACTTGTAAAAACCCATTGCCCAATGAATTTTTGCCGAAGAACACCACTTCCGTAGCAAGACCAAAAGATATAACAATAGCTTACTCTCACAAACTGTAATAAAAAGGACACTGTCAAAGAAACAAGGTGACCCAACTAGCAATACCAATGTAATATGATATAAACAGTTGAGTCCTCAACAAAATATCACTACTATGGTGACTGTTCATTGGCATAGTACTGACTGTAAAAAGCAAGTTCAATTAACATCAGATAATTATCGGTAGATCAAGTAGGTTTACCTCTAAGAATTGCAAAGTTATCTGGATTCTTTGATTTATCGGTTGATTCATCCCTTCTTTGTACGGAAAGGTCAATACAATTTTTCGCTTCAGAAATGCATGCTGTAAGAAGCCAAGATGGCAAGTCAAAAGAAGCTGCATCTGCACATATGCTTTCCTGCATTATTTTACACTGATGTTAACTTGTGTAAAGTTTCAAATCCTAATTTTGCATGAATATAAATTGAGTACTTTTTTGTTTTGAAGTTGCATCAGTTCTAAGAGTAGCCGAGAGAATAATTATATAGCATTCAGAGATTTACAGCCAACTTAAACAATTAGAGTTTATTTATCAAAAACTATCATTTCCATGTAATCCTTACCAGGTTGTGAGCTTCATCAAATATGAGAATGCTGTTTTTCCAATTAATTTGTAGTGATTTTCTAAACCCACGATCAATAAGATAGTTGTAGGGTGCAAAAAATATATCGACAATCTTATGAAGATCCCGGGATAAGTAATAAGGGCACCTGCAACCAAGAGGTAACAAGTAAATGGCAAGCTAAATCAACACTGAGAAACGAAAGCAAAGGTTTCAGAAGATAATAAAGGATGGGAGATGTATGCTATCATTTCAATGTGGTGAAAGAACACTGATAAAAGAACGTACGGCCCAGATTTTATTCCAATATTGACCAAATCCTCGATGTCAATAGGTTCATCTCCAAGATGAGAATTATTCTTCAAGTAATCTACAATAGAAGCACCAACATGCAAATTAGACTTCATTAAAATGTCCAGTACATCAAAAAGAAACTTGAGGAAAATGAAACAAGTTGCTCCAGTATGACACAAAAAAAGTATAAAATGCAGAACTTTCCTCTCATTCAACAAAGATCATACTGATCGAGAATCAAATAGTCATAACATTCTTAATACGTAGTATAGTCAGCTTATTTAGGACAACAACTCCATAACCCATAACTCATCTAAACATTAACTTCCAAAATTTCATTAACCATCCCAAGCAGATATTTAAGCCAGCCAATATATCCTAACAATTAAACTTATAGGATCACAAGTTTCAGGCAACTCATAAATACCCCAGCTCACCATCTGCAGTGCACATATGCACCAGGTGAGAATAATATGGCAAGTCCTACTACCCTCTCCACTCAGTAACTTAGTAGAGAACTTGGCATAGCACGACATCCAAACAATTATAACATATATAACCACAACATTCAGACACTTAATATCCGTGCTCACCATCCTCTATGCATCTAAAGCACCAGCTAACAATAAAATGGCATTACTAATCCAAATCAATAGTGTCAACAACAGTAGGAATGCTAAAGTTAGGCTAAATCATTCTCCGTTATGAACTGCAGTACTCAAAACCGTAATGATGAATAAAGAAACCTTCAAATGAGTAGAAAAGAAATCTATAATAGAAAGGGAAGTCATCCTGTCAATTCAATAGTTACTGTCCATGTGTTCGTCTATATATATATTTAACAAGCATAAAGTAATACAGACATACCATTAGTACGAGAATAATGTTTGCAGTGACGCTTTGTACGCTTTCTGCAGAGGAAATGGCAGGCGTTCGTCTGTGCTTTCCCACGGAGTAAACTCACGTCTTCATGAATGCATAGTTGCTCTCGAGACCCCAATACTACCATTTTTGGCCTACAGAATGTCAAATATTAGTTCAGTTTCAAATATTTTGAAGAATCAAAAGGAAAGCAGACATTAAACTCCAACTTGAAGAGCAATTCCTCTAATCAGTAATGAAGCAGCATCTTCATGTGTCATGACTCAAAACTAACTTCTAACAGCAAGTTGCAAAGACTATCACAAGTTCACAACTGTAGAGAACAATTTGGAAACCAGCAACAGCTCAACTGATTATCTAATCAATAGATTCCAGAGTAATATGTCATGTATAAGTAATTAATGAACCAAGGTTATTTCTGTTGGACAAGCGATCAATGTAGTTTTTAGGTACTGATCAAGAAGACAACTAAGTTGTGGTGTATATGCGGTACTGAAAATTATAGTCCTCCAGGGGTTCATATATTAGTTTAAATAATGCATGGTTCAAGGTCTGCAGAACATTGCCTTAAAAGCAGCAAAAGATATGCAACACAAACTATTCATATATGAAATGCAATGAACTAACATCTACAAAGAATGAGTACCATTGAAAGCCCAAAACAGCAATAAATGGTGTACACTGCAAACTACCAGTCCTTTTTGGTACAAAAAAAAATCACGAAAAGGCATATTGTACATTCGACAATGCAATAAATAATTCATAAAAGTAATGCTGGTAATATACTACAAAGTTTAACCATACTAAATGATTGCAGAACCACCCAATGACTGACCTATAAGAGCTTCGTTTCAACTCCTGAATTACTTGCCGGATCTGGCTGTGAGTGCGGGACGCATATATTATGGTAGGATGATCATTGGTCTGGGACTGGGACTGGGACAACGAACCACCTGATTTATCACCATTGATCAGACTCGTCTTCACATTAGGACCAGTTGAGAAAACCCCCAAGCTCTTCCTCCAAGCCAATGTGGCACAGAGAAGACAAAGGGTTTTCCCAGTCCCAGTCGGACTCTCCAGCAGTGCATTAGATCTCTGCATAATTGTATTACATAGACACAAATCAAAATGAGGCGAAACAATAGCAATCATAAACAACCCTCATATGTCTCAATGACAGAAATTTAAGTATGACCTGAAACAATAAAGATCACAAACAATGCACATACGTCTTATAAGCACTGAAAAACAATTGATTCATAAACTATTAGTCTGAGTCCAAAAACCCCAATTGTACACTGATGTGAACTTAAAAAATAGGCATACTCATCCTACAGAGTCACAATCATTATCCGATTACACGATTCGACTCCAAACCGGTACGCTACATACCCGAATGCTCATCTACATAAACACAACTTACAAAACACCAAACTGAACATATCACAACACCCCCCAAAAAAATTGAACTAAGAAAAGTTGGTTCCTTTTTTTTTTTTTTTACAAAAGCTAACAATACAACCTTATGGGTTTCAAAAAATGAAAGTCTTACTTGCTGGAGAGACTGGATGACTTTCTCCATGTAAACGAGCTGGCAATCGTAGGCCTCGAATGGGAAATCGACATCGATGCCTCTGATATCGTAAGTCGGCATCTGATGGTGGAACAAAGGAGAGAGCTTTGTTGCTGATTGAATGAGAATTAGGGGGATGATGTCAAATCTGCAAAACCCTAATTTCTATGGGGGGAGGAGATTTGGGGGAATAGAGACTCTAAGACTGCGCATTTTCCCGCCATATCGCTCTGTAAATACTTTTCTTCTCCTTTTTTCTTTGCGCAAAACACACGTGTAATTACTTATGGCCATTTAAATGACGGATAAATATTTTAGTTTTTTTTTTTTAACGAAAGACGTAAAACTTTATTGATCAATAACCGTGGGAACATGAAACACAATTTGCCTAGTACTATTTGGTCTATTGGCATCGGTCTCCCTTTGTAACTTTGTAAGTGAGAGGTCGTAAGTTTGACTCACGTTAGACTCGTTATAGCATTTTTCAGTTATTTGTATGATCCTAAAAAAAAATAACACAACTCACCATACGTGACCAATAGTGTACTCTAAAGTTGGAGACACCACCGATGTACCATTCACGTCGATTTATGTCTCCCAATGACCAGAAGAAGCAGCAATGCTCTCATAGAACCCGACACACTCACCCTACAACGCCTCCGCACTCCTAGAACCCGAAAGAACAATTGGGCTAGAATCAGCAAAAAACACAGTACCTTTCTTCATCCCAAAACTCCTCTTTTCGTGTTTCTTTGGTCTGGTGGTCACACCAAGCGTCCATAGTTTCATATCTTCAAGTTTCAGATGGTTCTTAGATCCGACTAGCCTGTCAACTTTACGTTTATTTGCCGGCGACACCCTAATTTTGCCGTCCTCATGAGGCAGAGCAAGCTCAGCCACAAATGGGAGCTCGAAAGGTACCACATACCCCACAAGAGCAGTCTCAGACCTAACCCACTTCCCCAAACCACCCAAAGCCAACACTGCATCTCGTTTCACCCTAGAGAGCAAAGCAGGAGCTGTGATCTCTTGAATAATTGGCACCGAAATCGATGCAGGCGTTGCAAGTGGTAATGGAGACCAAAAAATTTCAATGTTCAAAGCAAGTTCTGAAGCTGAGATCCCTCGAATGGAGAATGAGAACCCTAAAGTTGGCAACACAGGTTTGAACAAATTAGTGTAATCCACAACAAGCCCCTTGCCTTTGTCAACTCCAAGGGGGAGAAGATCATTGCCCTAACTAAAAAACCCTAACCCTAGACTGTGAAGAACAAGGGTTAGAGTTAGAAACCCTAGGTTTGGTAGACGTTGCAGACACCATCTGAAACGCACCAGAAGTTGCACCAGACCCAAAACCAAATGAGAAACCACCACCATTTTGCGCTTGAGGACTGTCTCTTAGAACTTGAACCTGCAACAAGTCTGGTGGACCACCGTAGCCTGTAGCAGCATGTTCCAAAAGTCCACACACATGACAAAACCCTATTGTCCTCTCATAGTTGAAAGAGAGGAGAGCAGTAACCTTATCGGAACCAAATTCATAGATAATATGAGGAAGCGTCTCGTGAATTGGATCTAAAATACTATGGATTACCTTCATTTTTGCATGAGTGCTTTTGCGAATTCCAATTTTGTCAACCTGCTCAACCGTTCCTCCTCCTTGGTGAAGCGGAAAATGAAGGAATCACCGTGTACCCATATTTGAAGCTGATTTTGGAGATCTCAGACGGAAGTCAAGGTTTCGTTAACAGCCCTAGCCTCTAGCTTACGTCATTTCAGAGAAAACAAATGTCTTACCGCAAAGTGATGTAGCGAGACCATCGCAGCCCCGACCATAGCCAAAGAAACCCTTCTTGTTTCCCCTAATGATGATAGCAATACCAAAACGTGAATACAAATATTAAAATAAAAAATATGACAACTCACAAAATCATTATTTGTTGTATCACCAACTTATACTGTATAACACCTAACAAAATAAAATAAAAAGTGTAGTTTTTTATATTATTATGAAAGTAAGCTCATGTTTCTTAGCTAAAGCTTCTCAGATTTAGTGCAACATTGAATTAGGATATAGTCATACAACAACTCAAATTGACAAGTAAAACTATATATATCTTGATCTACAATCTCAGGTGATTAAAAGAGTATTCAATGCACAATAATATGATCATCATTACACCTTCATCATCCCTTCATTTCTGCATCATCATCTCCGGGCACATCATACGGCTTGGCAGTGGTGTTAACACTCAACTTCAAATTCAATCCCATAAAGGCTTGGTGTCTTCACCTTTCTTCTTGTAGATCCCAAAAACCATGACTACAATGAATCCAACAATTGTCATGATAAGATTTAATATGAACAATACCAAGTCATTCTTTTCAAATGCATATAAACTTCATACTAAAACATTGAAAGCAAACAATGAGGAATGAAGAGAGTTACAGCCTCTTCAAAAAAATTTATCATGTTCTTTTCATATGCATAGTAACTCCATACTAAAACGTTGAAAGCAACAATTGTCATGATAAGCTTCGTGCACCGCCATGGCTCTCTACCTTCGACAAACACATGTTCTCTTAAGGAAATTCATATATTTCACCAACTTTCTTTTCTAAGCGATTTTATGTGTTTTAGGAAAGGGGATGCCTAATATATATCAATTGCAGTTTTTTTTTCTAGTCACTTAATTGAGTATCATTTGTTACATTTCTCAACCTCATCCGAACGTCCAGACTATCGAGATTGGTAGTGGTGCATGGCTACGAAGGTTATAGACAAAGGGAATACTTATGTAAGTATGAAATAGTCAAATTTCTATATATTATCCTACCATGTTCTTCATCTTTTAGTGTATAAAGCAAGATACTAAAATATGTTATTTGTATAATTAAATACATTTTACCCCCCGAACTATATGCGTGTCTTCAATTTCATACCAAAATATCAAATTTTTGCATTCAAATACCTCAAATTTTCACCGTTTATCGTTTTCATACCCGGGGTTAATTCCTCTGTTAACAAAAAAAATGGTTAACTGTTTATGTGGCAGTTAATATATCAGGTGACCATTAAGTACTTATATGGCATTTACACGTGGAAAATAAATTATAAACAAATGATTAGAACATACAATTTTTTTTCCTGAGAATGAAAACAAACAATGATTGAAAAAAAAAAACAATTAAAAATAAGAATGAAAGAAATATAACTCAGATCCTCATTCCTAATATGAAGTTATGATCCAAAAGCTCTTATCTCATCATTCTCCTTAACGCACACTCAAACCTACAACCAGTGGCGGAGCCAGGATGACGATGTCACATGGGCTAATTGTAGCATACAAAAAAAATTTCGACGATGCGAGAAATTTTGGTTAATTAATAAAGGAGTAAAAGGACACACATACATCGGGGGGACATAGTAAGCCTTACTCTTAAACGCATAAATAAAAACTAACTAAACTTTACTCTACGAGGCCCCAAAGCTTCAAATCACTAATCACCACCTCATTGTCAACCGCTTTAGCAAGTTCATTTTCAATGTGAAGCACTATGCAATCATCAAGAAAACTATTCTTTATCTTATTTCTAAGTTTGTTTTTGATAATATTCATGGATGAAAAAGCTCTCTCAGTGGTTGCAGTAGAAAACAGAAAAGTTAACACCAAACAAAGCAACCTATAGATCATAGGATAGAAGTCTGATTTTCTTCTTTGAACAAGTTTCCGACACAAATCAGATATAGAATCTAAGGTGTGAAATACTATGTCCTGAGTCATATCTTTCTTATAATAAGCACTCAAATTCCAAAGTAAGAAGGTCATCTTGCACAAAATCTTGAGAATAAAAGCTCTTATTAAAAAAGAGTACCTTTTGAGTTTTAAACAAGCTAAAATTATCATGAGGATCCAAAGTGGAAGTGAGCTTAAGGAGTTCACAAGATCTGTCATTGAACCTCTTATTTAGCTCACTTAATTGAAAGTCAAGTACAACATTGAATACCTCTACACGAAAGTGGTGCTCATGTGTGATAAAATTCTTTTGTTGACCCGGACGACTAGTACCATCCAACCAACGAGAACTCATATCAGGCATATCAATATCATACGTCTCACATATTAATGCAAGAACCATAACAAAATCATCCCAACCATCATCTCTCATGTCTTGAAGAAGTTCTTTTGTATGATCAACAAACTTCATTGTTTCTCCAATGTCAATGGTTTTCTGTTGTACTACTTGACAAAGAACTTCTGTGACTTTCATGACTCTATGCATCAAAATCAGACAAAACACAAACTCAAACGAGCTCATAGCTCTCAGAATACCACTAGCTTCTCCCTGAATAAGTGAATAGGTAAGGTTGTAGTGTCTATCATATGATCCAGAGTTGTCATGGTTGAACCAAATAGTTCAATCATACTCCTAATAGAACGAAAATGAGAGCTCCAACGAGTAGTAACAAGCCGTTGCAAAGTACAAGTTTGATTAGAGCCCATACTTGTTTGAAGATTGCAATTAAGTATAACCAAGAATAAGATATCTACTGATGCAAATAGAATACAAATTTGATTAGCGGCATACATGTTTGAAGATTGCCAAGAGCTATCAAATCTTAGATTTTCATCATCTCTAGCACCCTTGCACTTAGCAGATGAATCCACAAAATTCACAATCAATAATAGAGTAGAAAAGAACTGATATGTATCATGAACACCCTTAGCCGCACCATTTAATGTTAGTTACAAACGATGAGCAAAACAATGAACATAATATGCATATGGACAATGTTCAAGAAACAATGCATGTAAGCCACTCATGTTACTAGCTCTATCATATCCTTGACCACACATATTTCCACTTGCAGATTGAACATACCAAGAACTTTGATTATCTTCAATTTAAGAGTTAATGAAGTTGTGTTAGGAACACTCACTATCTTAAAGAACCGTTCTCAGATGAAGCCATAACGATCAACAAACCTTAAAACAATAGACATTTGCTCTTTGTCAGCTGCATCTACTGCTTCATCAACAAGAATGCAAAAAATTGCATCACCAACTTCTTCACAAATCATTATGGCCTCACTCTATTACCTAGAATACTCAATAGCTGCTTTTGAATAGGTGGAGATGTGTACTTGACATTTCCAGGAGCATTCTCTAATATAACCCTATCATCATAACTAGCGATTCTTTCAAAAGACTTTCTAACTTGTCTAAAATTTCTAGCATTAAGAGAGCTTTCAGATTCATTATGGCCTCTAAAAGCTTGTCCTTGATTTGCTAGAAGTCTCACACCCTCTATTGCTGCCTTCAACCTAAATCGATTATACTTCACCTCTTTTGTTGTTCTTTTAACAAAAACTCTTTCAATTTATGTAGCCAAATTTCTCAGTAAGTTCCACTTCTCCATTGCTTCATTATGTAGACTCTCTATACCCCTAATATGTACTATGAGCACATTCTTATTTTCTCAACCCATCTACAGTAAATACGTGGTGAGGAGTGTTTTCTTTATCAAAAAGAAAACATGGGAAACAATATATCTTGTCTTGATCTTCTGAGTACTCAAGCCATGGAAGCCCTTCAAACCAATCAAAGTTAAACTTACGATTTTGAGACCCATGAACCGAAAAAGGATAATGTTTCAATTTAGGTTGACATGGACCCTATAAAGGACATAAGTTTTTCGAATAACTTCATGTTGATTCACATGATACTTCCATAGAGGACATCGTTTGCCCGGATCACGTTCAATGACATTAACATTGCCATGTGGATCAAACTCATTCTTTTGAGCCCCAAGTAAAGGAGACTATAAAGATGGCTCTTAATTCAGTTATTGCAACAGCAATTGGAGTGCTTACAGTAGCTTGTGAACTTACATACGATGATGGTTGAGAACTTTTTTTACTAAACCATGCACTCTTTTGCGACCCAAGTAAAGGAGACTCTAAAGATGGCTCTTCAGTTATTGGAACAACAATTAGAGTGCTTACAGAAGCTTGTGAACTTACACATGATGATACACCCCGAACCTAGTAATTAATTTTATATTGTGATTTCCGGTTATTTTTGTTAGAGGTGGTTTATTCTAGTTCATGGATTTTTTTAGTTACCCGAATAGGAATTCGTAATTGGAGGATAGCTAAAATAATAATAGAGTCCATTTTTGGGCTAGGTTTTTAAGTGGGACTTGTCTTATTTGATAGAGAAAGAAAAACAGAAAAGTCAGCCTCTCATCTTTCTCTCCCCGACCTCCCGAGGCCGTCCGACTCTCCTCAACGGAAAGCCGTTGTCCGGCCACGCCTCGTCGCCGCGCCAGTCTCGTGCGGCAGCTGGGACACTGCTCGACCTTCCTAGGGTGGTGGCCGTCCTCCTCTCTCCGGCAGCAGCTCACGGGAGCGCTCTCAAGCCGCCGGTTTTGTGGAGCCGGAACTGTTTTCTCCGGCCACCGTTTCCAACGATCCTTGGGGGGTTTTGTAGCTCTTCTCTAGACTATTCAACCATTTCAAGGTGATAGAACAATTCGGGGTGTGTAGAGCAAATCGGTTTTAGTGTGTCCTTGAGCTTTGGAGGTATTTTCCGGCCAACTCTTTAGTTTCTGAGTTTAATACTAGTTATGTTTGTTGTTGTGCGTATGGAGAGGAAGAGTTTGGCTTATGCCTTGTTAATTTTGGTGGAAGTTGATTAAGGTGGTGGTGGTTGACCGCCGCTGCCAACGGTTGACCGCCACTGCCGGTGACTGCTGCCGGTTTTGGTGGTGGTTTTGAGTAATTTTGGATGATTTCAAAAAGGAATAAATGTTGTTGTATTGTATGGTGATTTTTGGTGAAGAGTGCTTGGAAATTGGGATAGTTTTGATGGCTCCATGGGTGAGAGATGAGTGGTATTGAAGTATTGGAAATTTTGGTGAGTGTTAGTAGGAATTTAGGAAAGTTTAAGTTGATTTTGGTGAAAGAGTAGAGGTGAGCCGCATCCTTGGGAATTTCCATATTTGTGCTTAAGTGTTAGAACGTTGAGGAAAAAAAAATTGGAGACGGTTAGTAAAAATGGTTGGAGTTCTCCTTAGTTTTTGGAGAGTGTAGAGTGAGGGTAGATGGCTTTGCCCTATTTTGTTAATTTGATATTCTTGTATTATTTTTGTCTCGGACCTTAAATCTCGTTTTGTACAGGACGAGAGGAGACACCACGTGAGGAGGGCTCTGACCGACGTCAAGCTTAGCCGTCAATATTGTGAGTGGACACTTTGTTTTTACTGGTTTATGCATGCATGATTGGAGATTTGAAATATGTGGATTATTTGGCTTAATTATTACTTTGAGCATCTTAACGTGTGGGACACGTTATTAAATTTAATTTATTTCTTTTCTCATGGAATTTTCCGAGTACGGTTGGGAATCGTACTTATGTTTTAAAGATGAGTTTTGGGGAAACTCCCATGAAATTATATTTTTCTTTCTTATGCTATATTTATGTGATTATATGATGTCTATGCTAGTATGTCGTTCCACCTTTCGAGGTGATGTGACTTCCACGTTTCAAGTGGGGTCACGCAAGCCTTTTCCATTCTAGTGGTGATGTGATGTTGCCGACGGCATCACGCAAGCCCTGTACCCTATCCGTCAACTCGACGTGAAGGTACAGGGAGTATGGGAGTACTATGCCTGGGAGGCAACCGAGTCTGGGAGACTCACTTATATGGCCATATATGATATTCTATTTGAGTTGTTAATTTGACTAGCGGGGCTAGTCCATTATTTTGAAAGTTTCTTGAATGAGAAATCTATTTATTTTTCTTATTGCTTAATGACTAGCGGGGCTAAGGTGAATTTTGTTGAGATTATAATATTTGCATGCATAGAAATTCTTAATTACGTATAAATGGAAAAGCATATAAAAAGTGATTTTGTATTATTCTATTCTTGGATGCATATTAATTAGTTTATTTTCCGTCCACTCACGCTAATGTTTTTAAATGCTTTTCCCTGGGCCCTTTGTTTTCAAATGCCCAGATTGCAGAGCTCCTGTTCGGTTTCCCTAGGAGTTGAGGCATAGTTTTCCCGCTGCTCCTTGCTGATCGTAGGTTACCTGTTAACCATGTGTAGTTGTTTTATTTTCCTTCCTTAGTGCTCTGAGAACCATAAGATGATGTAAATTAAGTTGAAGTGTTTTTCTTTAGGACTATGACTCAAGGTAGAGAGTCTAAGCTTGGGTGATGTTCATGTTAATTAATACAGTTGGATATTTGATTTGGTTGTTTAAATATTGCTATAACTTGGTTCTTGTTGTGGGGAGTGAAGGACTCCAGGAGTGGTGATTGTTGATTATAGTTGAAGTGTTCTTGGTTCTTTTCTCGCAGGTTGGGTTGTCCATTTTTAGGGGAGATTATGCTAAAATTTTCGATATAATCTCTTTTAAGAGTGGACCCCGCAAGACTTGCCTGTTTTACTGTGTGTTTTTGGGGCGAGTCTTGTCACATGATGATGGTTGAACACTTTTTTTACTAAACCATGTACTTATTTCTTTTGATATAGACATTTTAACACGATCAATTTGTTCATCAGACATTATGTAAAATTCATCAACATATCATATTCTATTTATGTCAAACCAAAATGGATGTGTCTCATATATAAACTCACATTAAATATTTACATCAATATCAACTTATCAACATCGAGCTTTAATCTTAACCAAAAATATATATATGTCTGTGAAAGCATGCCCTTAGAAACAAACAGCTAGTTAACTGAAAGAGCTTAAGAAGAAGATTGCTTACCTAATTATGAAAGCTGATCGAGATCGATGTCTCCCAATCTGAAGCAATGAGTTGGTTAACTTGGTTGTAGACTTGTATTAGTACCTCTAATGCTCTAAATCAGTTTCTCTGCTGGGTTTCACCTTCACTTAGGCTCCAGCCTAGTCAAGACTGGGCTGGCTCCGCCCTTGCGTATAACCAACTCGCAACTCCTTCGCGTCCTCCATTCACACCAGTGACACTATCAATACGTAATTATCCACATACTATATGTTTTTGTCATTCCTCTATTTTCAAACTCCTATGGATCCAACGTATGCATTTATTTGAAGGAAGAGGAGGAGAAAAATTAGTTTAGTAAGAAGATGATTTGAGTTTTTCCAACATAAATGATTTTTTTTTAATTCTATATTTACGTGGCAGTGTCATGTAAGCACTAACAACCACTTCACATGTTAATTGCTACCTGAGCTGTTAACATATATATTTTTTTTAAACAGAGGATTTAACCTAGGGTATGAAAATGATTAATGATGCAAAGTTGAGATACTCGGATGCAAAAATTTGATACTTGGGTATGAAATTGAAGATACCCCTATAGTTCATGGGGTAAAATGTAATTAATCATTATTTGTATTCACCCAAAAAAACCAATGTAAATGATAATGGTGCAAAACGTGGATTAGGAATGATAAGTAATATGTGATTTTATAAGATAAAATAGGAAATAGAGAGCCAAATAGATTTCCAAAAAGCTACACAATTAGAACGAGATAATAAATCAATATGCTTAGTTTTCAGTGTGAAGAGCCAAAACATGAAAGACTCAAGTTAATAAATCAGACTAATTAATATGCCAACACTTTAACAAAATTTAAAACCACTTCAAAAAATTCAAAACTCAAACACTCATAAACCCTAAAATTAACTCTAGTACCAAATTTCTTCAAACTTTTTCCAAAGCTTCTTAAGCAATCAAATTAAATGCAAAAATGGTAGATGGAGAATATTAAAAGGTACTTCTATAACCAGTAGAAAAACAAAAACAGAAGCGCCGAGCGAAAACAATTTTGAAAGGCCTGAGCTTCCATTAAAGCTGAATCATCATCATGATAATCAGAGAGATTGATTCGAAGAGTGAATAATTTGATACAAGACCGAGAATTTACCCGGCGAAGGAGGGAAGTACACGACGTAGTCAATAAATGACGCAGTCGACGGAGGTTTCGATTGAGTTTTTGACGGAGGAGAGATGAAAACGACAAAGTTTTCGTCGGTAAAGAGACAATCACAATGGAAGTTTCGACTAATCTTTCGACCGAGGATTGAACATGATGGAGAAGCTTTCGATTCACAATTTGAAATTTCAATAGAAAAAAGAACATAGGAAATATATGTATGGTGGATGACCTTTTCTTTTTCGCTGAAGTATGCAAAGATTGTATGCAAAGAAGAAACAAATATTTGATGAGGAAAAAAAAGATTTGGTTACTAACCCTAAACGACATCGTTTTATTTTCAAATTTTAAGTGACTACATCTAAATCGATCACTATCAATTATACATTTCCGTACCATTATTACTTTAGTGACCATTGATCGTGTTTGTCATTGAACCTATATCATTGGTAACCAATTAAGGGTTGATCACTAAAATTTGGTTGTTATTGCCCAGATTTGTTATAGTATATGCAGTCCAGTAGTTAAGTCTAATAGACATAAGCTTATTTTCTTTTGATTACTTATTATCAGCTATGAGTTCTCTCTAGCCACAAAGATACTAAAATTTGTGCCCCCGCGTTGCTTCATGTTGCGGAAGTTTCAGATGTTTTGATCAGAATTTGAGAATCAAAGTCATTAAAATCACATAAAAAAACAAGTAAAATATCCTAATAATATCTCCACTAACATAGATAGTGGATGGTTGACAACATTTGAAATACAATGTCCCACAGATATCTCCACGAACACAGATGTTATGGCAGAGTGTTGAAAATGAAAGATTTCTAGAAACACATTAGTTACTTGAACATATTCCCACAAATTATGGAATATAGTTTAGTTATGAATGTGTGAGTTTTGTTGTTGCCTTATTACAAAATGAAAGCATGCTCAAGTTGGTGTTGATATCCATGTTTCTAATTCACTTCAAAGATGTTGGTAATGAGATTAAACGCGAACAAATGTTGTAATTCTTAAGACTCAAAACCAAGTAATTGTACATGTAACAACATGATTATTTTTGTAAGCCTCGATCTCTAGGTGGATGGAAAAAAAATAAACTCATAATACCATCACTCTTCCTATTTTGAATGCTTAGCTAAGGAAGACGAGTAGTTTGTAGAGGCTAGTGGCTGGCCTAGTTTGGTTGCTGCTAGGGAAGGAGGTTGTTGGAAGGAAGCGTGACCAAGCTACTAGGGTTTGGATGTGGGCTTCGGTCATTAGCCTTTGGTCGGAATTGGGGATTAATACAAACTTAAGTGTGAGTAAGTGAGATAATCAAAATGCCAATGAAGACCGTCATAAAACAACTTTAATTTAATTCAACTATTTGCTCTCCAAGTAATTTTATCCGGCAGACATCGAACACCTATATATAGGCGACCATAAGACTAGGTAGGGTATCTCATTCCATCTTAACATTCTTTACTCAACTAGGAGTGTTCCCAACTTGAGCATCAGAGGATTTTTTACAAGTACCTCACCTCTCCCTCGATGGTCGAGCCTCAAGTCAACGGTCTAAGGAAGCATCTCGATGGTTGATCTTGACGGTTCCAGACCAGCTCTCGCTCCAATCAGTATCTATTAGTGGGCCAAACTTCTTAATGAAATTTTTCTTAACAAACAATAAGTGAAAATCCTAATGCAATGGTATTATATAACTCTTTGCGTTTATTCTATGATGTTAATCTAGCCTATGTTAATTAATGAAACTTTCATTTTACTTCAAAAAAAAATATTACACATTTAATCAAAAACAAAATCCATTAACTGAACATCTTTTATTTTCAGTACGTGGTAAAAATATTATTTTTTTAGTCCATGAATAGATATGCTATAATCAAAAATGTTAATTGTTCAAAAGAATTGACATATAAATATATATCGATTTAACATATAAATTTTAATCCAGGGAGATGCTTTGTAAACCGAAGGAAGAAAGGGGAATGGGGTTCAGACACCCACCTGCGCTTTTAATCTGCAATATTGGCAAAGCACAGTTGGCGGGTTATTCATTCCTCTTCACTGATTGCACACATCTATAAGACGAGGTACTTCCCTACTTTTTCTTTATGGCAGGATGCCCCTCATCAATCCCCTTTTATTCGTGGAGGAGGATTTTGGAAGCCATAGAAATATTACGAGAGGGGTATGCTGACAAGTGGGCACAAAGACCAAAATCAATTTATAGTCTGATCATTGGATCTCTAGAGCCCAACATTTCTGCCCTGTAGCAGCTCTCTAGTCCTAACAACAAGGTTTGTGATTGATCTGCTTATAGGTGGACAATAAAACTTAAACCCGCATCCAACAAAATTTTCAAGCAGTGGATGTGAAAGCAATCTTGATAGTCCCTCTGAGTATTAGGGAGATGTCTGATCAGAGAGTTTTTGTTCTTTGATGCAAAAGGAAAATATATAGTCAAAAGTGTTATCGTATGTTAATATTCAGTGATATTGGTTCTCTCTCACTTGTGAAAATGTTTCGGCTTTGCTATATGACAAAATTATGTATGGAAGGCTGCTTTACCGGCCTTAGCTAAGGTATGTCTATGGAAAATCTTCCATAATATTTTACCAGTTAAAACACGTTTGTTGATAAACATGGAGCTAGAGGATACCTCATGCGTGTTGTGTTCTAGAGGAGAATAGGATTCGACCATCTCTGTAGGGAGTGCGCTTACTCTTTGGAATCAATTAAGTTTGGGAGGCATTCTGGATGGCTATAAGTTAGCTTTGCCATTGGTAAAACTGGTTTAGTTTCTACCATCAGATTCTTGGGACCTTCTTGTTTTTAGCATAGGGAATATTGAAGAACCGTAATGCTCGAGTATGGGAATGGAGGGAAAAGCCTTATGGAGATATTATCTATTGTGTTAATACTAGACTCACATATTATAAGTTTCATAACAAGTCGAATCCGGTGATTTCATAGGCGTGTAGGAGGAAAAAAATGGTAGCCTCCACCGGTTGGATAGGTCAAAATCAATATTGATGATTCCTTCCACAAGAATACTAAGAGGAGAGGTATTGGGGTGGTGGTTCATGACTCTATTGGACGGTGTCTCGCGAGCTCTACAAGTTCATTGTTAATGCGAGCTCAATAGATCATGTTGAAACACTGACGGCGCGAGTTGTTGTCTCACATGCTATCTAGCATGGGTTGCCCCAATTTTTAAGACTGATTCACTTTCGTAGAGCGCCATTCCACATACTTCTCTTCTTGGATGCGTGCATGATGACATTACCTTTGATATGTTACAAGTCTTAGGTTCTTATTAACCTCATGTTTACCGTCAAACCAATTATGTGGCTCGTATTTTAACTAAATTTGCATGTTGTAATTCTCATAATTTTCTCTACAGTAATAAAGTTTGTATGCTACGTTCAAAAAGAAAAAAAAATATATCAAACTTAACAAATTTATTTTTGTTCTAGCGGAAAGATTTACATATATTGTACAAAAAAAATTATCATTCTCTTGTAAAAAAACAAATAAATTACAAATTATCATTAGTAAAATTCGAATTTCAATTGTTGGATTTTAGAGTTCAGATTTTTAATTTGGTATATGGCAAGAAAAACCCTATTAAAGTAATAAAGAACTCGGTTTGGGTTTATCAAAAGAAAAAAGAGAAAAAGAATTTGCATAGAGGTAGAAGATGTTTCTAGAATGAGAGCGAAGCAGTCTAGACACCTCTAGGACCGCTTGACTTCTCGCCTCTTCCTTCTATATAAACTCACCTCTAAAACCAAACATTTTGGAAAAATATAAATAACTCAAAATTCCCTTACGCCCCTCCCAATTAGGTCTCAGACTCTCTCTATTCTTCTCTTCTCTCCTCGCTCTATAAAACCTTCCACAAACCCCAAAAGTCCCCCATCCTCCTCTTTGCTTTGCTCTTCGCCACCAGAAGAGTCTCTGCGATTCAGTTCAGGTACGCTTTCGCTGTCCTAGCTTTTGTATCGGATCCGATCTTTACAGGGTTTTGAGTTTGAGTTGGGTTTAGATCTGTTTGCTACTGTTTTCCGATTTGAACACTCTGTATGGTTTTGTGCTGGGTTATTCAACTGCTTGTTCTTCTGCTCTTGATTCTATCGTTGTTGGTTATTATGTTGCATTTAGTTTCGTATAGGACTTGGATTGATATTGCGTTTGATTTGCTCTAATTTGATTATATGAATTTGGTACTTTGCTTCTATAGTGTTGTGCCTGTTCTGTGTTACTATAATTACGGTTGCGATTGGGTGTGTGTTAATTTATGAAGAATGTAAAGCTTTGGTCTTTAAAGGCTAGATCTTTAGTAGGTTGTGTTATGAGAGTCATGAGACTTGTTGTTGTGTAGGTGAACATTGGCTTGATTGATAATTGATTGTGGGATTCCGGTGTATGCTGAATGTGGGTTGTTATTTTGTGTTCCAGATTTAGAATTTTGCAAGGATGAGTGTGGTGGGATTTGATTTTGGCAATGAGAGTGGCATTGTGGCCGTAGCTAGGCAAAGGGGTATTGATGTTGTGCTCAATGATGAGTCCAAGCGTGAAACTCCTGCTGTTGTTTGTTTTGGGGATAAGCAGCGGTTCATTGGGACTGCGGGTGCCGCATCGTCTATGATGAACCCGAAGAACACGATTTCGCAGATCAAACGTTTGATTGGGAAGAAGTTCTCCGATCCTGTGTTGCAGAGGGATATCAAGTCGCTGCCTTTTGCTGTACTTGAAGGTCCGGATGGATATCCCTTGATCCATGCCCGTTATTTGGGAGAAGCAAAGACATTTACACCTACCCAAGTTTTGGGAATGGTTTTCTCTGATCTGAAGATCATAGCTCAGAAGAATCTTAATGCAGCAGTTGTAGATTGCTGTATTGGAATTCCGGTTTATTTCACTGATCTCCAAAGAAGAGCTGTTGAAGATGCAGCCAAAATTGCTGGCTTGAACCCTCTTAGGTTGTTTCATGAAACTACAGCTACCGCTTTGGCTTATGGGATCTACAAGACAGATTTACCAGAGAGTGACCAGTTGAATGTTGCCTTTGTTGACATTGGGCATGCAAGCATGCAAGTTTGCATTGCTGGCTTCAAGAAGGGGCAGCTAAGAGTTCTAGCTCATTCATTTGACCAGTCTTTGGGTGGTAGGGATTTTGATGAAGCACTGTTCACCCACTTTGCAGTGAAATTTAAGGAAGAGTACAAGATAGATGTTTACCAGAATGCAAGGGCCTGCCTTCGGCTTCGAGCTGCTTGTGAGAAGCTGAAGAAGGTGCTTAGTGCAAACCCTGAGGCACCTTTGAATATTGAGTGCTTAATGGATGAGAAAGATGTTAGAGGATTTATCAAGCGGGATGAATTTGAACAAATTAGTGCTCCTATCTTGGAACGCGTAAAGGGACCTTTGGAGAAGGCCCTTCTTGATGCAAATCTTTCAATAGAGAACATTCATACTGTTGAGGTTGTTGGTTCAGGCTCTCGCGTACCTGCTATAATCAGGATATTGACAGAGTTTTTCAAAAAGGAGCCTAGGAGAACTATGAATGCTAGTGAGTGTGTTGCCAGGGGTTGTGCTTTGCAGTGTGCAATTCTTAGTCCTACGTTCAAAGTCCGAGAATTTCAGGTAAAATATCCAGGCTACATTTTGTTTTTTTATTTTTGGTTCAATTTCTGCTTTGCAGTAGTGTCAAGCTGGTCTTGCTATTATTCTTGTTTGTACTTATATTTCTTATTTGATCTGCAGGTGAATGAGAGCTTCCCATTCTCGATTGCTTTATCCTGGAAAGGTTCTGGTCCTGATGCCCAGAATGGCGGACCAGATCAGACTACTCTCGTCTTTCCCAAGGGAAATCCCATTCCGAGTACCAAGGCTCTTACATTTTACAGATCTGGCACATTTTCAGTTGATGTGCAGTATACCGATGTTGGTGATTTGCAGGCACCTGCAAAGATTAGTACATATACGGTGAGTGCGGTCAAGTTGCATATGAAATGTTATACTTATGCTCTGATTTTCGTGGGGTAGATTTAGTAGATTTATGAACATCTCATTGTATGTGTGCAGATTGGTCCTTTCCAATCTACTAAAGGTGAGAGGTCCAAGGTGAAGGTCAGAGCCCGTTTGAATTATCATGGGATTGTGTCTGTAGATTCAGCAACTGTAAGTTCGTCAATAATTACATTTTCATGCATTGTTAATTGATCTTTCGTTTCTTTTCTAAATCTTTTTTTTTTTTTTTTTCTTTTGAACTCCTTTTTAGCTTTTGGAAGAGGAAGAAGTTGAGGTTCCTGTCACAAAAGAGCAACCAAAGGAGGCAACAAAGATGGAGACTGATGAGGCACCGAGTGATGTGCCTCCTCCAAGTTCTGAGGCGGCTGATGTCAACATGCAAGATGCCAACAGCAATGATGCTGCAAGTGCTGAAAATGGTGTTCCTGAGTCTGGCGATAAGCCTGTCCAGATGGAAACAGATGCTAAGGTCAGTAGTCTGCTGTGGTTTTGCCATGTGCCAGGTGTCACTTTTTTCACTCGAGTTCTTTAAAAAAAATTGTTTGGCATTTCATCTGGGGGAGGAATGATCTTGTATGCTTTGGTATTTGGGTGATATACTTATGCTTAAAATCTATGTTGACTAGGGTGGGTGGATGCTTGATGAATGCCCTAGATAAAATATAATTTTGTTTCTTCTTGTTCTTGATATGTTCTGCTATTTTATGATCCTTGTAGCATTCTGCATTTAATCTTTTTGGAGAGAATTAGTACTGTGTTCAGTCTTTGGGAATTGTTAAAGAGTTAGTAATAGGTCCTATGTGTCTGGTTGGATGTTCTGCTGATGAATCAGTTTGTATGCAGGCTGATGCTCCAAAAAGAAAGGTAAAGAAGACAAACATTCCTGTGGTAGAGTTGGTCTATGGAGGAATGGCTGCAGCAGATGTGCAGAAAGCAATAGAAAGCGAGTATGAGATGGCTTTACAGGATCGTGTTATGGAAGAAACTAAAGACAAGAAAAATGCTGTCGAGGCATATGTCTATGACATGAGAAACAAGGTACTTAAAATTTTCTGTTTTGCTTGTAGACTTGTTTATTTTTATTGCTTTGTTCCATTTCTTTTTATTTTTTTATTTGTTATTATTATTTTTTTTTATGTATTGTTCTTGTGGATGGCATTTTTTGTAACACAAAACTTCTTTTGTGCTTCCAGTTGAGTGACAAGTTGCAGGAATTTGTTACCGACTCAGAAAGGGAAGCGTTTATCACCAAACTCCAGGAGACAGAAGACTGGCTGTATGAAGATGGTGAGGACGAAACCAAAGGTGTTTACGTCGCCAAGCTTGAGGAGCTTAAGAAGGTGATGACTGTGCTCTCCTAACATCGCTACCACTTCCCCTATCTAGTTTTTTTCTTAATCTGCTAAAGCAAGTATTCATTTTGTGGGTTTATTAAATTGCAGCAAGGTGATGCTATTGAAGAGCGATGCAAGGAGCATACAGAGAGGGGATCTGTCATCGACCAACTTGCATACTGTGTTAATAGTTACAGAGAAGCTGCAGCGTCTAGTGATCCAAAGTTCGACCACATTGATTTTGCAGAAAAGGAAAAGGTAGGCTTGTAATTGGCTTCTAATTTAGTTTATTTCTTCTTCCCGCTATTCAATACTTTCTCTTAAATTGAATTATTATTTGTTTTATAGGTCTTAAAAGAGTGTGTTGAAGCTGAGGCCTGGTTAAGAGAGAAGAAGCAGCAACAGGATTCACTCCCTAAACATGCTAACCCAGTACTCTTGTCAGCTGATGTGAAAAGGAAGACTGAAGCTCTTGACAGGTACCTCCCGTTGTACATTTTGCTTACTGTTTTTTCGCCCCCCAGTTATTTATTTTTCCGAAAGGCATATCTGATTTTGTACTTTATTTGGCGAACAGGTTCTGTAGACCAGTAATGACAAAACCAAAACCAGCACCAGCCAAGCCAGCTACTCCTGAACCACAACCAAGCCCTTCTCCTCAGGAAAGTGATCAACAACCCCAGAGTGGTGAAGGCCAGGCCAATTTTAACTCCGATGAGAATCCTGCTGATGGCAGCAATGAGGGTCCAGCTGAACCAATGGAAACAGACAAGGCAGAAGCTCCCCAAGCCTGATTTGTCTGTCTATGATTTTTGTGGCCTGGTTTGATTCCTGACCATCAAAACATTTCAATTTGAGCCTTTGCACACAATTCGGACCGAACGGGGAGAAGCCTGTAGTTTGTGTTTGATGATATACTTCCAAGAGTCTGTAAAGCCTTTAATGTGCTTCACCATTTATCTTTAGTGTCTGTCTCTAGAATCCGGATTTTTCTTAGGTTTCCAAGAGAATTGTACCCTTGGTCTTATTTTTTTCTCCTATGCTGGGAGCATTCCTTCCAGCTCTCTGGTCATGTAGTTTTACTGTCATATCGTGGAACTCATCAATCTGAGGATTTTATCAATTTTGGTTTTGCTAGTTTCCAATGGTTATCCTTATTTCAGGTTGAGCTTATTTATTTTGAACTTGAAACCAAAGTTGTTTCCTGTCATCTTTAGAAACCAAAAACCCTGACATGTAGGCGTAAACATCAGGTAGGCCATTGAAATAGTTCCTCCGCAGTATATTGCAGTATATTGTTGTAGAATTGGGATCTTAATACATAATACGACTATACGCTATAGACGATGGTATGAGCTAGCTTGAGTAGAATGGAAATGAGTTAACCAAGTTAAATTTCTATGATAATGATCATTTTTTTTTTCCCTGGACTTTGTTAACTCAATTAAAAAAGGGAAAGAGAGAAATCAC
>NC_020496.1:11283586-11284806 GCF_000184155.1 Fragaria vesca subsp. vesca
TCTCTCTCTTCTTGTTTCTTCTTCTCTTCTACTTCTCTTGCACTTGTCTCAATTTCTTCTCTGCTAAGTCCATTTTCAGCTTGGCTTTCTCTCAACTCAGTCTCTACTCTAGCTAATTCATCCAACTCTTCTCTTTCTCTCTTATCAGCTTCACCTCTCTCTTTTTGTCTTATCTCTTCAAGTTCCCTTGCTAGGTCATCTTTAAAACCAGGAGGCCAAGGTCTTCTGACACAATGTTTCATCCTTCTTCCTCTTTTCTCAGCTACGTTCTCACTAGACCTTAAATGTTGTTTCTTCACCCATGTGCAAATCACTCACAAGATCAGACAAACCTGCAAAGGTTTCTTGACTTGGTCCAGGCCCATTTACTTCCTCACCAACCCTATTTACATCCTTAACAGGCCCATTTAATTCCTCACCAGCCCCATATACCTCCTCACCATCCCCATTTACATCCTCCCCATCCCTATCTAAGTCCACAACATCATCCAAGTCAATTGTTGGCCCTAAAATTTCCTGTAGTGGCACAGCATCTACAACCATATCAAAATTTTCAACTTTTGGAGGCATTCCCTCCTTACTGCTATATAACTGACTTGCCATCAAATTAGCTTCAAAAGCAGCTCTCTCCTTATCTCTAACAGTTTGGCTATTCAAAGGATTCTCTCAATCCGGGTCATCAGGCCTATCAAAATCAGCTAGAGCTTCATGATACTTCCTTTTCCCTCCACATGTGATGTACATAGAAATCTGCCTCTTCTTCTTTAGTATTGCATTCACCATCTCTATAGCATCATCATCACTTTTTATCTGAATAAACCCCATATTTGCAGGGGCTTTTAGAACTTTGAAGTGATAGGATATTGGCTTCTCCCTGTACTCTAATGTATATGTGATGTTGTTCATCTCCACCCATGAAATTTTCTCCGGATCCAACCCATCCAAATAAATCTTCCCCCCTGTTTTGTTGAACCTGGGTACCTTGTACTTCTTCGTGCCATCCAATTGCTTGTCGAAATAACCTCCATGGAAAATCTCCATGGTATACAAGTGTACTGGAACTGAAATTCAAACAATGCAGAGTATTGTAAGCATTGCCTTTTTGAATTGGTTTTTCAGATAAAAAAAAAAGTTAAAAAAACCCTAATTCGAAGTCTTCAACAACAGTCCAAGAACAAAACCATTTAAAAACCCAGAACACATCCTCTTGATTGATTACC
>NC_020496.1:11284826-11310587 GCF_000184155.1 Fragaria vesca subsp. vesca
CACAAGAAAAAAAAAAAAAAAAAAGACCTCTTCTTTTTCTCTGGATCCCTCAAAGTTTAGGCTCAAAGTTTAGGACTTTAGGGTTTGAGGATGTAAAGATAGTATTCTTGTCAAATTTTTCTTTGTTTTAGTTTGATTCTAATTATAGTCCCTTTCATGAGATCTATTGTTAAAATCTTTTTTAACATTAAACTCGAAAATGAGCATTCAGGTTTGAAATTTCTTCCTTTTTATCCAATGAACTATTGATGGCTCTAGAGGAACTCGGAACCTGTTATTTTTGGTCATTGAGTGGTAAAAGTATTGTGAGAAAGGAGTAAGCATGGTGAAAGATTGAAATCCTGCAGTGTTATACCAGCATACCATAAACAGATTTATGCACCTTATTGAAATTTTATGGATGGAATTCGATGAGTTTGGCCTTAAATTTGTAGCAAGCCAACGTCCTCTTTCAACGTTAGGAAGGGATAGATGAGTTTGTTCTGTTGCTTCCCTTAACTATATCTACATGACTGACGACTCTATAAATGGGAAACTTTACCATTCCAAATCTGCAATTTGGTCAATCGGAGTTGATGATTTGCATTCTTTTTCCGATGGTTAAATCGACGGAGATAAGTATGAGGATATTTTGGTAGAATTAAGGTTGTTTAGTTGAAATATCAAAAAAGCGAATTAAAGGTGTAATTAGTAAAGAGAGAACCACCATTATGAAGTGCGGTGATAAATACTTACCATTTACCTATAATCCGAAGAACAGAGCCACAGAGGTAATTGCAGAGCAGATAAAAAAGACTAGGCACTGAGACGAGACACCTCCCGCGACAAAGAGCAGCCTTCTCCTTTGTTCTCCCTACACGAGTATCAAATCCAATGTGGGTCATCTACTCCAGTTAAACACACTTAGTAGTAGAACAACATGGCGAAATTGATTGCCAAATCGTTTGCTACAACGCGATCCATATCAACCTCCACTCATCTCTCTCAAAGACTTAATCAAACAGGTAACGTTTCCCGTCCTTACTCAATTTCCGCAACTGGGTTCTTCTTGTTTTACGTTTCTGGGTACAGCTTGTGCTATTTCAAATATGGCTTTCTTGTTATTGAATTAGATTTGTGGTATTTAGTATTTACATTCGACTTGTTAATGTTGTTGTTATGTTGTGAACTTAGCAGAAAATGAGATAGTTAACATGTTTCGGTTGCCTAATGCATCCGACCAAACGCACAGCTTTCCCATGAGTAGAAATATGCCTAGGAAGGACCCTTCAGTGAGGACATTGGATGACAGGTTCACAAAGATTTTGAAAATTTTCAAGTGGGGACCCGATGCCGAAAAGGCCTTGGAAGTGCTCAAGCTGAGAGTGGATCATAGGTTGGTTCTTGCTGTTCTCAAGATTGATGTCGAGGCAGTTGTTAAGGTTAAGTTTTTCAAGTGGGCTAGCAAGAGAAGGAATTTTCAGCATAACTCAACCACGTATATGGCGTTGATCCGTTGCTTGGATGAGGCCGGTATGGTTGGGGAAATGTGGAAAACCATTCAAGAGATGGTTCGTAGTGTACGTGTTATTGATCCAGCTGAGTTGTCTGAGATTATGAGAATCTTGGGAAGGGCTAAGATGGTTGACAAGGCAGTGTCTGTCTTCTACCAAATCAAAGGCCACAAGTGCTTGCCAACAGCTCATAGTTACAACTCATTGATCTTAATGCTGATGCAAGAAGGTCATCAGGAAAAGGTCCATGAGCTCTATAATGAGATGTGTAACGAGAGTAACTGTTCCCCGGACACAGTGACATACAGTGCACTAATATCTGCATTTGGAAAATTGGGCCGTGATGATTCTGCAATTAGGTTGTTTGATGAGATGAAGGATAATGGTTTACATCCAACTGCAAAGATTTATACTACCCTATTGGCGATCTTTTTCAAGTTGGGCAAGGTTGAGAAAGCTTTGAGTCTAGTTCAGGAGATGAAAGAGAATGGGTGTCCGCCTACTGTTTATACATACACTGAATTGATAAAGGGGCTAGGGAAGGCTGGGAGGGTTGAAGATGCTTATGCCATATACAAAAACATGCTGAAGGAGGGTTGTAAGCCTGATGTTGTGCTCATGAACAATCTGATAAACATTTTGGGAAAGGAAGGTCGCATAGAAACTGCTATTAAACTTTTCGATGAGATGGACATTTTGCGTTGCACGCCTAACGTGGTGACTTATAACACGATAATTAAAGCTTTATTTGATTCCAAAGCTCCAGCTGTGGTTGCAGCTTCATGGTTTGAGAAGATGAAAGTGAATGGTGTTATTCCGAGCTCTTTTACCTATTCAATTATGATAGATGGGTTTTGTAAAACAAATAGAGTTGAGAAAGCTTTGTTGCTTCTTGAAGAGATGGATGAAAAGGGGTTTCCTCCTTGTCCAGCTGCGTACTGCAGCCTGATCAACAGTCTTGGAAAAGCAAAGCGGTATGAAGCTGCAAATGAGTTATTTCAAGAATTGAAAGAAAACTGTGGACGTGCAAGTGCTAGAGTATATGCCGTGATGATTAAACATTTAGGAAAATGTGGGCGTCTAGATGAAGCTCTGGATCTTTTTCACGAGATGAAGAAACTTGGATGCAATCCAGACATATATACATATAATGCACTCATGTCAGGGATGGTTAGAGCTGGTATGATAGATGAAGCATTTACCTTGCTTAAAACCATGGGAGAAAGAGGCTGTGTTGCAGACATAAACTCACAGAACATTATTTTAAATGGCTTGGCTAGGGCAGGTGGCCCAACGAGGGCGTTAGAAATGTTTTCAAAGATGAAGCATTCCAAGATTCAACCAGATGCGGTTTCTTATAACACTATTCTTGGTTGTCTCAGTCGAGCTGGGTTGCTAGAAGAGGCTGCAAAGCTGATGAAAGAGATGACTTCAAAAGGTTTTCAATATGATCTCATCACATACTCATCAATACTTGAGGCAGTTGGCAAGGTTGATGAAGTTCATACGACTTCCTTAAAGGGATCTGGTATGATATAGTTTCTTTTCCGATTACTTAGTCTAGTTTCTTAAAAGTTTCTTATGGTATATATGCAATATCGTTGAAAGTTAGCAATTTCTGTTGATATATGCATATATCATTGTTTAGATATATACCTATCATATTTAGTTTCTTATGGGGTTGATGTCTCTTTTGTATCTGCACAGACACACACATACAGCAGTAGAAATTTAAACTGTCCTAAACACTAGTGTATCTTAGAATAGCTATGAAAATCCTAATGATAAAGTGATGAAAAAGCACTAGGACTAACAGTATCATTGTTTAAATTAGGACTAATTTCAGTTTACCCCCATCAACTTTTGGTCGATCATCATGTTGAAAAGAAAGTGTAATATGGAGAGGTTCCTATATCGAAGGGTGATATGGAGAGGTTCATACGACTTCCTTAAAGTTCATATTCACGTTAATAACGTAAGGGTAATATGAACTTAAATATGGAGAGGTTCCTATATCTAAGGGTAATATGGAGAGGTTCCTATATCTAAGGCAGAGCATATTCATAATTAGAGATTTAGAGATCATGATTTATCATATGGATTAGTGTATATTCTTAATATGACTGATATTTTCCATGTATAGCAAGCAAATTGGTGGCATAAACCTGCTGCTCAATTCTCTCATGAGAAAGACTGATTCTTCTGCAGGAAACATGCTCTCTAAAATCCAGTGGCATGGCATCTGTCCTGATCGACAACCTAGTAACCTTTCAATTAGATCAAAACCAGAACGCTGAGGGACTGACATCACGAAAGTGATTGCAATCCAAAGGGCTTTTACAGATGATATGAATGAGGCTTGCTCTGTCACTTGATAGTTTGCACTGTTTCATGTACATTGTAGTCAATGAATGATAGACGTATACTTTAGTGTTTACATAAAATAGCTTTCTGATTTTCTACAATATGAAATGATATTATGAGATCTAAATGTTCATCCGTTGCCTGTTTTATAGGGAATATTGATGGTTCCATTGGTTGACTCTGCAACTTAACACATACGCCCGTCCCCATTTTAAGTATTTATTAACTACTTGGCTGTATAAGGCACTTCCTTTCAACTCGCCTTGGGAGCTCTGTGGATGCAGAGCCTCAGTTGTTCCTTAGCCCAACTCTAGAGGCACTGCTCTGCTGCTGATAGTAATGCCTTATGTACTATGTGTGGAGTAAGTTATAATCAACTTTTTAGATGATTGGTGGCGTGAGAAGATTGAGAAGCGAGTTATGACGAAGATGTTGACAGAATTCTTAGTTGTACCTCTAAAGTCCGAGAGTTTCAGGTAGATCTTCATCCCTTTTTTCAGTCTTTATTCTTGTTTGTTTGATTCAATTCCTGTTTGCCTAGGTAATAATACTGCACTCTTGCAGTTTTTTTTTGTTTTGTTTCGATGTATATATCCAATGTTACACCATTTAATAACCTGACGGTGAATAAGAGGTTCCCATTCTTGATTGCTTTATCCCGGAAAAGTTGCTACTCTAGCTTTCAATCCCCGTTCCACGATTGGCTTTTACCTTTACAGATCTTGGCATGTTTTCAATTGATGTGAAGTATCCTTATGGTAGTTTTTTTTATTGGCACCTGCGAATATCAGTACCTATACAGTTGGGCACACTATACTATAAGAGCAGAATCTGTTGGGATTATCTCTAACAAAATTACACATTACTAGAAGGTCTATGGGAAAGTGTAATATGGAGAGGTTCCTATATCTAAGGGTGATAAACTCACTAAGAAACAAAGCTCATAGAATGATGTTGAAAAGAAAGAATGGAGTCGAAACCTTATGCAACTAGTGCTGTTTGAGGGTAGCGACATCTAGCTAGGTAGCTCTAGGGTTACCTACTCACTTTGCCCGGCGAGAGGAAGTGACTCATGTTTATGTTATTACTTGCATTCTCATAATATTAACGTGAATATTGAAATTCTAATTTTTTTTTTGCACTAATTACGAATTCGAATAATTTTGATTTCATCAGTGGTTTACTGAATATATACTGCATACTTTTTCGTATTGGATAGAACCTGGACCTTTTCAAAAGCCGGTGTATATGGAAATGGAGTTATAGCTGTTTTCGATTCACTCCTTTATACGACTCTCTGGAAACGCATTCTACTGCGAAGTAAGTTCGAAGTAAAAGAATGTTATCATCTTCAGCAGAAACCGTCGTGAACATCGAAGAGCTGCTGAGGCAGATCCTTGAAAGGGTGCCGGCTCTATCTCTGATCACCTTCAAGTGCGTCTCTAAGCACTGGCTTTCTCTCATCTCCGACCCCGAGTTCCGTCGCTGCCACACCCTCCGAAACCATAACCCTAAAATCTCATCTTTCTTCCCTACCAAAATCAAAGATGAAAACCTCCTCAAGTCTCCCTTCAAAACCCTAAACAGTGCCGTCTCTGATGGATCCAATATAGGGATTCTTCAGTCTTGCAACGGCCTCTTTCTCTGCTATGCCCTATCTGGTGAACAAACAAAACATCACGTATATGTTGTCAATCCATCCACCAACCAATTCCGGGGTCTTTCTTCTCCAAGCGTCAGCCAAGACAAACATACTTTTGTACGTTATGCTTTGGCTTTTGATCCTTCCAAATCGCCTCATTACAAGGTTGTCTGTGTGTTCAACCACCCGATGTATTCTAAGGAGGAACAGCTCAAAACAGACGTATATTCATCTGAAACTGGAGAGTGGAAACATCTTGAGACTCCTTTCTTCCACGGCCAGTCCTACAACTTCAACTGGAAGAGCAGGTTAGGCGCCATATACTGCAATGGTGCTCTTCATTGGATAAGAAAGAAACGTAAAGACTTCCATTTCTCTTACGATAGGAAGGAATTCACAAGACATGAAACTGATGTGCTGCACTACTTTGAGGTGAGCCAAGAGCGTATGCTGGTAGTGTCTGCTACCACCCCTGTCCCTTCGGTGGTCAAAAACATTCCGGTCGGCTCTGGCTACTGGCAACCAACTATGTGGCCGATATTGGCTCAGAGATATTTTGGGGAGTGCGGTGGCCGTTTGTACTTGATTGAGACTTATGAGCATTGTTTGACCCAATTTGATGTGATGGAGATGGAAAGGGACTACTCTGGCTGGTTTGTCAAGTATAATGTTGATCTTAATCCTCTAGCCGCAGCTCTTCCCGGACAGGATTGGGATCCTCTTATTGTCTTGTGCCTTTCTCAAGAGGAGGAAACATATAATACTGGGTTTGAGGATTCTTCAGTTGCTCTTTTGTTGCACCTGCCTGGTAAGGTTAAATCTTATAATCTTAGGAATAAGACCATTAGGACATATGTTGAGTTAGTCAATAAGGAACTAGGTTTAGATTATCATAATCGTATTCTAGAGGATGTTGCTTTTCCTTGCATGGAGACTTTAGCTTCTGTGTGAGGATGGAATCTATAAGCTGCTGTAGTGCTGTTGCCATGTGAGTTATGCTTTGTATTAGAAATACCTACTTATTTGTTACAATGGTTCTTTCTGGATTATCAATTTTTCATGTCTTCACTAATTGCAGCGCTTTCTAAGTTCTCAGTTATTTGTGGTTTAACTAGATAAACTTATCATTTGGGAGTGTGTAGAATATTCCTATGTGGTGATCCTTGAAACTTGGTTTCTTAGGCGGTCATTACTAGTCCAAATCTTGCAACGAACAGCCAATCTTCATTGTTTTTAACAAAGTGGTGCCTCCATTTCTAGATGATGCTTACTGATGCTAGACTTTCTATTTCACTTAACAAAGTGGAGGTTAACTGCATTCTTCATCAGTAGTTCTCCAAGCAAGAAACTAAGAAAGCGAATCATCTAGTAAGCTCTCATCTTCACACCAAACAAACAGCAAGATTTGGAAGCTCATTTGGATACCAACCATGTTGCCAAAGATCTCCAACCTTCTGTGGGAGGGCTCTTCCAATGCTTTACCAGTTGGAGAAATTTTGTTTAAAAGAAAAACCACTGCCAGCCCTATCACCCCTATGTGTGAAATCTGTGGGGTTTCAAGAAACTACTGAGCACTTTTTGCTTCTTTGCTCTTGGACCTCAGTAGTTTGTTATGGTAGTTCTCTTGAATTGCCGGGCGCGGGGCGCAAAAAGGAAGTATCACACGCCAAAGCTGGTATGCTTTCCTATGCTCATGACATTGATGTTTTCCAACTTGTCTGCTTTCATTTGTGGGAGATCATATGGAGAAATGGAGGCACAGGTGTGTGGTAATTCTGAAGAAAGGTACTCCCTGTCCAAGAACAACTATTGATTATATAAACAAGGTGAGTTCTGGAGTGTACAAGCTCTGCATATAAACAATAGCATCTCGGTGTGGGAGGAGGCAAAGCAAAGTGTGGCTCAGCTTGTTGTCTCTAATCCCTGTGGCCATGCTCTTTGGACGTCCCCTCCTCCTAATGTGGTAGAGCCGTAGAGGTGAATGTGGATGCTTCCTGGGTGATCCTAAGTTTCTGGAGGACCTAACAAGTGGTTTAAGGGGTGATCCTAAGTTCCTTACAATAAGGGAAGACACTAAATAGTATAAAATTACTAATATTTAGTGTCTTTCCCTTATCACTCTGGACATCTAGCTTCATGAAAGGGAGGAGCACTGTAGATTCCAAACTCAATCTTGTAACCTGCAGACCGGAAAACTAACTAAAAGCAAACTTTATACGAAATATACACCGAATAAAGTTAACAGAAGTATTGTGATGATTCTTGAGACTTTAAATCCTCAAAAACTACCAAGGACATTTAACATGACAGCATATGTATGCCCTCTAAAACGTGCAAAAAAGAACAAAATGTAAATTGTATACTGACATTCATTTTTATCATCCAAGTAGCTAGTGTGATCTAGTACCAGAAATAGTTTCATCTTTTTGTCCGCACCTATGACTTCCCAACCTAATGTGGTCAGTTAACAAAGTAGGCCTTGAATTTAGTTATGCTCCGTGTATTCAGCTCTTGATGATCCACAATGCCTACTACTAAATTCCCTTAACTTTTAAAAGCAATAAGACATACTGGTTCGTCAACATTAATCCCTAGAGCCTAAACATTCTGGCATACATCATCAAACACAAAAGCACTTGGAGTTTAGATACAAAACTAAGGTCATGCAGTTTCTAACATAAATTACTACCAGTCTGTTTCACTTGACAAAGGAGACAACTACAGAGCTATTCAGACTCCAAAAGGCTTATCATTATAAACTTTACACCAAAATATTATAAAAACAGACAATTAGAGCATTACTGTATTTTGTTGCACTAACATTCCTTTTGCGTCTGATATGCCACCTTCAGATGTCTTATGTAAGATTTGGAGACAAGGAATATGGAAACATTGATATTCTGATCTGTTTTGAAGTTGGATCTAACTCAGGAGGGAGTGAAACTATTTTGGAACAAGACTGAAACAAGTGGCCAAAAAGAATTTTAGTGCGATATTCAAGAAAATGTATTAGACTTAAGTTCCAATACTCTTAAGTTGTTCGAAAGTTTTGATCCAACATTCTAATTGAATTTCAGAAACAGGTTTTCAGTTTAAAGACAATAGAAAATAAAAATGCATTTGATTGTGATGCTTCCCCACAAGCTGGACCACACTAAAGCATCCCAACTGATCTTGAGGCATCAAACTTGTCAAAAACTGCTACTGAAACTAGGCAGAATAAAGTTTCGGATACTCAAAAATGGATTTTGAAGAACATTTAAATTTTCAAATGCTATTTCATATACAATTATACAGCAAAGACTGGATTAATTTTCCTCCAAGTATGTTCATATGAAGGTTTGGGGAAACAAGTTCCACACATCAAGAATAGGGATTTACTCAATCTAGCTTGTTGACTCTAACTTCATCTAAATCATTTCTTTATCTTCATGAGCTGTCTTTGATTATGACAAACTACAAGTAAGTGAAGTAACTAGTAATCCAACAAGTTGAAAGGAACAAGGATATAATATTGGAGTTCCAATACAAACTTTGATGCTCAAGACAACAACGGAATCAGAATTAAAAATGCTCCTTGTGACGTTTACAAGAAGAGTAAATTGAAGAATTTAAAGTGTGCCAAAGCTTCTTATCGAAAAATGGATCACTAATAACACATTGGGGAATGCTCATGAACTTTGTTAGACTAAAGTGTGCCAAAGCTTTACTAATTGTATAAATTTTTCATATGCTGCTTCCAAAACCAGTGAAGATAGGCTAAATTTTGCTAGACTTCCACTAGTAATGAACAACTGGGTAAACAAGTTCCACGCATAGAGACCAAGACTTAAAGGCATCTACAGAGTCCCAAATGCTAAATTTATCAAGCTAAAACGTTTGGAATTTCTTGTGCTACTCTGATTATGACAAACCACAGCATGAAAAATTGATAATCCAGAAAAAAAAAAAACAATTGTAACAGATAGATCTGTATTTGTAACAGAAAGCATAACTTACATGGCAACATCATATATGTATCCCATACTCACAAACAAGTTAAAGTCTCCATGTAAGGAAAAACAACATCCTCTAGATATAGATGATTACCTAAAGCTAGTTCCTTGTTGACTAACTCAACAGACGTCCTGAAGGTCTTACTCCTAAGATTATAAGATATGACCTTACCAGACAGGTGCAACAAGAGATGAGTTGAAGTGTCCTCAACCCCATAATCTGTTTCCTCCTCTTGAAAAAGACACAAGACAACAAAAACATTACAGTCCTGCCCAGGGAAAGCTGCGACAAGCGGATTAAGATCAACCTGATACTTGACAAACCAGCCAGAGTAGTCCTTCTCCATCTCCATCACATCAAACTGGGTCAAACAATGGTCATAAGTCTCAATCAGGTACAAACGGCCACCGCACACCCCAAAATATCTCTGAGCCAAATTCGGCCATGTAGTTGGTTCATTACCCTTGAGTGGAATGTTTTTAACCACGGAGGGGACAGGGGGGATAGCGGACACGACCAGGAAACGCTCTTGGCTTATCTCAAAGTAGTGCAGCACGCCAGTTTTCTTCTCCCTTCTGAATCCCATGATTCCATTCCCACCATATAAGCCGAACCGCAAGCCTGCTTCGTGTCTGCTTCGTAACCAATGAACTGCGCCGTTGCAGTACACGGCACCTAACCGGCTCCTCCACCCGAAGTGCATGGCCCTCTCTCTGGGGAAGTAAGGAGTCTTGAGATGCTTCCACTCTCCTGTCTCGGATGAATATATCTCGATGTCGTGATGCCCCCCATCATCATCATCGTTAGTGACGCAGAGCACCTTGTAATGAGGGGACTGAGAAGGATCGAAAGCCAAAGCGTAGCGCACAAGAGTAGACCTGGTGACGTCATCCCTGAGGGTGGGAGGGAAAAGAGCCCGGAATTGGTTGGTGGTGGGATTCACAACATAGACGGGTCGATGTTTTTGGTCTTCAAATGTAGAGAGAGCGGCACAGAGAAAGAGGCCATTGCAGGACTGAATGATCCTCAACCTGGAGAAATTTGAAGGGACTACCTTGATTGGTTTCGGGAGAGAGGAAAGCCAAGATTTTGGGGTTAGGGTTTTGGAAAGTGTGGCGGCGATGGAAGTCGGGGTCGGAGATGAGAGAGAGCCACTGCTTGGAGACGCATTTGGAGCGGATCAGAGATAGAGCCGGCACCCTTTCAAGGATCTGCGTAAGGAGCTCGTCGATACTCCCCACGATCTCTGCTGAACATGACGACTTCTTCTTCATTCCTCAATTTCACCCCAAATGGGTTTTGCTTTTAAATTTCCCAAACTTGCTTTGCTGCTCAACTCAGAGAAGAGTGTTATATAAAGGACAAAGACGGACCAATTAGTGTAGTAAACTCTGTGCAAAACGGTTTTCAACTCAAACACCATGTGAAGTTTAGGTTGAGTGCAATATATAAGAAAATCCAACAAATTAAAAGAAAGGGAATGAGAATTCCTAGTCCATGTAGTGATAGAGTGATAGGTTTATAGAATAGAATTATGTTTCCATCTACGTAGTACGTTTTTTTCTGTTTTTTTTTTTTAGCGAGTGAAATTTTATTCACATAAGAAACAATTACAAGATATAAGTATGAGAGAATCAAGATTCACATACCAAGGTTAAACGTAATATATAACGGTAGGAAAAAAAAACCGAAAAAGTGTAGTGTCAAAATTCAGTGCAATATAACCACCTTGCGTGGTGAGTGATGTTCAGTCCTAAATCCCAAAGGTTTGTGTCCAGACTCACAACTTGCAATTAGCAGGTTTGAGCGTCTTCGTACATGTTAGAGCACATACGAAGTAGTCTTGTACAAACACTGAATGAGCGGGCGTTTTCAGTTTGTTACAACTCGGTAATTGATTAGGGAAATTATGTCCAACCACTCTTAAATTTCAGATCAAGTAATGGAAATCAGAACTCACTCCACATAAGAATTAGAATGGACAAGTTGCAAGTCCCACGCGTTGTTGTGGGTTTGCTCTTTCCTTCTCTCAAATTCGCTCATCATGAGCTAGAAACTTAAATTGAAAACACTATCATTTTACGTGTTATAAAAGTTGGTGCTTTAACTGAAGGAGAATAGAGCTACTACTGATACTCTTTTTGCAAGCAAGGATGACTTATATTGTTATATTACAAAAGAAATATTTCGATATCTACAAACTGAAGTTAAAGTTATGAAGCACACAGGAGGTACATCAATTCCCTGCAATAATCAGCCAAGTTCTTAGCAGCTTCAACAATCATCCTTCGCTTGGAATTGCCATTTCAATGGGTTAATTAATGCAATTCCCTACATACATACTAAAACCAAGTCCAAGTACCCATCCTTAATTTCCAATGCTTAAGTTGTTCTCCTCCGAATTCCCATCATTTTTTCCTTCTCCATCGTCAATATATGAGCTTCTCAAGTCTCATTCTGGTTCTGTCATGGCAGATTATCAGTTGGTGCTTCCATTTTATGCAGGTTTTTAAAAGCTACATCTTTAAATTGCCCTTACCATGCATATCGCTTCTGTAATGAACATAAACTAACATTATATATAGTAAAACATGTACAGTGCATTGCAGTAAAAATATTGTGCCTGCAACACATGCACAATGCATAGCAGAATAAATATTCTTCTAAAAGTTCTAACAGATAACACAAGTTCAAAATATAAATCACGAACATTCTTGGTTGAAATGGATCTGGTCTCTTTGAATCTCCTATCAATTATTTTCTACTAAGTTAATTTTAAAAAGCCAGGGAGGGTGGCTGAATGCTTCAGCCCAAAGAAAAAGAATAAAGAGGTCTCCATATGTAGAGAGAAATTGTCTGCTCCCATTCTAACTGTTTACACTCTTGTACAATATAGAAAGCAAAATTAGCCCTCATAGCAGGCAGGCAGGACATACCTACAAATTTTTGAACCAATTTGCAAATTCCCTGGTTAGAGCTCTGCAAGTAACAAATAACCTCAGTTCAGCAGACCATAACCCATAACAATAAATTGTATTAAAATCCAAAACCATTATAATTATATCAGAAAATTTGTCCCAATGTCACTTTCATTACACAACATGAGACGTTGCTTAACTGTTGTTTCAAGTACTCGCTTTCAATATAACCTACTAATTACACATCATTGTTTTCATTAGCTACCTGTAACTAAATATCAAAAACATCCTTAGAAATTCTTTGGCGTGGTATATCTGCAGCATATGTATACAAGAATTGATCAGATCTTGGTACAACTTAGTTAATTAATACTTACTTTTGTCTAAACTATTTGGCCAAAAAGTCGATAATTATGTACCCAATTCTGATATGCTTCTTTTAATTTCAGACGGAGGCAGCTAAACCTGTGCTCTAGTACAGGGAGCCAAAGAAATCTGAACCTCTCCCGTTGAGCTTAATTATTGGAACTCGTAAAAATCTTCAAGAAAATATCACTATGTATGTGATAATATGGGAATATTGTAAAAAGCTTCAAGAAAGATGACTATATAAGTTTCAATCTTTCAGTTTTCTAATGAAGGATGAATGAGCAGTTTGGGGATGGAAGATGCTTCAATTCTAAGGTTCTTGGTAATCATGCAGCTTTGGACAGGAACAATGAGCTTTTATCATGCAGCTCGGAATGGACCTGTTGGGAATCCCTATTTTGATGTCTATACTCCCATGCCTGATTTTCAGCTCAAAATGCTGGGGCCGGCAAATCAGTAGTAAATAGATGACAGATAAGTGGATAAAAACAACAGCAACATGAGACCAAGGTGGATTGTAATGGCAGCCAAATAGTAGTAACTACCTGCATAAGCATAAAGGGATGAAAGGTCCCTAATAGTTTCAACAACAAAGAGAATAAAGTTGACATTATGGACATAGTAATATCACTCGCTAGCAATTTCAGCAGAGACAGCCATCTTGTAGCATTTTCATAATTTTACCAGGCACTATCAACAGAATGTATGCCTTTACGGCATTTTCCATCCCCTATGGAATTCATCCTCATCTTCTCTAGTTCTACAATGTTGTCTTTTACTGTTTTTGATCTTCCGATATTTCACTAAGTAAACTTCTGAATACAATCAGCAAGGAATCTAAAGGGAACACGGCTCATTATGGTTCCTTCCAAACCTTCTCTTCCATCATTCTCATCTCATCCAACACATTTTCACCTGAGTTCACAATCCAGACCACATGAGAGGCCGGCTTGCTATTCATATTAGCTAACGGAGTTCTTAGTTCTACAATCCAAGTCCGAAACAGTTTTGGATCAAACTCGGAGGGAGTGGAACAGTTTTGGAACACGGCTGAAATAAGTGGCCAAAAAGACATTGTGCAATATTCAAGCAAATGTACCAAAGTTCCTATACTCTTAACTTGTAAGAAAGTACAGTGTTACATATACCAATCCAACAATCTATTTGAATTTCAGAAACAGGTCCATTTTAAAGACAACAAAAAATAAAAATGCAATTGATTGTGATGTTTCACCATAAGCTGACCAGACTAGAGCCTCCCAACTGCTCTTGAGGCATTGAACTTGTCAAAAACTGCTACTGAAACTAGGCAGAATAAAATTTCTGATACTCAAAATGGATTTTTAAGAACTTTAAATTTTCAAATGCTATTTCATATACAGTAAAGACTGGATAAATTCCACTGGATTTCTTACAAGATGTTCATATGAAGGTTTGGGAAAACTAGTTCCACACATCAAGAAAAGGAATTTACTCAATCTAGCTTGTTGACTCTAACTTAATCTGAATCATTTCTTTATCTTCGTGAGCTGTATTTGATTATGACAAACTACAAGTCAGTGAAGTAACTAGTAGTCCAATGAGTTGAAAGGAATACAAACTTTGATGCTTAAGACAACGAGTGATCAAATCAAACTGCTTTTTTGTGACGATTACCAGAAGAGTAAATTGAAGATCTAAAGTTTGCCAAAGCTTCTTCTCAAAAAATGGATCACTGATAACCATAGGGGAATGCTAATGAACTAAAACGGGACAAATAAAGTATCCGGTAAGTCAGAAATAAGTAGCGTTAAGGACATGTACATTCCCTATAGTTAGCTTTACTAATTGTATACATTATTTTCATATGCTGCTTCCAAATGCAGTGAAGATTGGCCAAATTTTGCTAGACTTCACCTAGTAATGAACACCTGGGAAAACAAGCTCCACGCATACAGACCAAGACTTAAGAATCTACAGAGTCCCAAATGCTAAGTTTATCTAGCTAAAACTTTAGGAAATTTCTTGTGCTACTATGATTATGACAAACACACATAACAGACAAAGCATGAAAAATAGATAGTCCACAAAAAACCATTGTATCAAATAGAGAGGTATTTGTAACGAAAGCATAACTTGCATATATAGATTCCATACTTACAAACAAGCTAAAGTCTCCATGTAAGGATGAGCAACATCCTCTAGATATAGATGATTACCTAAAGCTAGTTCCTTGTTGACTAACTCAACAGATGTCCTGAAGGTTTTACTCCTAAGATTATAAGATATGACCTTACCAGACAGGTGCAACAAGAGATGAGTTGAAGTGTCCTCAACCTCATAATCTGTTTCCTCCTCTTGAGAAAGGCACAAGACAACAAAAGCACTACAATCTTGTCCAGTAAAAGCTGCGAGAAGCGGATTAAGATCCACCTGATACTTGACCAACCAGCCAGAGTATTCCCTCTCCATCTCCATCACATCAAATTGGGTCAAACAATGCTCAAAAGTCTCAATCAGGTACAAACGCCCACTGCTCTCCCCAAAATATCTCTGAGCCAATTTCGGCCATGTAGTTGGTTCCCAGTAGCCAGAGGTATTCTCGAGTGGAATGTTTTTGACCACTGAGGGGACAGGGGTGGTAGCAGGCATGACCAGGAAACGCTCTTGGCTTATGTCAAAGTAGTGCATCACGTCAGTTTCCTCTCTTGTGAATTCAATTCTACCATCATCAAATGTGGCAAACAGGAAGCCTGCTTTGCTTCTCCTTCGAATCCAATGAACTGCGCCGTTGTAGTAGACGGCACCTATCCTATCCTTCCAGTCAAAGTGCATGGCACTCTGTATGGAATCGTAGTCCATGCCCTCGTCAGAGGGGCTGGGGAAGTAAGGAGTCTTGAGACGCTTCCACTCTCTTGTCTCAGATGAATATATCTCTATTTCATGATGCCCCCCAGCATCATAGTCCCCGGAGTCAGTGACGCAGACCAGCTTGTAATGAGGCGATTGAGAAGGATCGAAAGCCAAAGCGTAGAGCACAGTAGTAGACATGTTCCTGAGACAGGGAGGGCAAAGAGCCCGGAATTGGTTGGTGGTGGGATTCACAACATAGACGGGTCGATGTTTTTCGTTTTGAAACGTAATGAGCGTGGTTGATATGAGAGGATTATGGCAGAGAAAGAGGCCATTGCACGACTGAATGATTCTCAACCTGGAGGCATCAGGGACCGAGTTGATAAGAGTTTTGAAGGGATTACCTGATGGGCTTCGACAGGGATGATTTCTTCATTGGTTTTGGGAGAGAAGAAAGCTGAGATTTTGGGGTTAGGGTTTTGGAGGGTGTGGCAGCCACGGAAGTCAGGGTCGGAGATTAGAGAGAGCCAGTGCTTGGAGACGCACTTGAAGCGGATCAGTGATAGAGCCGGCACCCTTACAAGGATTTGCCTAAGGAGCACTCCGACGTTGGCCACGATTTCTGCTGAACATGATGATGACTTTTTCATTCCTCAGTTTCCCCCCAAATGGGTTTAGGGTTTTGCTTTCAAATTTCCCAAACTTGCGTTCAGCTCGGAGGTGTTTGAGTCTGTTATATATAGGACATAGACGGACCAAAACGATATCGTTTTAACTCAAAACTCCAAAAACTATAAGATAACTTCAGTAATTGACTAGGGAAATTTATGTGCAACCACTCTTGATATTTAGAACAAATGATGGAAATAAGATCTCTCACTTTACAGAAGAATTAGAATGGATACATACTAACTATATCTAATAATCCTTCTCTGTTTGCCACATTAGTATCTTTGAATTTGGATGCAAATACAGGGGTTCGTCGTTGTTACGCACTTAGTAACTTAGTTGCATCACCACAATCATGAGGGCCTTATAGCAGTTGGAGTAATGTTGCTCATTCCCTACACTGCAAATGCTTTTTTGTTCTGTAAAATGTATGATGCTAAAATGTTCTTCTCTGCTAATACAAACAGGAAGGGAGTTATCTGAGATGAGAGCTACCAATCCTTATCGTGACTAAGAACTGATCAGTAACATCCTTCAATTGGCACTCATGTTATTCAACACCTATTCCCTCAGATCCCACAGTACAACTTAGGTGTTAGTACAACTTAGTTGAAGCAGTTGAGTAATACTTGCTTTTGTCTAAACTATTGCCAAAAAGTCGATAATTATGTACGGATGTACCCAACTCTGATATGCTTCTTATAATTTCAGACGGAGGCAGCTAAACCTGTGCTTGAAAAGTAGTACAGGGAGCCAAAGAAATCTGAGCCTCTCCCATTCCTTTTATTGGGTGCTCCTTGAGTCCTTGTAAAAAGCTCCAAGAAAAAAATCACTACGTAAGTGATACTGGGGATATTGTAAAAAGCTTCAAGAAAGATGACTGTAAGCTTCAAGCTTTGGGTTTTCTAATGATGGATATGCTCAGTTTGGGAAAAAGACTCGAATGCTAATCCGAATTCTAAGGTTCTTGGTAATCATGCAACTTTGGACCAGAACAATGAGCTTTTATCATGCAGCTAGGAATGGACCTGGGAATCCCTATCTTGATGTCTATACTCCCCCATATGCATGATTTTCAGCTCAAAATGCTGGGGCCGGCAAATCAGTAGTAAATAGATGACAAATAAGTAGATAAAGGTGGGTTGTAATGGCAGCCAAATAGTAGTAATTACCATCATTCAGAAGCATAAACAAAGTGTTTGAACAACAACAAAGAGATCAAGTTACGGACATAATAATATCACTTGCTTAGCAATTTCTGCAGAGACAGCCATCTTGTAGCATTTTCATAATTTTACCCAGCACTATCAACAGAGTGTGCACCTTTTCTGCATTTTCAATCCCCTATCAAATTCATCCTCATCTTCACTATTTCTACAATGTTGCCTTTAACTATTTTTGATCTTCCGATATTTCACCAAGTAAATTTCTGAATACAATCAGCAAAGAATCTATAGTGAGCACGGCTCATCATAGTTCCTTGCAAACCTACTCTTCCAACATCCTCATCTCACATCCAACACATTTTCACCTGAGCTCATAATCCAGACCACATGAGAGGCCGGTTTGCTCTCTTGACATTCATATTAGCTATTCCAACTTGTTGAAAGAAACCTACAATTTTAGCACCAACATTCTGACCATTCTTGGTATACTCTATGTTTTCTTTAGTGTATCCATTCAATCACAAGAACAAGGGCCTGTCCTTTCTATAAACTGACCTGTTACAACAAACACTCCATTTCAAATGCAGAAGAAACACGTTACCCCAAGTGTCTAGTAAAACAACCGTTTCAGTCAGTCCAATCTGCAAGTCAAATCTGGCCACATGTTATAGTCTTGTCTTCTTACCAACTGGGTTAAAATACGAGCCACTGAAACCATACAGATCCCTCCCCACCCCCCAAAACCCAACCACCATATAATTTTAACTTCATTAACAACCACTCTTCATACAACTAAAACCCAAATCAACCAAGTCCATGAGTCTTTGTTTTCATAATCTCAGAAACTTCTATTAGAGCAAAAAACACAGCAAAAACCTCATGAATATCTTTATTTTTCAATCAAATTTCTACAATTCTCATTACATAGAAAAAGAGTCCATACCAAGCATGCTCTAGTCGTTAGGCACAATTACCTCTAAAAATATGGAATGTAAGCATCATTGAAGCAGCTTCAGCACCATTAGCCGTCCGAAACACTTGGGTCCTTGAGTAAAATTTGAATTAAAACAAAACTAGAGAGATGGAAAGCAAGGAAACAAGCTAGTCAAGCAACCCACTTACCAACTTGACATCATAAACATTAGTACCAGTTCAAGAACATTTAAACAAAACTTGAGAAAAGGAAACATTAGTGAAAACATAACAAGTCGAAGCACCCAATAATCATACTGTTTTAGATGGCTTCTTTAACATGAGAGCAATCAACTGAAGTTCCAGCTCATGTCACTGCAAAGGTCATAACAGTACATCAAGGTTAAAGATGTGAGTCCCAAACATCAAGAGGTAAGAAATCAGGTTCAAGAGCTCCAAGAAACATCAGTCCTGTAAGAGTTTACATAATGGCAACAGAGTGGTGTCAAGTACATAAAAAAGAAAGCAAGTTAATAACAAACTATAAATTTCTTAGCTATGAATCATTAACACCAACCCTGCATTATGCTTTTCTAGGCAATTAACAATGAAAGTAATGGCACACAAAGAAGAAAGCAATCATTACAAAGTCTTTCTTTATTTATATCCAAAGGGGAGAATGAGTGGCTTAAGGTAGTTTTCGTTTCGCAATAGAACAAATGAAAATTTTGGGTGCCATATCCAGATTCCGGAACTTTCTTGGAGGAACACATACTAATAATGAGACATGATCATATGTCTGTAAACAACCCTCATATATAGAACAATTGGAAGTCTCAGATTAAACTAAAACTAAGAGAAGTTAAAATATTAAGAAGCTGGTGAAAAGGGGCGTACACATCGTACCTCCATACCCCTTAACAAAGAAGGAAGAAGCTGAAGATTCTAAAGAGCTCTCCTGAGTCCAAGACATGGAAGTCTCCATCTTTAAAGGGCTAAATTTATTTTTGTAGACACATAGACACAGCAAAACAGGCATATATATATATATGTAGATTTATAGATATAAAGATACAATTCCTGAAGTCAAAACATGCAGGCATTGCATACTTTCATAGCAGATGTATAATATGGCCTGTGTAGAGCTGCTTTACCTTTTGAAATATGTAAGCGTGTGTGTGTGTGTGCGCGCATGCGTGTGTGTCTGTCTGTCTAAGTCTAATAGAAGCACGTGTATGCTGGAATGTGACAGTATAACCATTTCAGACACAAACACACACGCGCGCACACACACACACACACACACGCACACACACCAAAAAAACAACCTTTTTTGGAAAACTTATAAAGCTGTCAAAACTAGGCAACAGATTCCAAATAACCCAAGGTAAAACACAAATCCAGGTCCAGGAAGATTTTATGGGAGAAAAGAGTGATTTTTTCAAACATCTCCAAACATTCTCTGCTAACTGAAATAAATGTGAATGTAGCTCAAACTGCAGGTTGTAAAGAAATTCTATTAACTGCAGAAATCTGATACAACTGTGAGTTGCAATGTTGAATCAATCATAGGATCAAACATTGAGCAAGGCAAAACTAAGCATCCAACAGGTAACAGCACAATATGAATAAACAGGAATGGAACAAAACATAATATGAATAAACAGGAATGGAACAAACAGAGTGCATAGCATACCTTCAAGTTGGAATAATAGAGAAAGAACCATGTCATTTCATCTCTGCCATGAACTTCTCATACTCTGCATCTGCACCATTTCTTGCTTTCTCTGCAGAAGTAGGAGGGGGAACAGGAGTACTTGTGGCCCATGGCACATTACCAATGCTCTGGGATTGGTGTGCAGTTGAACCGGGTACAGGTCCGGGGGAGGGAGGCGGTGCAAAAGATTGGTAATTATACGCAGACACTGGATGGGCATGTTGGCCATTTGTTGGCATTGCATATATATTTGTTGGAGCAGATTGGGTAGGGGTTTCAGACTGAACCCCTGGAGGAGGGTAACTCTGTTGTGCTTCACTTGACGTCACCAGCTGAGGTGAGGCACCAGGAGGAGGAGGGTACTGTGCACCGTATGCAGCCATAGGTGGACCCGGTAAGGGAAGAGGATACATGCCAAAAGGAAGGGGAGGTGGAGGAGTATACGGAGTATATGAATGAGAAACAGGGGATACCCAAGGAAGTGGAGTTCCTGCATAACTAGTGGGTGGTACATTCCCAAGAGGACCACCTGGGGTAAATTGCTGGGATGGATAAGCACCAGCAAGCTGGCTTGAGACTGTGTAAGGTGACATTGCCGAAGCTGGTGGTCCAGGAGGCAGAACCGGCTGTGGAGGCTTGCCAGCAACTCTGACAGCAATGGTTCGACCCTCGATGGAAAAACCATTCATGCTTGCAATAGCACTATTAGCCATTTCAACATCAGCATACTTCACAAATCCATAACCTTTACTCAATCCAGTGGCATGGTCCTTAATAACTTTGCACATCACAATATTGCCGAAACGTGAAAACAACCCAATCAAACCGTCATCATCAAGTGTAGGTGGCAAGTACCCTATGTACAAATTTGTGTCATCATGTTCCTTGGGAGGCTTCAATCCAGTTGAGCCCAATCCTGGATGTGCTGTACTGCTAGGACCCCCAGCATTATTAGGCCAAGGAGGATTGCTTCCTGAGCTGCCTGAGCCAAGAGCCAAAGTACCAGTCTGCTTAGTAGCTGATTCAGGCATTGTCCCACCTAACTCAGCCAAAAAGTTCTGGTACTCATCATCCATTTTCTTCCCATTCGTACCCTTCACTGGACAATCAATAGTCGGATGCCCACCATCACCACATATCTTGCAAAGAACCTCGCTCTTAAATGTTGACGTTCGTGACGGACAAGCATACTGACGATGCCCTGGCTCACCACATAACCTACAAAACTCCTCTTCCCTAATCGTCCCATTCAACAACGCCAGTTCCTTAAGCTGCTGCCTCTTATGCTCATTCAACACCTCATCCACAGGCTGCAACAGCTTCTCCACCATCCCAGCCGCAGCGTCAACAGCCTCCTGCGTTTCACCCTCAACCAAAACATGCAAGTCCTCGTTCTCCGAAAGGTCCGGTTTCGAGTCCCTCTTCTGTTGCAACCTACCCTCTTTCACCGAGCCTCTGCCCCTGATGACAATCTTAGCACCAGTCTCCTTCTCCATCCTCTTCTGAGTATTCCCCCTGGGGCCGATTATAAGTCCTATAAAATTATAACCAGGGTACTCTTTCAAAGGTATATACAGCTTCTTATGAATCTTCGGCGGCCTGTAATCCGCCGGAGGCTTAAATGTAGGGTTCCTCTTAATAATCTGAGCAATAATCTCCTGCCTCTCTCTATTCAACCTCTCACGCGCTCGATACTCTCTCGTATTAATCCTAATTCCAAAGTTATCATACACCGGCTCCGGCGACGGAGACCTCTCCCCTTCCGGCCGATCATCTAAAACCGAACCGGAAAACAAAATCCTGCTAATCTCAACAAGCCTACTATTCAAAGCTTGAATTTCAGGATCGAATTCAATACCTCCCATGAACTGAACCACCGGCTTCGGCTCCTCATCGGCCCACCGCGACTTCCTCTTCCTCGCGCCGCCGTCCGGCTCCGGCTGCGGGTCCCACCGGCTGCGGCGGCGGCGTCTGCCCGAGGTCTCCTCCTCTCCATTGGAAACCGGTTTGGTACAGTCGCCGTTCTCAGCAGCAGTCTCGGGATCCTGTGAGGGGATTCCGGCGCCGGGAGCTAGGGTTTGAGGGGACTGCGGCGGAGGCGGAGGCGGAGGTTTTGAATCGGAGATAGCGGGAAAATAAGGCGGGTCGTGTTCGGGTTCGTCGTCGCGAATCGGAGGAGGGTTAGGGTTTGGTGGAAGAGCTTCCATGGATTCAAATCTCAGAATTCGTAGCTGGAGATTTGAAGCCTATGCCTTTATAAACTTCTTTCCTTTTCTCTGAGGGGCATAACGGTAATCTGACTCGGACACTGTAACTTTGTGAGAGTGTATAAGACGGTTTGAGCGCGCTAAATGCACGGACAAAAGTAATGGGACGAAACGACGACGTTTCCTGCAACTCATTAGTTCTTTGAAGTTGGAAGTTGGAACTACTCTTTATACTTGTTGAACTGGATTTGTTTCGATTTGGGAACTGGGTTTTCGACTCGATTGTGTACAAGTTAAGAAGCTGATTGGGAAATTTGAGATTTGGCATAGATGTAGAGCTTATTGTGTTTGTTATGATTTTGTACTGTAATGATGGGATTGAAAGTGGGTCATTGTATTTGAATTACTTGGAGCTTAGTGGTGTGAGGATGTTTCTTTATTCACTGACTAGGTTCGCAGTTGATACTATCTGTTGTGAATTTTACTGCAAAATTATATCTACTAAGGTTAATAGGTTATGCATATGCACTTGGGAACGTGTGATTCATCAGCAGCAAGTCCATATAGTTTCCTGTTTAATTGTAGGGATTAAAACCGAATAACAAAGATTACCACACAGAATTCAAAAATTAGAAGTTACGTTACAATGTTACATATATGGAAATCTTTATGTCTGAATAATATTGTCTTTTTTACAGTGCTCAATTCAGTGCTGTATTGCACTGGTTGATCAAGTGACAGGTTCTTCTGCAGGATATACACCCTCTCAACTGCTGGCACAATAGTTTCCTAGTCACGAACACACGATTTCCAAATGTTGCCGTAGCTGGATAGGGAATTTTTGTTAGATCAAATCTTGGAAAGTGAATGCCTGCCACTCTCTAGCAAGTGATTGAAGATCCCATTGTGCACAATTCCACCCTCATCCCATGATAGAAGTTCTAAAACTTGTTTCTTAGTTTTATGTACATACACCGGTCATATGCATCATAAACTGCATATTTATAACACATTGAGCATATAGAGCTTGGCGTATATAGTTTGGTACAACTGTAGAATAGTTCCACTCTTTAGACTTGGTATTATTTCATGCTCTGGTGGGTTCGCATGAAAGTGCAGCTGTTTATGTTAAGCATCGGAACTAAAGATTTCTGGGGCCTTACTGAGAAGCAAAGATGGACATTTAATTAAAAATTTTAAATGGTGAACTAATCACCATGAATGAACTTTCTAACAGCATAGGTAGCACATACTGTACATATACCAAAGGCACCCAGAGAGAGAACAAGAAAAAGAGAAAAATGCACCGCCGGTATCTCAATTTTTGTGGCACGGTTAAAGTGGTACCCATACTTTAAAAACTATCAATGTGGTACCCAAACTCTTATTTCGCTACCAAGGAAAAGCCGGAGGCCAATTTCCGTAACTGTGCCGTTAGTTTGCTAACGTGGCCGGCATGGCCCCACCAAAAAAATGTGCAATGACAAAAATAACCTTCAAACTCTCTCCAGAACCGTTTTCCCTCTAAAAAGCTATAAATTTGAATTTTCCTAGGAACCACATTGATTAGTTTAGCAGAGTTTAGGCACTGCTGCTGTGTTTATCTGTTGACAAGAAATATTATGCAATAGCTGGAAATATAACATAGAAATTCAAACATAGAACCAAAAAAAGCTGCCAATATCATTGAATTAAAACCAAAATCAACAGAGAAACATACTATGCATCATAATTCAAGCTTAATTGGTTTCTAAAAACTCAAGGAACCACATTGTTTGCTAAAAATTGATTCCAAACCATGATGAAATACACATTATGACACAATCTAATTTAAAAGCAAGCACATTCACTTTGTATCACCCCTTGCTGCATGATTTTGGCTGTTTTGAGTAGGAGGCTGTGTTGAAGGCTGTGTTGAAGCTGATCCACTACCATTTCCAGCAGAACTAGCCTCCATTGCCAACTTCATTTTCTTCCATCACTTTTTAGGCTTTATGACCTGGTCCTTGATAGGTCTTGATTCCTTGGGTGGGGTTAGTGCCCTTTGGACATGTGGAACACAAACAAGACCTTTCTAACACAACTCAACAACCATTTTTGGCTTCACACTTCAACAAGACATTTCCAACACAATTCAACAACAACATTATTTTCAACAATTAACAAAGCATTTTAGCAATAGTTGGCTTCACAACAAGAAGAACAATCAACAATCAACAATCAACAATCACCACCAGAAACATACCTTTGCTCTCACTCTTTTCTTAGTGCTTGCTCCAGTCCTCATCCACCAACAATCTCTCTTTTACCTCCTCAGCTACCCTTCTATAAGTCAAGAAATGACTGGTTACCATAAGAGAGCAAATGTGTTGGGGATTCAATGTCTTGACAACTATGTTATCTGGACCAAACCTCTTGACATTGCTTGCATACATGTAAAAAGGGCAGCCCCATTGACATTTCACCTGCATCTTCTTCTTGGTATTTTTCTCAAACCACATGCCTATTTGATTCCTAATTGCACACTCCCTAACAGCTTCTCTTATTTGCTCAACATTAGGAAATAAAAGCCCTAGCCTAAAACTTGGATTTTTAATCTCCACAGATCTAATATAAGGGTAGAGTTTCATCTTACCCAACCTTGTAGGCATCTTGATTGGGTTCCCTTCTTCATCTTCTTCAGTCTCACTGCCAGCTAAGCTCTCCAAACCCATCTGAATTACAAACCTCATCTGAACAATAACCTTCATATCCCATTTCTTTAAATTCTGGAACAACATCTAGTCCCCATTGACATTTTCATCAAACTCTGCATCATCAAACACATCATGCTCCAATTCATAGTCTAAATCGGTATACCAGTCACTTAGCTCTGAATCATCAGTGTTTTCTTCCTCTCCAGGCTGAAAGTGCCTTTTTCCCTTATTCCTTGTGTTGTACCTTGCAGCTTCAGGGTTCCTCCCATATCCACTCTTCTTAGATTTTTTTCCAACATGCTGCTTCCCCTTTTTTTCTCCTTCAACCCTCTCCTCCAACTCATCAGCTAACTGCTACCTCACTTTAAATGCCTCAGATGCCCTCTTTTCGGCAGCTTCTCTCTCTTTCTTTTCAGCCTCTTCTCTAACTGCTTTCTCTCTCTCTTCTTGTTTCTTCTTCTCTTCTACTTCTCTTGCACTTGTCTCAATTTCTTCTCTGCTAAGTCCATTTTCAGCTTGGCTTTCTCTCAACTCAGTCTCTACTCTAGCTAATTCATCCAACTCTTCTCTTTCTCTCCTATCAGCTTCACCTCTCTCTTTCTGTCTTATCTCTTCAAGTTCCCTTGCCAGGTCATCTTTAAAACCAGGAGGCCAAGGTCTTCTGACACAATGTTTCACCCTTCTTCCTCTTTTCTCAGCTACGTTCTCACTAGACCTTAAATGTTGTTTCTTCACCCATGTGCAAATCACTCACAAGATCAGACAAACCTGCAAAGGTTT
>NC_020496.1:11310607-11318457 GCF_000184155.1 Fragaria vesca subsp. vesca
ATCTCCACCCATGAAATTTTCTCCGGATCCAACCCATCCAAATAAATCTTCCCCCCTGTTTTGTTGAACCTGGGTACCTTGTACTTCTTCGTGCCATCCAATTGCTTGTCGAAATAACCTCCATGGAAAATCTCCATGGTATACAAGTGTACTGGAACTGAAATTCAAACAATGCAGAGTATTGTAAGCATTGCCTTTTTGAATTGGTTTTTCAGATAAAAAAAAAGTTAAAAAAACCCTAATTCGAAGTCTTCAACAACAGTCCAAGAACAAAACCATTTAAAAACCCAGAACACATCCTCTTGATTGATTACCTTCAATCCATTCTTTATTAACCACTAACCTGAAAATCCCTAAACTAATTGAAAAAGAAAACCCTAATTCGAAGTCTTCAACAACAGTCCAAGAACAAAACCCTTTAAAAACCCAGAACGCATTGATCTATTACCTTCAATCCATTCTTTATTAACCACTAACCTGAAAATCCCTAAACTAAATAAATCCCTAATTTGAAGTTAACCAATTTTTAACCCCAAATTCGATGATTATGCCAAGAAGAACAATACACAACGAAGAGTAAGACAAGATTCGGAAGAATACGAAAGAGAGATTCGAAAAGAGAGAAGAAACTTACTGTTTTGTATTAGGGCCGGGGACCAGATTCCCTGAAAATCTCAAACATCTTTCTACTTTCCATGACTCTCTGCAGTCGAATCTCTTCAAAAGTAGCGAATCTCTGCTTCCCCTCCTTTGATCAAATATTTCTAAGAAAAAGTGATGAACATGCAGGTGCGATTTAGTCCTGATATGGTTTCAGAGAGAAGAGAGAAGAGAACAAGGAGTTCGAGAGGAGATGGGAGGAGGGAAGTCGAGTTTTGACTCGATTTGGGTGCATACCGTGTAAAATGTCATTTTTGCCTTTTTTTTGTGGGGCCCATGCCAACCACGTCAGTAAACAAACGGTACAGTGACGGAAATTGGCCTCAGGCCTTTCCTTGGTAACGAAATAAGAGTTTGGGTACCACATTGATAGTTTTTAAAGTATGGGTACCACTTTCACCGTGCCACAAAAGTTAGGGTACCGGTGCTGTCAAAACTTCCAAGAAAAATAAACAAGGCAACAGTAACAATCAATGACTGATAACAATTAAGAGATTACATCCAAGTACAACTTTAATTCTTAGGTACTTGATACTTATGATGCAGTTTCAGACTGAAAAAAAAGGTATCAAGTACCTAGGATTCGGCGTGCTCAAAAGCTAGACATTTGTATACTCCTACACTTCTAGTAGAAAGATACAATACCGGTGACATGTAACAAACAGGAAACAGTGTCAGTAGCAATATATTTCGAACCTATTTCATATCCCATATCTGCTACAACATCAACCATCTTATTTCCTCACAATAAATTAAAAGGAGTAAAAGACCCCTAATTGTTACAACAACAACAGCTAGCAGTTAACAAAAGTAAATAATATTACAGATAGATACTGCTATTACCCACTAGCATTTTCAGCAGAGACATCATTCTCCTCGTCCTCAGCCTGCCTCATTTTCGCAATCTCAGCCTGTGCTCTCTCCATAATCTGCCTTTTCTCCATCTCCAAATCCCTATGGAAATCCATCCTCATCTTCTCTAGCTCTACCATCTTCTGCCTTTTACTTTTTTCAATCTTCTCATATATGTCACTGAATTTCTGAATAGAATCAGCAAGCAATCTAAAGGAAGACCGCTCGTCAGTATCTCTTCCAAACCTTCTCTTCTTGGGTGGTAGCCCATCTGACTCATCCTCCACTCCCTCAGCAGATTCTGAATTCCCTGGACTATCCCTCATCTCATCTAACCCATTTGCACGGTTCAAATACACTCTAGGGTTCATGAAGACATACTCTCCTGAGTCCAAACCACAAGAGAGGCCAGCCTGCTGTTGTGGTGATGACATTAACATATCCATTTTCTTGAAATATACCCACTTACTAGTAGCACCACCAGTCTCTGCAAACTTGAGTCTCTCCTTTTTGTACTTCTTCTTCAAGGTATCCAATCGATTACGACACTGAGTGTCTGTCCTTTCAATCTTTGACACCTCTGACACCTTCTCTGCAACCTCTTGCCACTCCTCAGAGCGAAGACTCTTTTTCCCACGCCGAAGGAACCGGTCACCCCAAGCATCCAGTAAAACAAATGTCTCATGCTCGGTCCAATCTGTGAGTGCATTCCGGCCGCCATGTGATTGTCTCGGGGCAGGGAGTGCTGGAGCCAATGGAGCAGGTATGCGGGGAGCAAATTCATAACTTGAAATTAAACTCTTCAACTTGCGCTTCTTTGGGTGCTTTTGCATATCATCATCGTCAACCCTCTTAAAGACTTTGCCCTTGTCATCTTCTTCGTCATCATCATCTTCGTCATCATCACCCAACTCATCATCGTCATCGTCATCATCCCCAACATCTTTATTAACAGAAGGATAACCATTTTGACCATTGTGACCTTCTTCCTCACCCAACTCCTCATCCTCCTCATCCTCATCATCCTCATCATCATCATAATGACTATCTGGCCTAGAAAACGAACCACCTCGAGCAGCAAGCTTCGGGGGCTGATGTGCAGAATCATAACCCTGTGGGTGATTCCCACCATACGAATTTGGAGGATACCTTGCATCATCTTCCGTGTCATCCATTTCCACACAAACTCAAGATCACAAAAATAAGCTACACCCACAACACCAAAACTTTTTTATTTCCAAACCATCAGTTTCTCCACTCCAACATCATCAAACACCAAAAGCAATCACACCCATTACTTATATACCCCCTACTTTCTAAATCCAGTACACAATCTCCAGTTTAGACCACAAATTAGCCAAGCCCATGAATCGTTGCTATCATCATCATCTACAACTTCAGGGAACAAAAAGAAAAACATGAAATTAAAACTAGACCAAAATCACTATACGAAATTATACGAATCAAGAAAAACAGCAATACCCACATGCATAAATATCCAAAAAACCAATCTTTCAACCAAAACTCAAGCCTGGACAAAACCCAATAACCCAAATAGACTGATAAGTAAGTAAATTCTATCATCTTCCAGCTCAAGTATCATCTAAACTCATGAAAAGTGAACAAAAAGCAACCCATGATTCGAATTCAGAAACTACGAAAACCAAAGCTGAAATCAAATTGCTAGGGTTAGGAAATTGAAACCAAAGCCCTAAATTGTTACCTGGAAAAGGACAAGTCTTTAGGAACTAGAAAGATCGAAACTTGTGTGGGATGAAAAGTGAAACCGAAGCTTCTAGAAGAGCTTTAGCTCGACATTTCCGTAGAAGTGAAACCAATTGCTGGAGAAGTGAGATGGGAACGGAAAGAGAAGAAGAAGAGAGAGAGAGTCTCGGGGGATAAAAGAGGGTGACTGCTTGCTATCACATGTTTGGTGCGTTAGTGAGTTTTGTTTCTTTGCACTTTGGGCTTTGACGGGAAGGGTTGTATTGGGCTAACGCCTAAACTTGACATTCAATAGTGTTTTTTTTTTCCAAGTTATGTTGTAACCAGAAATTTTATTGACGCACATAGTTAAATATTTCATATACATTTCCCACTTAATACACCATATAATAATATTTTTATATCATCGTTTTACTAAAAACACATCCTCAAACTTCTTAAACTATCTCTAATACCACGGCTTAACCCTAGCTCTCTCTCATTCAACAAAGTTTTTGGAGTCTTTGATGTACGGCGTCCTCCTCTCATGGCAGCCACTACGGCAGCCTCTACTGCATCAATGAATGCTCGACTCAATGTGGAAGATCTCATCGTCGGTGGAGGTTCAAGCCAAAGGCCACCGATTTCTATTCACTTTCTCCAATGAAAGAAATGTGATCTGTGTCAAAATAGGGGTGCCTTGGGGCTATTAGAGAGCGATGATCCTCCTCAATGACTATGACAACAATGACTACTCGATCATCTCAAAACTCTCTCTCAGCAATTAGAAAGAACTTGTTGATCTCGAAAATCTGTGTTGCCTAGACAAAGGTTTCATTGCTCTGCGCTTTACCTAGTCGGCAAATTGAAAAAGGCTAGAGCTTTTCCCTTCAATTCATTTAGGAGTGCACTACACTCAATGTGGAAGATCTCGTCTCCGGTGGAGGTTCAAGCCAAAGGTGACCAATTTCTATTTACTTTCTCCAATGAAAGGAATGTGATCAGTGTCAAAAGGAGGGGAGGGGGGGAGGGGGGGGGGGGGGGGGGGGGGGGCTTGGGGCTATCAGAGAGCGATGATCCTCCTCAATGACTATGATGGCTTTTTAGACATCATGGAGGTGTTGCTTGACTTTGTGTGGATCTGGATCGAGATTCAAGACCTTTCGACGACAATCACGACAACAACAACAACAAGAAGATTGGTCGGAGTGACCATTGACCTCGTCCTCTAGGTAGATAATTGTGGCATCAATCATGGTGTGGTGAGGGTGAGGCTCACCCTTCCTCTGCATGAGCCGGTAAAACTGGATAAAAGAATTAGGGTTTCACCCATAGATGTTGTTATTGTGATATTTTGGTATGACAGGTTGCTAGGGCGGTGTCGCACATGCGCCACGATCAACCATGGTGGCATCTTATGTATGTCCTTGTGAAAGCGAACCACCGCAATCTGAGCCACCGGTGGTTGTTGCAGCAGTGGTGCCTACCATACCTGCTATGGTGTTTCGAGGAAACATCCAAGCATCTCTCTTTGTCCCTATGCCTCATCTTTTTCTGGTTGCAAAAGAAAAGACAACAATTTCAATCAGGGATGTTCCGGCGTTCCCCTCCCCAATAAACATCACTGGTTTACGTAGAGGTAGATAGGTGGATGATGATACATATGGTAAGCAACCTAAGCATGCCTTGGCTTTGGTTCCACTGCCATTGAATCCTAATGACCTAGATTTTCTCGGTGGGATCTGAAGGCACACGGGGAACTATGCACACCGGGTCTCCTAAGAAACTTGGGCGTCCTTGCGATAGCAGGAACAAGAAGAAAAATCATGGAGATGCCTCAGATTCCATGGCATCCAATTCGGTGGTGGAAGAGCTGGATACTGCCTCTAAAGCCGATGAAATTTGATTTCCTAGGGTCATTGGGAAAGACCCCTACAAAAACCCTAGAATTGGTTTTGCTTCCTAATTTTTGATGACATGTACATCATATGGTCTTAGGCCTCTAATCGTTGAGAGTTAACTCAATTCTAAGACAAAGTAAGTTCATTGCTTTCTCATATTCATGTCCACCCTTTTGGATGTTTGGATGGCTTGATCACGTTATTAGGTATTTTTCTTTATGCATTGGGTAGTCTATGTATTACTCAGGGATTGATCATTATTGGTCGTGATTGGATTTAAGTCTAATGGAGTGATTCCAATCATCTCAACAACGAAAAACTTTTTAAACTACCCTCGTTCAACTCTTAAGATTGTTGGAAAATTTGGTCGATGGACGTTTTATCACCACCAGATTTTGTCTCCTACAAATTTCCACAAATAATATATTATTAGTAAATATAAATAATCACATTAATCACATAAAAGCTGAAAATATATTAATCATAGAAAATATAATTAAATTCAGTTTACCCCACTGTGGTTTAGATGTGAATTCATGTTAGTCCCTAAACTTTCAATCTCATCAGATTACCGCCCCCAAGTTGTTATTTTTCTGTCTGCCGTCTCCTATTACTCATGTTCCGTCCAATTAGGATGTTAAAATTTGATGACATGTGATGACGTTTTGGGGGTTGAGAAGCTAAATTACCAGAAAAACAAGAGCTCGGAGGGTAATCTGATGAAATTGAAAGTTTAGGAACTAACATGAATTTACCTCTAAACCACAATGGGGTCAACTAAATTTAATTCTAGAAAATAACACTTATCTTTATTTATACAAAAAAAAAAAAACATAGCTTTAGGTTCGTAGTCTGCCACCAAATGATTTCTTCAAGAATAGTTTAAGGTTGAAGCGTGTAATTATCACTACCTTTAAGAGTAGATTTTGCTCCTCGACGATAATGTCTCGGTGTAGAAGGTTTATGGTGCCCTACCCTCTAGGGTACAACAACCGTAGATCCTTATAAGCGTACACTCGCAATACTTGGATCCTAGAACCACTTGATAATTTTCTTGGGCACTTGAAAGATAAATTTGAGTGCATATGATTTAGTGGAATTAGAGGACTACTGAGGAGAATGTTTTGATGATAATGTACGACTATTGTATATCGTGGTCATGAGGATGGGGACATATGTAGCTTAATAAAAAAGACTGGTAATAAGGTATGATAATGCACATGAATGTTCATAAGTTTGGTCTTTGTAACAGATATATTAGGATGTACTTATGGAAGGAGAGTTATGTTGAATATCAAATTAAGCACCATTTAATTTGGTTATGTCTAACTTCAATAAACAATTTTTGTTTTTTGAAATATCATATCAAAAATTCCAATATGAAATATACTCAAATCGAGGACCTCGAGATTGAAGAGGTTTCCCAATAGTAGAACCCCAATATCGGTGATCTTAGAGCATGATCTAAGCTTCAGTACCTTCAAGGTAGTCGAACATGACCCATGGCAATAGTTTAAGACTCAAATCACTAATGACAAAACAACTAGACAGATCAAGGAAGGTGAGGGAGTTGACGTAGATGAACGTTAAGCTAACATCAGTGAGGTGAAGAGAGTCGCTTAGGTCCAAATGCTGGAGAGGATTGATAAGAGAGAGTGCTTCAAGATCCTTGTCACGCATAGTGTTCCCTGGCCGGAAGTGTGAGAGGTGAGGCAGCAGCGCCAAGATCGGAGAGATCCCCATATCTAAGTTTTGCCGACTGTAAAACTCCTGCAGATTCGGACATCCATTATCCACATAAAGGAGCCTATCAAACAAGTATCGAAGATTCGGAGGAATCCTCAGATACGCTGGATTTGGCGGAATCATCGACATGTTAGAGCTCATATCGATATCCAAGACAATTAAGAACGGGCAAGCTGCGGCTTAGAATGTAGGCCTTCGTTGCTTCGTGGCCCGGAAGATTAAAAATTAGTGATATTTGGGCACTAAGAGATGAAATGATAGTGAACAGGATTCTGACTGCATCGAATCGACGATCGGCAAGATCGATCTTTCCTCAGAATTTGCTTGCACACCAAAGCAATAGCATTTTGGTCACGCCGCGCACTCAACCGTTTGATAATTTCCCCCAATCATCTCGTCTGGTAGGTCCGATATATGCTCCATATTTAGGGCCGGCACTGTGTGTCTTGAGGCTATAGATGGAAAAAAATTTAAGGCCCCAAATTAAATGCTTGGCAAAAAAGATCGATAGACTATTTAAATATCATATTCATTAATTAACTCATTACACACACACATATATATATATATATACTAGTTTTTATCCAGAGCGAAGCTTCTATTTTGAAATTAAAGTGTGAAGTTCCTTATTTGACTAACTTTTCGGTCATATTTCCACATCTCCACCATTCAATTTGTAGAACCTAATGCATAGATCACTCCTGCCAAGTTTCATTGAATTTAATGATCATTTGGGTTTTCATAATCGTTATTTACACAAACAGTTCTGAATAGACATATTTATGGTCCGTTCGTCGATTTAATCTAATTCGGTACCTTAACGATCATCAAATTCAATGAAACTTGGCATGAGTGATCTATGCATTAGGTTCAACAAACTAAACGGTGGAGATGTGGAAATATGACCGAAAAGTGAGCCAAATAAGGAATTTCACACTTTAATTTCAAAGTGAAGCTTCGTTCTGGATAGGAACTGTGTGTGTGTGT
>NC_020496.1:11318477-11324435 GCF_000184155.1 Fragaria vesca subsp. vesca
CCCAGGGTCATGAGTCAAGCCATGGTTGGTTGCTTGTGTGCAAGTGGCATTATTGTAATTTCTATTTTCCTTGTATTTTATTTTATTTAGCTTGGCCCTCCTTGGCTTTTTGATGTTTCCCACAGCCAAGTGAGAATTTGGCCGATATGCTCTTTGTAGGGGAGTTCCTAGTCGGCGACGGTTGGACTAAGGAACTAGTATAGGTAAGCACATGTACTTTAGCCCCTACTAACGTCTTACCATCAATAAAGAGAGGAATTATTCAATCATCTGTGTCCCGTGAGATCATTCCAACTTTTCATTCGAGTGCCCGCTCGCTCTTTGAGCTCGCTCCATAATTATATAAAACTGTGTTCTTGCTTGTTGCTAGCATCATATTAATATCGTGTGGTTTCCATTGTTCCTTGCAAGGTGCGCACAAGGCTGACTTGCTACCTTTCAAAGGCTAGCGAGTGTCGCACGGTCCTCTTTGCACCCTCGCAAAGTCGGCCCGTGACGGGTGGTATCAGAGCCATCTTGGCTCGAAGGCTCACAACATGCCGGGAGGAATGACAAAGCAACAAAAATTTGATTGGTATGACCAAATGCTTGGTGAACTTGCGGGAGTCCCTGATAGATTGATTGACATCACCTCCACGCTAGACCGTGTCGACCTGGATGAACTGGCGACACGAGTCAATGACCTTGGGGAATTGAGAGGGCGAGTTGCAGCCTTAGACCGCGTCGACCTGGATGAGTTGGCGGCGCGAGCCAATGACCTTGAAAGACTGAAAGGGCGAGTTACGGCCCTTGAAAAGATGAAAGCTCCAAGACTCGATGTAGAGACCGAGAGAGATGGAGGTTCTGTTTCACAAGAGCAGATGGGGGCGATGGGTGATGCCCTCGAAACTCTACAAGTGACTATGGACACCATGGCTGAGGATGTCCGAGCCACTATTGATGCATTCAAGAACGAGCTGTTGGAGATGATTACCAAGCTCAATCTAGCTATCCGGGCGATGAGTAACCAACATGTGACGGACTACAGGAGGGTAAAGATCCCGGAGCCTCAAGCTTACGGAGGGGCGCGAGACGCCAAGGAGCTTGAGAATTTTCTATTTGATATGGAGCAATACTTCCGAGCAGTGAAGCCGGATTCAGAAGAAGCAAAAGTGGGCATGGCGACAATGTATTTGTCGGGCGATGCGAAACTGTGGTGGAGAACAAAATACAACGACATTCAGAGGAATGTCTGTACCATTGCCACATGGGAGAACCTGAAGAAAGAGCTGAAGATGCAGTTCTTCCCAGAGAATGTGGACTACATTGCAAGACGACAGTTGAGAGAGTTGAAGCACACCAACAACATTAGAGAGTTTGTGAGCAAATTCTCTGTGATCATGCTCGATCTCCCAGATATGTCGGAGAAGGACCGACTATTCTATTTCCTCGAGGGGTTAAAGCCGTGGGCTAGAACTGAACTTCAGAGACAAAGGGTTCAAGATTTGGCTTCTGCTCAAGCAGCAGCTGAAAGGTTGACAGACTACACTTTTGAAGAAAACCCTCCCAAAAGGACCTCATCCTTTTCGAATGTGAATGCCAACAAAAGTGTGAGACCAGGACAGAGTAGAAGTGGGGGAGCGGAGTCAAACTTCTCCAGTTTCGGAGGGGGAAGGATGACCAATGTAAGGGATACAGCCTCTTCCAAACCGGCTACATCAACAGGAGTATTTCCCCCACGGCAATTCAACTCCGCCAGCTTCACACCAAGACCTATATCTTGCTTCTTATGCAAAGGGCCTCATAGGGTAAATGAGTGTCCACACAAGACGGCCTTGACAGCCCTACAAGCCCACATTTCGGCGAAGGAGTCTGAGGAACCCCAAGAGGAAGTGGAGGAACCTAGTCAGATGGGTGCTTTGAGATTCTTAAACGCAGTGGAAAAGCAACCACCCGTGTCCCAAGAATCTCAGCCTAAGGGCCTAATGTTTGTGGATGGGAGCATAAACGGGAAGTTGCCAAGAGTGTGATGGTCAACACTGGCGCCACCCATAATTTTGTGTCTGAAACAGAAGCACGGAAGTTGGGATTGAAGATAGAGAAGGATACTGGCGGCATGAAAGCAGTCAACTCCTCACCCTTGGCCACAGTGGGGGTATCTCGAAGAGCACAGGTGAAGCTGGGTAGTTGGGAAGGGAAGACAGACTTGGTTGTTGTAGAGATGGACGACTTCGACGTCATATTAGGGATGGACTTTTTGCTGGAACACAAAGCCATCCCCATTCCCAATGCCCGAAATTTGTTGATCATGAGGGAGAGACCATGTGTAGTGTTTGCGAAGATAGTCCCGCCAAGTGAACCCCGTCTCTTGTCTGCTCTCCAGTTCAAGTCTGCTCTCCAGTTCAAGAAAGGGGTGAAGCGACATGAGCCTTCATACGTCGTTGTCCCCTTGGTAAAAGACAGGGCTGAACCAGAAGTGGTGCCAAAAGAAGTTCAGGGGGTGCTGGAGAGTTACAAGGATGTGATGCCGGCAGACCTCCCCAAGGAGCTGCCACCGAGGAGAAACATAGATCATGAGATTGAGTTACTACCTGGTGCAAAACCACCAGCAAGGGCCCCTTACAGAATGGCTCCGCCAGAGCTAGCAGAATTGAGGAAGCAATTGGGAGATCTGTTAGAAGCAGGGTTCATTCAGCCCTCAAAGGCTCCATTTGGTGTGCCGGTGCTATTCCAAAAGAAGCATGATGGGAGCTTGAGGTTGTGTGTAGACTACCGAGCTCTTAACAAAGTCACCGTGCGGAACAAGTACCCCATTCCCTTGATTGCAGATTTGTTTGACCAGCTTAGTGGTGCCAAATATTTTACCAAGCTGGACCTCCGCTCGGGATACTACCAAGTCCGCATAGCAGAAGGAGATGAGCCCAAGACTGCATGTGTCACCCGATATGGTGCTTTTGAGTTCTTGGTGATGCCGTTCGGGTTGACCAATGCACCTGCCACTTTCTGCACGTTGATGAACCAAGTCTTCCATGGTTACCTTGACAAATTTGTGGTGGTGTATTTGGATGACATTGTGATCTACAGTTCTACTCTGGAGGAACATGTGGAACACCTAAGGCTAGTGTTTCAACAGTTACGAGCCCATCAGCTGTATGTCAAGCGTGAAAAGTGCTCCTTCGCGCAAGATACTATTAAGTTCTTGGGCCATGTTATAGAGAGGGGGGAGATTAGGGATGGACATGGAGAAAGTACAAGCGATCGAGGAGTGGCAGAGTCCCACGAATGTGAAGGAGCTGCGTTCTTTTCTTGGACTGGCTAATTACTATAGGCGGTTCATTAAGAATTACTCAGGAAGGACAACTCCCTTGACTGACCTCTTGAAGAAGGGAGCGGTGTGGGACTGGAACGAAGACTGTGAGCAAGCCTTCATGAACTTGAAGAAGGCTGTGATGGAAGATCCTGTTTTTGCCTTGCCAGACCTGAGCAAACCATTTGAAGTGCAGACCGATGCATCTGACTTCGCCCTAGGGGGAGTCCTATTACAAGAAGGGCATCCAGTGGCGTATGAGAGTCATAAGCTCTCACCAGTGGAAAGGAGATATACAGCCCATGAGAGAGAAATGTTGGCTGTGATCCACTGTTTGAGGACTTGGAGGCACTATTTGCTAGGGGCAAATTTTACTGTGAAGACAGACAACTCTGCAGTTAGTCATTTCCTGACACAACCGAAGTTGACCTCAAAGCAAGCTCGGTGGCAAGAGTTTCTCGCCGAGTTCGACTTCCAATTTGAGCACAAAGCAGGGTACACCAATCAAGTTGCGGACGCCCTAAGCCGCAAGGCCAACCTTGCGGCCCTTCGAAACCTGGCGACTTTGTCAGGCAGTGGAGTTGCCACTGACATTAAGGAAAGAGTAAAGGCTGGTTTGGAGAAAGATCCCGTGGTTCAAGGCCTCGTGAAGCTAGTGCGAGAAGGGAAGAGCCGCAGATTCTGGTTGGAGGACGGCTTGTTAAAGACAAAAGGAGGAAGAACATATCTTCCCCGGGTGGATGGATTGCGAAGAATGTTGATGAGAGAGTGCCATGACACCTTGTGGGCAGGGCATCCCGGGTGGCACAGAACCTATGTCCTCCTGAAACAGAGTTACTACTGGCCGCAGATGCGAGACGATGTGATGGAATACACCAGGACGTGTCTCATCTGCCAACAAGACAAGGTAGAGCGACAGAAGACAGCGGGGTTGCTGGAGCCGCTGGCAACACCCACTCGTCCGTGGGAGAGTGTCTCCCTCGATTTCATTACCAATCTCCCGAAGGTTGGGGAAATATCTGGAATCCTGGTCGTGGTGGACAGGTTCTCGAAGTATGCAACATTTGTTCCAACATCGAAGCATTGCTCGACAGAAGACACAGCGAGTCTCTTCTTCAAACATGTGGTGAAGTATTGGGGAGTACCACAGAATATCGTTAGTGATCGAGACCCTAGGTTCACAGGGTCGTTTTGGACAGAGTTGTTCAAGCTACTGGGGTCTGAACTCAACATCTCCTCAAGTTATCACCCTTAGACGGATGGGCAGACTGAGAGATTCAATGCAATGTTGGAAGAATACTTAAGGAACTTTGTTCATGCAAATATGAAGAATTGGGTGGAGTTACTGGATGTGGCCCAGTTCTGTTTCAATTCGAAGAAGAGTTCAGTCACCAACAAGAGCGCGTTTGAAGTGGTGACTGGCCAGCAACCACTCTTGCCTCATACTGTGCAGGAGGTATACAAGGGGAAAAACCCGCGGGCTTTCAACTTCACCAAAGAGTGGAAAGCCAACGCGGACATTGCTCGAAGTTACTTGGAGAAAGCGGCGAAGAGAATGAAGAAGTGGGCAGATCAGAGTCGCAAACCCCGAGAGTTCCGAGAAGGAGACATGGTGCTCGTGAAGCTGCTCCCTGAACAGATCAGGAATATGCGCTCCACAGACAAGCGGTTGTTCAGGAGGTATGAAGGCCCACTTCCAGTCCTTTCGAAAGTGGGGAAGTGCTCTTACAAAGTCGACATCCCTGCCTGGATGAAAGTTCACCCTGTCTTCCATGTCAGCAACCTCAAACCTTACCAGTCTGATGCAGAAGATCAAGCCCACAACCAGCCTACTCGACAGCATGTGGAGCTCAAGACACACAAACCAAAGGAGGTAGAGGAGATTCTGGCCGAGAGAGTAGTTGACAAGTTAGAGCAGGGGCGGGGAGACCGCCTAGTTACAGTGCGCCAACAGCAGTACTTAGTGAAGTGGAAGAAGATGGGCGAGGAAGAGATCTGTTGGGAGAATGCCGAAGCCCTGAAGAAGTTCAAGCAGAAGATTGAAGATTTCAAACTAAGTTCAACCCCAAGGCAGTCGTCGAGAGCGCCGACAGCTTAAGTGGGGGAGGATGTTAGGGCCAAGACATGTAATGCCACAAGCAACCTTGCCCAGGGGCATGAGTCAAGCCCATGGTTGGTTGCTTGTGTGCAAGTGGCATTATTGTAATTTCTATTTTCCTTGTATTTTATTTTATTTAGCTTGGCCCTCCCTGGCTTTTTGATGTTTCCCACAGCCAAGTGAGAATTTGGCCGATATGCTCTTTGTAGGAGAGTTCCTAGTCGGCGACGGTTGGACTAAGGAACTAGTATAGGTAAGCACATGTACTTTAGCCCCTACTAACGTCTTACCATCAATAAAGAGAGAAATTATTCAATCATCTGTGTCCCGTGAGATCATTTCAACTTTTTATTCGAGTGTCCGCTCGCTCTTTGAGCTCGCTCCATAATTATATAAAACCGTGTTCTTGCTTGTTGCTAGCATCATATTAATATCGTGTGGTTTCCATTGTTCTTTGCAAGGTGCGCACAAGGCTGACTTGCTACCTTTCAAAGGCTAGCGAGTGCCGCACGGTCCTCTTTGCACCCTCGCAAAGTCGGCCCGTGACACCACGGCTCACTGAAAATAGTTATGA
>NC_020496.1:11324455-11327470 GCF_000184155.1 Fragaria vesca subsp. vesca
TGATTACGTGTGTGTGTGTGTATATATATATATATATATATGCGGAAAAAATTTCTTGGACGAAATTTTTTATTCTTGGACAGGGCCCTTCTAATGAAAGATCTATTTTTTGTTCATTTATAAGAATAGATCATTTGACGAACTTTTCGATCACAAAATCAAATCTTCACCGTTCAATTCGTTGGGATATATGAGTAGATCATTTCTACAAATTTTCAGAAAATTTGGTGATCGTTAAGTCATCCAAATGAGGGATTTATTTTTAATAATCTTGAATGGTGTAGGTTTGACATAAGTGTTAAGTTTTTGTTTTAATCTCAGCCATCCAAGCCCATTAAAAAACAGATCTAATGGTGTGGACCTGTCTCTAAAAGTTACAAAAAATAGGGATTCCTCATTGGAAGGGCCCTGTATATATATACAGTTCCTATCTAGAGCGAAACTTTATTTTGAAATTAAAGTGTGAAGTTCCTTATTTGACTCATTTTTTTGTCATATTTCCACATCTCCACCGTTCAGTTTGTAGAACCTAATGCATAGATCACTCCTGCCAAGTTTCATTAAATTCGATGATCATTTGGGTTTTTATAACCGTTATTTACACAAACAGTTTTGAATAGACATATTTATGGTCCGTTCGTCGATTTAATCTAATTCGGTACCTTAACGATCATCAAATTCAATGAAACTTGGCATGAGTGATCTATGCATTAGGTTCAACAAACTAAACGGTGGAGATGTGGAAATATGACCGAAAAGTGAGCCAAATAAGGAATTTCACACTTTAATTTCAAAGTGAAGCTTCGTTCTGGATAGGAACTGTGTGTGTGTGTGTAGCTATAACTTTTTTTTTTTTAATAACTCACACACCTTACATATGTCAAAGAGGTTTGAACCCAAGACCTCAAAACTATCAGTTAAACACCTTAACCAACCAAGCCACGTGTTAAGGCCAAGACATGTAATGCCACAAGCAACCTTGCCCAGGGTCATGAGTCAAGCCCATGGTTGGTTGCTTGTGTGCAAGTGGCATTATTGTAATTTCTATTTTCCTTGTATTTTATTTTATTTAGCTTGGCCCTCCTTGACTTTTTGATGTTTCCCACAGCCAAGTGAGAATTTGGCCGATATGCTCTTTGTAGGGGAGTTCCTAGTCGGCGACGGTTGGACTAAGGAACTAGTATAGGTAAGCACATGTACTTTAGCCCCTACTAACGTCTTACCATCAATAAAGAGAGAAATTATTCAATCATCTGTGTCCCGTGAGATCATTTCAACTTTTTATTCGAGTGTCCGCTCGCTCTTTGAGCTCGCTCCATAATTATATAAAACCGTGTTCTTGCTTGTTGCTAGCATCATATTAATATCGTGTGGTTTCCATTGTTCTTTGCAAGGTGCGCACAAGGCTGACTTGCTACCTTTCAAAGGCTAGCGAGTGCCGCACGGTCCTCTTTGCACCCTCGCAAAGTCGGCCCGTGACACCACGGCTCACTGAAAATAGTTATGACTTGATTCTAAATGAAAAATAGCTTGATGAACGGTAAATGATATGATCAAAAATTATAAAATGAATCTTATAAAATTAAGGTAATAAAAAAGAACCGTATCATATAAAATTTAAAAGAAACAGGGTGTCAAATGCCCAAAAAAGATTTATGTGTAAAAGATATGAATTAAAAGTATGACAACTTTTAATACAAATATAAAATAAAACGTATATAAATTCTAAAATGTAAAATGTAAAAAGATATGAATGACTGAACAAAAGAAAGACAAAAAAACTAAAAATACAAAACAAAATTGAGATCTATGAAATTGAACCCTGAAATCGTAGAAGTTATGGCAACTGTTTACCACTAGAACCGATGGGCTTCAAAAATATATATTTACACCAGACAAAATACATTTGAGGCATGTTTGAATTGGAGGCTCAAGGCTTCAGCCTTGCTCACCTTGGCTCAAGGCAAGCCATGCCCATATTGATCCATGAATTTAGGGTTTTGGGTTTGGTCGAAGAATTAATTGTTTTTTTTTGGGGGTTGGGTTTTGGAGAGAAATGCAGGTCAAAAGGAAAGAACTTTGTCGCAGAAAGGAACTTGATCAGAGATTTAGGGTTACTGGGAACATAAATTAAGGATGCAAGAGAGAGTTCAAAAGAGGGGTTTTTTGTAGAAGATGTTGGTGAGGAAAATTTTCGTTGACGAGTTTGACCCACCAATAAAATCCTAACTAGAGCTGGAGCCCATCTGGAACATTCAGAATGGTTCCTTCGACTGTTGAATCAAAAGGAGAAAGAGGTGGGGTCGCTACCACCCACCCCTTTTTGTTTTGCCCTAGCTCCTCATAATGAAGGCTCTGGTACCAGATAATATGGCTCTTAGAGAGAATACACCAATTTTAGGTGGATTGGATCAATCCTCAACCCGGGCTAATGCACTATTCATCTAAATCAGTCTTTGGTCCTTGGTTCGACGATACAACAACCAGACCAATCCGAGAACCAATTATTATTTACCTTTATGAAAATGTTTTCTTATTGATAAATAATTATTGTCTTTTACTTTATTATTAAATTCAATAATTATTTATTTATACACAAGATGCCCATGTAATATATATAAAGAAATTAACCTAGAATTATTTATAAAATATCAAAGACCAATATGGAAAAGACACGTGTTTATATCAATATCGTTATCTTTCATAAATATCTAAAATTTGAGTGCGGCTATTGGGACCTTCAAATTTACTCAGTATACCTCTCATTCTCTATGCTATACACCTTCATTTTATTTTTAAATACAAGCATTTTCTCATTAGACCTCATTTCAAATTCCTAAAATAACCTTGTTTATATAATTCACATATATATTAGTATATTACTCATTACACCTCTTATTTACACACTATACCTCCATTTTTTTTTCTTTTTGCATGTGAATATCCATTCCCGACTTCCATTCTTTAATTTTTTTTCTTTTTTCTTTTTAACTCATACCGTCATTCCCGACCTTG
>NC_020496.1:11327490-11332147 GCF_000184155.1 Fragaria vesca subsp. vesca
AGACATTCATTTTTTTGATCAAATTGTAAGAAATAATTTTCAATGCCATCAATTTTCGAGAAAAAGTTCATTCGAATCATGAATAATACTATTTTCTCTGAAAAAATTAAAAAAAAGAAAAGAAAAAAAGATTGTGTCTCAAATTTTATTTATCGGTCATCAAAAGAATGTTCTTACATGAACTATTCTATATTTTTGTTCTTTTGTATTTCTATTTTACATATACTATTTTCTTTTTGTAAGTTTACATTTTTTGTTTTTATAGTCATGATGATAAATTATTTTAATAACTAATAGATCATAATTTTTGTAAAAAAATTATGATACTTATTTATTTAAATTTTAATAATTGATAGATCATAATTTTTGTAAAAATATTTTTTCACTTTGTATAAGCATGTGACATGTATGATAATATAAATATATAAATGCTTTAATAAGTATGTGGTAAACTAGAAAATAAAAATCAATAAGGAAAATAATAAAATGCAATCCATGATTATTGAATTAGAAAGTTTAGAGAGAATATATGTAACATTACTTTTTGTTTAATTAATGTCTTTAATAGTCATTGTGTAAGAGGATAAATATGTCATTTAATAATTCACAATAGAGTGAGGTCAAGTGAGCAAACTTCGAGGTCCCAATAGCCGCACTCCTAAAATTTTCGATAAGGTTATACCAATGAACGAGAAATTTTTCAGTGCTACGGGAAGACCACGTGGCAGTCTGACGTGGTCATACTTTCCAATCAAATTTAGACATATAGATTTTCTTCATGAAAAGTTGTTTCAGCTATTTTGTGAAAGACCATTTTAGGTTTTCTGTTGTTTTCTTTAATACTAAACCCTAAGCCCTAAACCCGAAACCCTAAACCCTATACCCTAAACCCTAATCTTAAACTTTAAACCCTATACCCTAGACCCTAGTTTGAACTTGCTAAATACCCATGAATGTCATTTCACAAAAAATAGAAAATAATTGTTTATATTTTAGTTGTAAAAAATCCACATGTCTAAATTTGATTGAACGTAGGACCACGTCAGACTGCCACGTGGTCTTCCCGTAGTATTTAACAATTTCTCCCAATGAACGGACAACACGTGTCTTCTTCAGATATTTAATTTTATTTTTAGAAATAATTGAGACGATTTTGGATAGGATTTCAAACCAATCACGACACGACACGCCACGTGTGTAGACAATAACAGTTTGTCACCTAAAAACGTCAATAAATAAGCTTCAAACTCATTCTACATTCACACATTCATCTCATCCATCTCCTCCTTCTAGATTCAAATATTATCATATATTTCAATCCTCACATTTTTCATGGATCGTATCAGAAATTATTTGAGAGCGAGAGATGAAGAAGATGAAGAACACATTATGCAGATTCGATCCAACAATGCTCAAGCTGCTGCATTGGTTGCCCAATATCACCATATGCAGATGCAGACTCCTCAAGGTTGTGGTTCACGTCATGTTCGTGCCCCTAACGTTGAAAGACACAGGCAATCAAGAGGGGCTAACATGATGGAGGATTACTTTGTCGAGCGTCAAGTGTATAGCAACACAGTTTTCTGTCAGCATTATCGAATGCAAAAACCAGAATTCAATCGTATTATGGCGGACCTTTGCAATTTCGACAATTTTTGAAAGCAAAAACCAGATGCCATCAGAAAGCTGGGATTGCTCTCGGAACAAAAAATGACATGTGCATTACGAATGCTTGCATATGGTGCAGGGGCTGATCAATGTGATGAAGTCACCAGGATGAGAGCATCAACTAGTATGAAATGCCTTAAGAAATTTTGTGCACAAGTGGAGTATTTGTACAGGGTTTGGTATCTTCAAGCTCCTAATGCCGCAGATCTGCAAATTAAAGGCTTCTACACAAAAGACAACAACGTGGTTTTCTCGGCATGATTAGGAGCATTGATTGCATGCACTAGAAGTGGAAAAACTGTCCAAAAGGGTGGTCCGGATCTTTCTCAGGCCGTAAAGCGTACCCTACTGTTATTCTTGAAGCTGTGGCAACCTACGGCACACATGCATACATAACATGCCTTCTTCGGTACCCCAGGAGCTCAAAATGACCTTAATGTTCTCAGTGCATCCAACGTGTTCGCAAGGGTTATTAATGGAAGTGTTCCGAAGGTCGCATTATGAGGTGAATAATAGTATATACTCTGTACCATACTACCTTGCTGATGGAATATACCCGAGGTGGCAGACATTTGTCAAAACAATATCCAAACCCAAAGATGCCAATGAGGCACACTTTACCAAAATGCAAAAGTCTTATCGTAAGGACGTTGAGCGGTGTTTTGGTATCCTTCAAGCTCGATGGTCATACTTTGTCATGGGGCTAACTTGTTCAAACTAGAAGAACTGCGTACTATCATGATAAGTTACATCATCCTTCATAACATGATTGTGGAAGATGAGTTTGTCGAGGCTAGGTCAAGCATACATGAACGACTGGTGGACAATCGTGAAGGTAATGTTATCCACCATGAACCGATTTTAAGGGCTAGAGAAACCTTACTGGCATTCTTAGATGCTAACTTCCATTTACCTTCTGCTTACCTCCATAAGACGTTGCAAGATGACTTGGTGATTCATATTAACAAATGATTTGCATAATCATTTGATAAAGTGATGCTCTCCTTAGTTCATCATTTTTAATTTCACTTAAATAATGTTGTATGTGTGTTTTGTTTATTTAACTTTAATAATATTGTATGTGTGCTTTGTTTGTTTCCTTTCAATAAAAGAAAATTATTTCACTATTATTAGTTCATAACAAATAGTTGACCTTTATTTCATTAAGGGTAAATTATTGTATAGTCCTTGTGGTTTGAAGTCGACATCTGTTTAGTCCTTATGATTTCATTTTAATCTGAATAGTCCTTAAAGTCAGGATTTTTCATTCAAATAGTCCTTATGGTTTTATTTTAATCTGAATAGTCCTTAAAGTTATGATTTTTTTATCCAAATAGTCCTTATGACCTTTAACTGAGAAAATTGTCGGAATGACTATTTGAATGAAAAATCATGATTTTAAGGATTATTTGGATGAAAAATTGTGACTTTAAGGACTATTCAGATTAAAATAAAATCACAAGGACTAAACAGATGTTGACTTCAAACCACAAGGACTAAACAAATTTCAATTATTTCATTAAATAAAACAATGCATAATACAATCAACTTAACAATTCAAGAATAATATAATTAATACACAATAATCTATTGTGGGGATTGTGATTTCTCAAAAAAAGGCCTATAGCAATCCACATTAGTGTTAGGATCGGTTTTCTCCTAATATTCCTCCTCAGTTTTTTGAACAAAGCCTTTGACCCCGGCGAAATATCATTATTTTGCATCCTCATTATCCTTGCATCCTCTTTTGCCTCTTCAAATGTCATCATTTATTCATATTCGGCACGGCGGTTCTTTCTTTTTTTTTCAAAGAATCTCATTTTGTTGCTCTTGGTGATGGCAAGTAAGGCTTGAACCATGGATTCACCCATATCCTCTTTATTTTTTCCTTTCCTTCTTGCTTCTTTGCCGACCTTTTGTCCCATTGGCCTTCCAACGGAGCTAGGAGGCATCTCCAATATAATATCTTCATCCAAATTAACTGGTGATTCGGTTTAGGAACCACTAGCCATGGAATAATCAAACGGGGCGGCCGGAGGAGTAGATGCATCTCTGAAAGTATGGTGGTCCTTCACCGCCTCCCAACAATTTTTATGGTCGAATTGCTTGTTTTGTCACCCTTATAAACTCTAAGTTAATTTGATGCTCCTACAAAAAAAACTCAAATATTATAAAAATTGATAATAATATGAACTGGTGTCACTTAATTTAAGTGGATGGTCTAAAAAAATACCTCATCCAATTAATTGGTGCCGCTTGGTCTATGTCTCTCGACTTGTTTGCATTGTGCCACTTTTTAAGAATCTTCTTCAAAGGCTTGAAATGAGCTTGAAGAGCCGCCGAAGGTCGAACCGGGGTTGATCCCGTCTAATTTGCAACATAATGTTCACAAACTTTGAGCCACAACCTTGGAAAGGTTTGGTGATTGCCGGTGATGGGGCATAAGGTTCGCACAATTGAACTTGCTCCTCTTTGGTTCATGTACTACCCGACTCTCCCATTTTGTTGATTGGAGAATGAAAAAGAAGAACAAGTAAATTGAAGAAGAAGGAGATTGATAGAAGAAGAATATTATGGTAAATAAAGAACAAATAAATTGGAGAAAGAAGAGATGGATGTGTGGAAAATGAAGAAGAGTTGTATGATATTTATAGATAATTTCGTTGATATTTAATATTAGGGAAAAATACTGTATAGTCCCTGTGGTTTTAACTCAATATCTGTTTAGTCCTTAAAGTTTCATTTTAATCTGAATAGTCCTTAAAGTTACAATTTTTAATCTGAATGGTCCTTCTGTTAGTTTCACTACCAGGACAAGCACTTTAGCCGACGAAAATTTTTCGTCGGCCTGTCAGCTTAATTCGTCGGCTAAGATCTTAGCCGACGACCTTTCGTCGGCTAAGATTTCGTCGGGAAAAGCTCGTCTGTGGTGACTTTAGCCGACAACACACGTATAAGTCGTCGGTTATAGTCCATACTTTAGCCGACG
>NC_020496.1:11336059-11386756 GCF_000184155.1 Fragaria vesca subsp. vesca
TTAATAATGGACAGATTTCAACAACACCCAAACTTTTTCTCCCGTTTTTTCTTCTCCCGTTTTCTTTTCTCAGATGAGCTGCTGTCCAGATCTGCGAATATAAAGAACTTTAGCCGACGAAAATATAATTTAGCCGACGAAGGAAAATTTCGTCGGCTAAAGTGTACTTTAGCCGACGAAAAATTGTTTCGTCGGCCTGTTTTTTTTTTTTTCGTCGGCTAAAGTCTTTCTTCTGGTAGTGTTTTCTCTGTTAACTGATGACAAGGCCGTTAAAAAATTGCCACATCAGTGCCTAGTCAGCTCGAAATTTTTTTAGTATCCTATATTACCCCTGCAACACAGAAAACTCAGCTGTCCTAAATTCAAAACCACCAAATGAAGTGCACACACATCATCCCCCTAAGCTCAAAACCAGCAAATACCCCAAAAGCTGATCTGCAAAATAACATCAACCATAATCTAAAGCAAAACCTGCAAAACTTGCAAAACCTAATACCAGAACATGTACCAAGCAAAACCTGCAAAACTTAATACCAAAAGTCCAAAACCTATACCAAAACATGTACCTGCAACCATAATAACAACCAACACTTTCCAAATCCATAACAGCAACCAATAGTAATAGGTAGATCTCCATTAATTTAGATTTAGAACTCTAACATCGTTCAGTCGTAATAGGCAGAAACATGTTTGGCATACTGTAGCTTAACAAAAATGACCACAAAAGCCACATTACATCCCTCATAAACTATTGTAGTATGTACAGAATTTAGCTCTAATCATCCTAACAAAGATTAGAGCTAGCAACTAAATTACATCGCACTTAGTTGCACAAAAATAGGATGTCTAATATTCTGCCTATGCTAGAGTTTAGCACTACTAATCTCCTTTAACTGACCTATTTCTGATTCTTTGAGATGCTCTTGTTGAAGATGCAAATGCATTTTGCCTTGACATTGAATTTAGGGCAGCTGAGCTTTGTGTTGGCCTTGAAGTCGGGGCAACTGTGTTTTGGGTTAGCCGTGAAGTTGGGGCAGCTGCGCTTTGGACTGGTCTTCCTCCAACTTGTAAAGGCCTTACTGTGGATGAGGATGACTTGGTTGCTGCCAACTTTGTAGCTTTGGCAGCAACATATTTTTCCTAAGCCAATAAAAACACATGAATGTAAAGAGCTTATACAGTTGAAAGAAAATACGTTAGAATCATTTTAATGGATGCAATATAGCTGAATTGTTACCCTTTGGTTCTTGGCATTCTTCCTTGCTTTTGCCCTCATTTCATTCAGAGTCATAGGAGGTCGCTTTGGTTTCTTCGGCTGCAATAATGTTGTACACGATAAGTGACACAAATAACCATAAAAATTAATAAAACAAGAGTACTCTAAGGTGATTAGAAAACTCCAATACCTGATCAGAAACTTGATGCCCTTCATTGCTGGCCTTCCTCTTCTTGTTCTCCTTTGGAGGCAAATGCCTATGGCATGTTATCTTATTATGCCCTACTATACCACAAATGCCACATTTGAGGGATCCGTATTTTCAGATGCATCCTTAAACTTTTCAGATTGATCCTTTTTCCTTTTTGTCGACTTCGGCCTACCAGGCATTCTTGAATATGAAGGAGGTAAGATTGTTGGCCCCTCACACCTTGACCACATGTCTGTACTGTTAATAGGATAGATGAAATTGCTGTAGATAGCCATGTATGTCTTCTTCGAATAACACTCGGCAACATAATCCTCGGGGGATTCCCTCTTCCAGTAGATGGCTGAAACTGCATGCTTGCAAGGGATTCCAGTCAAATCCCATCTCCTGCAGCTACATGTTCTCAGCCTTAGGTCGACAACATTCTTGGTTCCTTGAATGGTTTCAACCTCAAATCTATCCCCACCATTGAAAGTTAAAGTACAATCTACAGCTCTAATCTTGTTCTTATCCAAAGTGTCTCTTGGTTTGGGGCAAATATTGTACTCATACTTGTCCATTATCTGCCTTCTCATTTGAATCCTTTTCATAAGCTTCCACCTTATTTCTTCGAACATGGTAACGGGAGGCTTCTTTCTAGCATCCACGATAACTGCGTTGAAACTCTCACATATATTGTTGTCCATGATGTCACAATTGCTGGTTGTGTTGAAAAATGGCCGACACCAATGTCTTGGAGGCCTATCCTCATCTGCAAAACAGGTTGAACAAAAACAGTAGTTAAATCATAAAGCTAAAACTGCAAAGCACCAAAACAAAAGGACAGTAAGCATATAAACTTTATGAAAAATTGAAGAACCAAAATTTTACCGCTTCACTTACGTGTCATCCATTTGTAGGCATCCTCATTAAGATCATTCATCTCTTCCATGTCTTTAAGATAGTAGGGCATTGTAGTATCCTTGGCACACTTCCACATTTGATCCTTCAAAACTTTTCCAGGAAATAGTTTTGTGAAATTGGTCCACATATGCCTTACACCAGTGGCGGATCTAGGAATCAAAACTTGTCTAGGCTAATTTCGTAAAGGGCATTTTTTTTTGTTAGGTTTGGAACACAGGCTCATCTACCTCTATTATTTTGAATCAAGCTGCACAATGGATTAAGGTGCAAAAATCAATTTGTAACAATCATCTCCTACATTATATATGGATTAAGCTGCAAAAATCAAGCTATCAGGTCCTTATCTTTCATTCAAGATACACACTATAGAACACCCAAAACCTATGCCACAATCCCTCCAATCTCAAATTTCTATCATCAATAAAAATTGAAAAACCCAATTGGAGCATATAGCAGAGGAATCCTTATTCAAGATTGAAAAACTACATAGAGTCAATGAATGAGTGTTAAGGATTTGATATATGGGATCTGAAATTGATTGAAGAATAAGGAAGAGGGACAAATGAGAAGAGAAGAACTGAGAGGAGAGCGCTTTTGCCGTCTGTTCGAAGAGCCAAAGAGGAGAGCTAGTTGTGCAGCGAACTGGAACTTGCTAACTCTTTCTTTTTGCAGGTATGGTAATGGACTGTAAGTATATACACCTACTTAAGGGTTTTTGACCCAAAATTCTCTCTAGGCTTCAGCCTATGTAGCCTTATACATGTATTCGCCCCTGCTTTACACAAAATCTGATTTCCCCGCTTGGCACAACCACTTGACATGCAGGAATGAGGCCTTTCTGCTTGTCACTAATAAAAACCCATCCTACTCCATCTTCCTTGATATCTAAGTCCTTGCAAAGAAGTTCCAAAAACCATATCCATGAATCTTTATTTTCATTTTCCACCATAGCATATACAATAACCCAGTTGTTGTTGTTTGCATCCACACCAACAACAGTCAAAAGCTGGCCTCCAAATGGACTCTTCAAGAATGCACCATCTAAGCCTATCACAATTCTACAACCAGATTTGATTCCAAGGCTCCCAAACATATATACATTCTTTGAAATACCGGATCCTTATTACTGTTGCTAAAATCACACCTTATATCCACTGTGGTATCAGGATCAACCCTCTTCAACTCACTCCCATAGTCTTTTAACCGTGCAAACTAATCTCTGATGGAACCCTCAACCTCCTCCAAAACCGCCACCTTAACCTTGTAAGCCATCTGCTTATTAACTTTTGCCCTCAGCTCACTTGACATTGTCTTGGCTAATGATTATGCAACAGTCATAAAAAACATTGTTATGGTATAAAACTCAGTATGATTTGCACATAAACACCCCATAAGAAAATCACACAAACTCTCACCTGGGTTCCAGTCCGAATTAAGGGCAATTCAATCCTTGAACTTCCTCACTAGAAGTTTCATCCTCACCATGGTATTGTTAAACGTTCTAGTGCATGTGTGGTGAGGAATCCACTCCTTGATCTTAAGAGTATCCTCATGTTGAGTTTTAGAAGCAAACAACAAAAAAGGGCAATTATCTTGCTTGCATATAGTCTTGAGTCTGACCTTGTCATTCTTCTCATACTAATACTCCCATCCCCCTAGTAAAGCCATCAGTCTAAGAGCATCCCTCAATATCATGACACTACCAAACATCATGTTCAACTGGAACCGTGGTCTGACCATGTCAATTTTAGGGTTGAAGTACAACCCTTGTTCTTCCCTCTCACCATCAAAGTTCACAATGTAGTTGGGCGGTTCTTCATCAGAATCTACTCCTCCAAACATATCCTCATTGTCAATAAATTCTTTACCCCCTTGCAGCATATTTTCTCCATTTATTGATCCATCATAACCATTGAGAAGTGATCTTTTTCGTTGCTCTTCTTCATCCACAATTTCTTCAACAATATAATCATCCTCATCATCTCCATACTTGTCATAGTCCTCATCATCTGGTAGAGGGTCGTAATCAGAATCCTCACTATTTGAAGGTTCATCTTCATAACCCAATCTTCCTTGCCTCTGACCACCATAGGACTGTAGAAAATCCAAAAAATCAAAATTATCAAAGTCTTGCAGATTCCCAGCCACATTCTGCAACAGATTACCCTGCTCCACAACACTTGACCCAAAACCATTAGATGACTGCCCAATATCATTTGAACCTTCCCAAGCAAGCTGAACTACCTTTTTACGTGGCTTCATGACCTTAGGAACCTCAAGCTGTTTTTGCTTTCCTTTTTCCTTATTATTTTTCCCGCCAGCAATGCTACATTGAGTAGGCACACCCTCTGAATGTTCTTTTATCACTACTCCCTTGCTAGGTCTAGCCTCTTCTATCAAAACATTGCTTGGTTGCATGACAAACAAATCTTCATATATTAAGAAGTCATCATCTTCTGGTTCCTTGTGGTCAAGGTAGAGAAATATCAATCTCACAAGAGGTACAGGGGTACACATCACCAAAACATCCCAATCAGACTCCAACTTCATTAAACACCCTCTTTCATCACCAACTCTATACCAATAATCTATCCGTTGGTGAGCATGAGCTGGATTAATCCCCTGTAGCATACTATCTATTTCAACAAAAGACATCTTATCTTTGTCCACGTTGTCAAAGTAGCTTGTTTTGCCTCCAACATATTTGTTGTCTGATATGCACCCTCCATGCAATATCTTAAGTGTGAAATAGTATGGATGATCTGCAAAGACAAATGGTACAGAGGTGAACTAAAAATGGAAGTAAAATGTTTTTACAAAAAGAAAAAGAATAAAAAAAATCCTCTCTCAACTTTACTCACAGCCCAGACTCTTTCCAAAATAAATCTAAAATGCAATGCAAACACAAACACACTCTAATAGCATCAACAGCGGCCACACACAGTCACATTGACAACACAAACAAGACTGATAGATTGACAACACAAACAAGACTAATAGACATGGCATATACATTGATTGGTATGGTATGATTTACGGCCCTATGATTTTACAAGAAAGAATTAATGGACTGCCTCAATAATGCAACTAGTATTACATATGCGTATATATATGAATTGACATCACCTGCAACCTACCTTTGAGAATTGAGTTTGCATATATAAAACCTAGTACCCTTTCAGCTAGCTTCTGTTTTCAATCTTCATTATAAATTTGATATAATTTTTTGATTCTTGACGCATTAGTTTGGTAACTGTTATGATAATTGTAATTAAGAGGAGGATTTATATAGCAGAAGCCAGAAGGGATGACCCATAGTGTAATACTAATACAACAAGTTGACTTGTAAACAAAACATATAAAACAAGACTAGTACTATAATATTTTTTATAGAAGTAGAATTATTATTATCATTAGTTTGATGACCACAAAGCAGGAAAGCAATATGGCCTGCGTAGGAAGGAAACAAACCAACTATATACAAATACAGTTGTTTACTCCCAAACCCAGAAACTCAAAACCTTGCCACAAATATACTCTCAAATCCAGAAACTCAAAGCCCTAAAAAGTCATAAGCCCACCATAATCTATTATCTAGATATCGAAACCATCAAAAACAGATTCCACATATTCCAAATTATCTAGATATTGAAACCCAGAAACCTTAAAGTTTGAAACCCATAAATTTTTGGAATCGAAACTCACCATAAGGTTGAATTCATTCGTTCATGTCCCCTTCTTCTCGACGAACCCAAACCACGATGTCCTTCACCTCCATTGTTGAAACACCCAACCCTCAACGGTTTCAAACTTCATGGGGTTTCTACCGTCTTAACAGAGAATTGGGTATGCGCGATAGATTCAGAGAAGTGAATTTAGGGTTTTGAGAGAGAAGAAGCGATGGGTTTTCAAAAGAGAGTTTTGAGAGAGAGTATGAATCTGATGAGAAGAGGCGATATGTTTTCGACAAGAGTGAATCTGATGAGATTAGGGTCGAAAAAGGAGTGAAATCTGACAAGGGCATTTGAGTCAGTTCATGTAATTCTCGGCTGACTAGGCATTGACGTGGCAGTTTTTAACGGCAATATCATCAGTCTAACGGAGAAAACTAACGGAAGGATCATTTAGATGAAAAATCGTGACTTTAAGGACCATTCAGATTAAAATGAAATTTCAAGGACTAAACAGATGTAAACTGTAAACCAGAGGGACTAAACAAATTTTAATTCTTAATATTATTTTCTTCCCATTATCATAATATTTCCGTTGGTTTGTACTCTTTTTTTATTCATACTGCCCAGTTACCTTTTTATTTAAATGTAGTATGTTAGATCATGATCTAGTGGCTCATATTAAATGCTCGTTATTTGACCGTTTTTTTTTTTTCCTATTTGGGACATGCGCATATGGGTGCTGCAAGTGGGCTAGGGCTGGCATTGGTAGGTATACCGACTCTATTTACCAATACCATGTACCAACCAACTTAAGGTTGGTAGACAAAATCTTGTATCAATACCAACCGTCAAAGTTGGTATACCAACTTAGTTGGTACGGTTGGTACTCGGTTGGTACGGTTGGTAATGGGCCTCTACCAAGTATAGATTGAGGCCCAACAAACTGAAAGACCCAACTCATTTGAATCATTTTTTTGAGCCTCTATCAAGCTTCTATCAATTATCAAACTATTCAAACACATTCAAAGTTTTACACATCATATAATTTCAAATGCAACAAGCCAACAATGTCCAAAGTCTTATACAGAAAATTAAACAACACATGTCCAAAGTCCAAACAACACAGAAAATTGAACAACACAAGCCAATGAAAAAACAAAAGTCCAAATTAGCAGAAACTGGACAAAATTTGAAGGGCTTTGATGCTGCGAGGCCGGGAGAGTGCTAGACTGCTAAACACCAGTTTGGACAGAGTATCTTCAGGTGCAAATGAAGGTGGCAGAGGTGTTGTTAATGATGAAGCCTGTAAACCGGCAGTCATCTCCTCATATGCAACATATGGAAATGATGGTGTTGAGCTTGAATTGCCTACACAACCACTCTGCGAAGACATGGAAGAGTCCATAGCCTATGTGAAACACATCTAATAGATTATACTCATCACAAATTATACTCATCAGTCATCACAAATTATACTAACACAGAACAAATTATACTCATCAGCTCAAATTATAGAACACACTAACACAGAACACAGAAGTGAAGAACAAAAACCAAATTGATAGATAACACAAACTATAGATAGCACAAACAGTCAAACACAGAAGTAATCGTACACAACACAGAACACACAAACACAGAAGTAATCGTACACAATCATACACAAGTAACACAAACACAGAACACACAAACATAGATTGATAGATAGTTAGATACATACGGAGATTCGAGGCTTCTCGAACGGAGTCGTCGGAGAGTCGAGGCGCTGCCCTTGGTGTTGCCGAGTCGACGGCGAGAGAGGCGAGGTGCTACCCAGTTCTCGAGGCGAGGTGCTGCCCAGTTCTCGAAGCGAGGTGGCAGAGATGCTGCGAAGTCGAGGTGGCGGAGGTGCGAGGTGAGGTGGCGGAAGTGCAAGGTGCTGCCGAGTCGAGGTGGCGGAGGTGCGAGGTGCTGCCGAGTCGATCGAGGTGGCGGAGCCGCGGAGGTGCGAGGTGAGGTGAGAATCGAGAGACTTTGACTCTTTGAGCGAGAGAGAGTAGAGACTGAGAGAGGCGAGAGAAGGATAGAGATTGAGGGACTGAGGGACTTAGGGTTAGATCAAGTGATCAACGGCTTGGATAATGGTTTTAATTATTTTTTATTATTTTTAATATAACTCGGTTGGTACACGGTATACTGTATTTTAGGAAAACTTGTACCATGTACCAACCGACTTCTCAAACTTGGTACGGTACTACTGTACCGAAAACTCGGTTACCAACTACTTGGCATACCAATTTACTTGGTACGGTTGATACATGGTTGGTTGGTTTCGCCAGGGTCCAAATTGCCAGCGTGGGCATCACCTTTTAGCTAATTTTATGTGGGGTTGTGTTGTCTTCTACCCCAGACTAATTCAGGGACCAAAAATTACCCCGGGTATTAACTTGGTTAGGTGGGTCTCATGTAGACCCCATGGTTACCCCAGACTGACTCTTGCCGGGTTTTTTGGCCAACATCTGCTCTTACCCACTCTCTCACTCCATTGCAGCATCTAATCTAAAGGAAAAGAAAAATGAAAAGGAAAAATAGGTTTTTCATTCATGGGGGCTGTTTCTTACATGTTACTATTTATACCCATAATGGGCCATCCGGATCTTGCCACTTGGCAGTAGAGGCAGACTTATGACGGGGCAACTGGGGGCCATTGATCCCACTTAGGTTCTGACATTTGCGCTTAGTTTTTTTTTTTTGTTTTCCTTTTAATGCTTAGCCCCTGATTTCTAATATAAATTGTATTTACTTATGTAAATTTAAAGTTAATCCTAATCTCATGTGTTTTGTATTCTTTAGTTTTGTTGAGAAACCCTAGTTTTGTTGAGAAACCCAAAGCAACCAAACTTTTAGTCTACCCAAGTTCTAGACTTCCAGCTTAGGTTCAACTCTTTGCTTTCGTCCCTCTTCAAGTCTAACTTCAACATACTCTTGCAGTCGTTGATCTCTATACTTTTTCAATTCAAGTATTCAACCCTTGTTTAAAGCATATGCTATTCTTTTGTTTTAGTTACAAGGTTTTACATAGTTGGAAAATTGGAAATATGTCTTTTGATTTTGTGTGTTATTCTTGATTTTGTACAATATAAAGGAATGAGTATATCTATATAACTCGATGACTTTGGTGCCCAAAAAGCAAAATATGCCCCTATGAAAATTTATTCTTGCGTCCGCCACACTACCGGGTAGCCATCCAACTAAACATGAATAAACCCTAAGACATATTACATAATATAACATATATAGTTGATCAAATGGTACATGTGCCACACGTGTGGGAAAACCACTTCTTTAAATGTCACTCAAGCTTTCCTAAAGTCATTGGGAAATTCATAGCATATTCGTATTAATCAAGACTCACATATTTAACAAAGAAACCTACTAATGTTGAGTTTTACAACTCATCTACGATCATTCTAAGAGAACAAATATACCTCAATGATATTGTTTAAATATAATATTGTAGTTATACGTATGAGGATGTTGTAGGTAATGCGAGGATCAAATAATTGTGCAAATGTCAAATAGTTGTGCAGGCCAAGATAATATCTGCAAGACAAAACACGCACGCTAGAGAGATACCCGGGCATCAACCCTTCGACGCTCAAGTCAAAAAGGGATTCATCTTTGAGTAATAAGGAATAGAATGAGTTAGATTCATTTAGAGGTGGAGAACGGTCGTATATTTATAGGCAGTTGGAGGGTTTGGTGAGGTCCAACTGGTGACATCTGTTGCACATATGCGGGTCACAAACATATCCTCGCGTCCACGAACGGCATCATATGAAGGAAACGGATCCGTACTCTTGGTTTACGGAAGTCTCACCAGTCGGGTGGTACCCATTGACAGATACAATGTCACATTAATGTGGTGGAAGTCGTACCAAACCAATACCCCAGTAAATCAACACTACTTGGAGGTGACAACGAGACCTAGAGGATGGTGTTGATGTCATCAATCAGAACTCGCAGCCATAACGAGGAGGAGAAACGAGTTGAGAGAGAGAGAGAGCTCCAAGGTTCTTGCGCGTCTCCCTTCATTTTTTCTATTTTCTTATGTACTGCTCCCCGTCGAACTCACTCATTAGGTCTATATATATTTTTGATACGAACAGCTCTAATCAAACGATGATAATTTCTACTGTCCAAATTACACCACAATATTTTCTTTTTATTTAAATGTATTCTCATAATTTTCAAACTTTAGAAATTCATATAAAATAGTTTGAGACTCCGAAAAACTCCTCGATAATTCTCACGAACTTGTCCTGACGTATACATTAATATCAGACACTTATATCAAGGTTGTCACCTTAATGTGGTGGAAGTCAACAAACTCCAATAACGTCGAGAGAGCTTACTATTTTGATGTTTGTAAAAATCAAACTTCGCTAGCAAAAATTGTTGTCATACTAAATTACTAACACACCAACCACTAGCTAGAGCTAACCACAACCAATCAGGATAGACATGTGTCCATTTAAACATATTTTGTCGGCAAATTAAGAGACATAACATGGGGGTATTCATCAATAATATTATATAATATATTTATAAAATAATTTAAATGGACATGTGTCTGTCCTTGATTGGTTATAATTAACTCGGTTGGGCAAAGATGGAACCGGGTCACTATCCTAGAGGGGCTAGACATGACCGCAACTTAAGATTCAAGTAATGTTACGCACATCGATCTACGAAAACTTTTGCTTGCTTGGAGGAATCCATTTTCACGAACAAACACAACCTGCTAGCAGAGCCAACCCCAACCATTATAGTGATGAGACGAAGCATCATTGCACAATATCTAACTGCTCCGGTCCTTATTGTTTGCAATAAAGTGCCTTAAGTAGCCACTGAAGAGTCCTTTAATTCTCTTCGTCTGAGCTTCCAAATAGATACCTATGGTAGGTATCTTACCATACGATACCGACAATCGTCTTCTAACATTACCGACCTTTAAATATAGTGGTTTTCTTGGGTGACTGATCCTGTCATAATCTACTTCTACTTATGGCCCCGACAACTGAAGCCGAACATATATACGACCATCCTCATTCATGAATAACCGGGAGGAAAGAAAGTGTGGTAAATTATAATGAAAAAGTTTCTTTGAACATGATAAGATTTATAGCGTAAGAAGGAGTTGATCGTATCATTTTAACTCGGTTCCGACTTCTCTACTTTTTAGTCAAATTTTTTCCAACCACTAGGGCTACGGAGTTGCTCACTTCCACCACTACGCATACGTATATTACTCCAAAAAATTATTAAATGTACAAATCTTCAAGTCAGGTAAATATTTATTTTCACGAGAATTTTTCCTATTTTTGAGAGTAAAAATGTAACGGCTAGATATGTGCTAAATGTAAATGGTATGCAGAAAAAAGATGCCGCCATGGCCATAACTCCAAACTGAGAGAATATACAAGGTTTTATACCAAGTTGCACACAAAACGGAAGCTTTGTTAGTCGTGTGTATGCGTTTGTGGTTGCTTGTGTGCGTGCGTCGGTGCGTGAGAGAGATGAGTACTGAGTGCATATCAGAACCCACAGTAAAGTGTCCATTGTTACTCTCGTTTTAAATGCACGAAGCAGAGAGAAAATATGAATTATAAATTAAAAAAGTTACAGACTTTGTCCATATCTATTTGCGGTTTATATTCTCAAAACTCATCACTCATCATCAGTGAAGCTCTCGGAGAAGAAAACTAGGTGGGTCTCTTCTATCTTGTATGGGTCTGTATTTTCGTTTCACTGATCGATTCTCTGTATTGGGTTTTGGGTCTTGAACTGTTTCTTTTGTTTGAAATATATCTGCTAGTTACTGTAAGTTTCGTGCTTTTGATTTCCATTAGGAGTTTATGACTGTTAGTTGAGCGAAGGTTCATACTTTGATCATATTTTCTAGTACCCTTTGATGCATTTGAAGGATCGATCAATCATTTACTGTATTTGAACCTGCATTTGCCCTTGGCTCTGATACCCTTGATTGCTTTGTGGGTTCCCTTCCCAGTTGAATTGGATCTTTTTTTGACAATCAGTTGAAATGAATTTGGGGGTTTATTTGGGAAAGTGAAGCTTATCTGTTAGGATGTTCTTGGTTATCATATACATCTGATTTTAGTGTTAGTGGACATTTTAAAAACATTACAGAAGTGGGATTTATGGATTTTACTTGTTGCTGCACTTGTTTTGGATTTTGGGCTCCTTGAGTACTATGAACTGTATCCTCTAGCTTGCACTGGGACTTTTGATTAGTTACCATATCAGAAAGTTTTAATCTTGATCTGATATTTCTTTTGTTACAGATCAGTAAAGTTTCGGGTTTTGGGTATTTGATTTTCTTCCCCACCTATAATAATGGTTCCATGATCATGGTTTACCCTGCTTTCCTATATGATTAAGTCCAGTTGGTTTGAGACTTTGAGTTGCTTTTGTGAAGGTATCTGGTCATTGCTTCCTTGCCTTTGATGATTGGTGCATACTAATTTCTTTTTAAATCCCTTTTTTTATGTTCACTCAAGCTTTCCTATTTGTATAGCAAAGAAAATGGTTGATGTTACTACATTGCCTCTTCACTCAATTCTGCATTGGTTATTACTACAATTGATTCAGTCTACTTTTATTGTTTTTGTCAGGTTTTAAATCAAAGCGGTAAGGAATTGCTGGTTCGTCGTTAGAGACTGGGGTCTTTATCATAGAGGAAGATAAGTATTTCACATGCAGATTGTTTGTGTATGATGATCTAATGGTTGATTCTAGTAGTTTAAAGCTGAAACACACTAGTAGCATACTTTTCAGTATTCCTGATTTCTTCGTAGGGTTTGGTAATAAAGGTTCTTTAGATTCAGACTCAGTTAGGAGCCCTACATCTCCTCTGGACCTCAGGCCTTTTTCAAATCTTAGCAACCCATTTAGACTTCGGTCTGCTAGATCATTATCTCAAAATGGAAATCATAAGATATGGGATTGTAGGAAAGCAGGCCTTGGCATCGTCAATTCCCTTGTTGATGAAACCAAAGCTACTAGTGAAGTTCTTGGTTCATCGAAGAGGAAGACCATAATTTTTCGACCACAGTTGGAAAAAATCAACCCTCATTCCTCAAAGCTTCGTTCTGGTTCAAAGGATTATTTCATGAAATCCCGATCTTTACCTAGAAACTATATAATTAGGCCACTTTCTGAAACCATATCTCTCAGGCTCCAACTCAAACCAGATAAGGTGGATGTTTCCTCTGGGAGTGTGGGACTTCTTTTAGAATCTGAACCATCTGAAAACATTGCACCATTTTTGTTGGACTCCAGCAGGGCTTCCTCACAAATTGTCTCTATGCAAGGAGAAAATTCGTTGGGTTTTAGACCTAGTTCACTTCCAGCACCAATTGTCTCTAACCCTCAATCTGCATCCTCTATCCCTGCTAGAGAGATGGAACTCTCTGAGGACTATACCTGTATAATTTCTCATGGTCCAAACCCGAAGACCACTCATATATTTTGTGACTGCATATTGGAATGTCACACAAAAGATTTAAACAATGTTGACAAAGAAACAGTCGAGATAAAAGCACCTCAACTAGGTAAGCATCAGGAGGGATTGACACATGACCCTTCAGATGAACTTTTGGGATCCTGTTACACCTGCCAGAAGAACTTGGAAGGAGAGGAAATTTACATGTGCAGGTTTGTTTTAAACCTCTAGGTGCAATTTTTACTTAAGTTCCACATTTTTGAGGCTGAGCTTTTCTCTGAATGTTGCAGAAGTGAGAAAGCATTTTGTAGTTTTGATTGTCACTCAGATAAGATTTTTGCTGAAGAGGAAGCAGAAGGTACTTGGGATAAGTCTGCAGGAAGCTCTCCTAAAAGCTACCAGGAAGATCTCTTCTTATTGGGTATGCATAGTCATGAGACTCCGGACATAGAGTAGTAGTAGCCTCATAGGTCTTGTTCTCTATAATCATAATTGGATGATTTCAAGTGGCTAAAAGCCCTGGTCATCAGTTTTCTTCTCCCTTTTGTTTCCTAGTGTTTTTGTGTGCAAGTGTTCATGCAAAAAGTATTTTGGACCACTGAACTCATTGTTGATTGCATGAGGTACTGAAATAATAGCTGCACTTTTTGGGTTACTATTTCATAAGCTTCGATGATTTCTGTTTTGAAGTATGATGGTTTGGTTCACTTAATGGTCAGAAATTATGATAAACTCTGCTTGTGTCACTTGTTTAGTTCTTTAACTATTATGTATTAGATTGATTAAGGTTATAGAAACTATTGCAGGATTGCCCATTTTGTGTAATGCGTCAAAGATGCGTGTTAACTTTGTGATTAGATATGCCTATAGTCCTAGTCCTCTGTAGTTTGCAAGATCTGTGCTCCATATGGCGAGAACTTGCTATACATTTTGGATTTTCTTTTAGTGTAAACCCATTTGAACTTGCTTACTGAGAGATCATTGCTGCTACATTTCCAATGGTTAGTTTTGTAAAGGTCGTCTTCTCTTCCAGATTCATTTTGTTTTGGCCTACCCTCTTCTTTTTTTAAAGCTTCCTTTACCTTCAGTATGTCCTTTCAGGTAATGAGGTTCTTGTTGACCCTCATTCTTAAATTTTGAAATGAACATATTTGTTCCGGGAGCCTTTCTAGTGAGGACTCTTAAATTGAGGACTAGTTGAGGACTTTCCGGTTTATGGTTTAAAAGACTTATTTTTCGATCACATCTTGGCATCTCATCCGTTCAGTTTTTAGGTCTATATGTGTATATCAATCCTACAAATTTTCAGCCAAATAAGTGATCGTTAAGGTAACAAACTAGATCAAATTAATGGACGAACCAAATCTGTCAAATATGAACCGTTCAAGTTCATAATTGGTAAATCACACTTATGAATGTCTTAACGATTTTCAATATGGTTGAAAATTTACAGAAATGATCTACTTATAAATATCTATAAACTGAACGATCAAAATGTGAATATAGAATTAAAAAGTGAGATAAGCCAAAAAAATCTTTAACTAATCATCAACTTAAAAGTTTTCGTATATTCCCACCACCTGCAAATAATTAGTGTCAAGTTGGGGACTCTACATAGTGACCCAGGTCTGCGTATCCCTACAAAAGTATATCTCAGAAGTTGGTACGATGTGTAGCATCTCTCTCTTCACATGGGGGCATTAAGCAAAGGAGCATCCACATATTTTTGAATGACATAACTTTGGAAGTTCCCCCACACTCAAAGCAAGCCTAGCATAACTGCATAAACTCACCATGTTTGTCTCATCTGGTTTACCAAATCATTTCCACAATTCCACTGTTGTTCTAAACCTCCGTTAGAGTTTCAACTGTTTTCAAACTTGTGGTATCTAGTCTGAGACTTGAGCTGGAAAAACAAGTAAAGTAATGGCAACAATTCACCATTTCACTGTGCATATGAGTTAGCAGTGAACAGTAAAACAGATTAATGGACCGCAATGTGAGTCAACTATATAGTAGTGCACACCATTTGGCTCTACAGAGTCTCACATTGCTGATTCTCAATGTCTACTAGATTTGGTTGAGGCTACGAGATGGTACTAGTTCCTCCTTCGCTTATGATTTCTCCCATCGTATTGTTTCCGAGGCCTCGTCCATTGCAATTCTTTGTTTTCACAACGAAGAGCAACAGAAGTATTCTATTTCATTGTGGTTCTTATTTTGTTTAACTTTTATATTTTCTTTTTTCGGTATAACATTTAAAGTTTTACGAAGCTTTATGACTCAATACCGTAAGATTGTAAATTATCTAAGCTATATGTCATACAACGAGCAAATCTACGGTCATGTAGAGTTTACTCAAATTTAGTACCACAAAGTTATTAGGGTATTCATAGAATCACAGAGGGGTAAAAAGAAATATCTTACATTTTCAAAAAAGAAAGAAAATGAAAATAAGGAAAAATCTGGGTGGTATAAATATGTAGCTTTCGCAGAAACTGAAAATTGAAAAGAGCAAAAAGATCAAAACTTTGAGCGCTAAAGTCTATCCTCATATCCAACCAAAGATGGGTTTTGCAATGCGGACCTCCTGCTTCTTACACTCTCCCCTATTCCCCTTCTCTTCTTCTTCTCACTCCAAAACCAGAAATGCAGAGACCAACTCAAGAACAAGAAGAACAAGAAGCAGCAGAACGACAACCGTGGCAATGTCGTCTATGCGCCAAGACGACATCAACGACGGCGATCACGGCAAGCGGAGGGCTATTCTCTTTGTGGGTATCACTGTTCTTCCTCTGTTACAACTCAGGGCTCACGCCTTTGAACCCTTTCCCACTAGTAAGTTTATTTTCAAAGTTGTTGCTTTGAGTTTGTGAATTTTAGGAAATGGGTTGTGAATATTTTGCTCATTTCTTGTTGGGTTTTGATGTGAGGTAATGGGTTTGTTGCAAATGGGTCATAGCATTTGAAGTTTGAAACTTTTATTACAAGTTGGTCAAGGATTGTTTGTGAAATCTTGATGATTTTTTATTGAAAGATGTATAGGTATGTTTCAAATGACCTTGTAGTTCTGTCAGTACCGTATGATTCATATGACAATGCAGTTTGAAGTTGAAGTTGAAGTTGTGGGCTGCTAGTTAAGGTGTTGGAATTGAAGTTGAAATTCGAGTTGATTAAGCAATATTACAGGATTCCTAGTATAATTCCTTTTTAAAGGCTTCACATTAAGATGGGAGTTAGATTCCATTCGTAATATATAGGTCATTATATGCTGCATATACATTTAAGATAGTGAATCACTTGAGATTAGGAATATTATGAAAATGTAGTTTTTTCTTTTGTACTTCTCCAAATCTCTATGTGGATTGTTAATAAAACAAAGATTCAAAAAATAAAGAACAAATTTTACCCAGCTTTTGATGCTGTTTTAACTTTTGCAGACATAATATAGCCATCTCTGCTAATTCAAATGGTAATATTAAGTTTGGTGTCAACAACATTTAGACTTTTGGTTCCCAAATGCTGAAAATGTCGGAATGTCATGGTAATTGAGTGTGTGTTTTTTTTTTCCTTCTAGATTTAATAGCACCACTTGCATAAGTTGACAGATTAGCTTAGGCGCAGGTACTGGAATAAGTCATGCCTGAGAAAGGTATTATAGGTGAGAAAACCATATCTGATGCCCCAGATACCGGTTCAATTCTTCTCTTGATTCAAGACTAAGTAGGAAAGCAACGGGACTAAAGACATCTTTCACTCCAAGTAGCTAAAGAATGTATCATACTGTGGGCTGTAATTGGCCTATTTACACCCTTTTTTTCATCCTTTATTATATGAGGAGTCATAGGAGATGCAGTTCTAGTAAAACCTACTCGTGCTACCTTTGCAGTGCAGATTTTAGGTGCATAACTTTGTTCAAATCGTCTTGGTTTAAATTGATAATATTACATAAGATCATTTAGGGCTTTTTCTTTTAAAAAAGAAAAAAAAAGCGTCTTATATCAAGGTTCTTACTTCTGCTACACATATAGGTCTTTCTTAGCATGGATCACTGTTCCATGAAACACTTGCTCCTTGTATCCATTCCCGCATCGATTCATGGTTTGTTCATGCAATGATCTTTTTTCTTTATCTTTTTGCTTTTTCAGAAGAAAGTGAGCCAAAGACTCCAGACAGTAACATAAAGGCAGAGGTCTGAACACTAAATTGCTATTCAATCCCAGTTAATAGCTTACAGTATTTTAATGGTGGCATAATTGCCAATTTGCTACCCTTGAATTCACCTTAGTGTCAATTTGCTACCCTAGCTTTTATTTCTGCCAATTTGCTACCCCAGCTTTCTAAATTGGATTAAATTCAGTTTACCTCCCCCCCCCCCCCCCCGAGGTTTGGGGTTAGCATCATTTCAGCCATCATACTCTTAATTTTGAAAATTTATTTCAATTTTCATAAATCATCCCCAATTGCTGAAATTTTGTCTAATTTGGACGTTAATTTTGACTTCATAACTCACTTTAAGGGCTAAAATAGTCATATAACAGCATAAATCACATTTTAGAACCTTTTTTCTAAGATTTCATGCTAGCATTTAACATCCAAATTGGATAAAATTTTAGCAATTGGGCTTGATTTATGAAAATTGGAAACTTTAGGGGTAAATTTTCAAAATTAAGAGTATGAGGACTGAAATGATGTTAACCCCAAACCTTAGGGAGGTAAACTGAAATTAATCCTTCTAAATTTGCTACCCTATGTTTTATTTTAGCCATTTTGCTACCCTTGTGTCAAATTTATGACTCTAGACTTTCAATATTAACCAATTTGCTTACCTACATATTCAAATTTAGCCATTTGCTATCCGACATTTTCAAAAGACATCAATGTTTGGATGGAGAAATGGATCAATTTATGTGACAAAAGGTAGCAAATTGGCTAATTTTAGAAACCTAGGGTAGCAAATTGGCAGAAATAAAAGCTAAGGTAGCAAATCGGCTAATTTTGTGAAGCTAGGGTAGCAAATTGAAACTTAAGTGAATCCTAGGGAAGCAAATTGGCAATTAAGCCTTTAATGGTTGTAATGAGGCTTAATATTCTAAAGAGAGCAAATCATTGAACAGCAGGTACTGCAAGGAGATGCCCCAAATCCCATTTTGTCTATCCTGAATGGTCTTGGTATTTTCAGCTCTGGTGTCATCGGTGCTTTTTATGGATTGGCTGAGAAAGAAAAGAAAGCCGCTGAAGTAATAGTAGAATCTGTAAGTCTGCACTTCCACAGTCAAGCTTTACTTTACCTGCCGTGATAACCCATAAAAAATATGAGTCTAGACCCTTTAAAAAGGAACTTCATGAAATTTATGACTATTAATCTACAATGTTTGTCCTTGAATTTTTTGCTCTTTTATTGTATGTTCAAATGGTTAAGTAGAAATTAATTTCTGAGTCTGAGCCTGATAAACCATAGTCCTTTGGTTTTGTTCTCATTGCAAGGATGTACTTTTGGATGATTTGCTTGATGTAATCCACATCTCCTGTGATTGATTTGCACAGATGAAGAACCAGCTGAAAGAAAAGGAAGTTGCTATTGCTTCCTTGGAGAAGAACTTTGAGTCAAAGCTACTGAATGAACAGGAAGAACGGAGAAAGCAACTTGGAAAAGCAAAGGAAGAGCAGAGGTCTCTAACAGACCAACTAAATTCAGCCAAAAGTACTATTGTGGGCTTAGGGAAGGAGCTAAACGGCGAGAAGAAGTTGATTGAGGAGCTTAAAGTTCAAAGTGAAAACCTTAAAACAAACCTTTCAAAGGCTACCGAAGATAAGGTAGAGCTTGAAGAAAGTTTGAAGGAAAAGCTTCACTCCATCGAAGATTTGCAGGGAAGGATTAATTTGCTCAATTTGGAACTGAAGGACAGAGAGAGTAATGTTCAAAGCCTTAGCTCTTCTCTTGCTGAAAAGGATTTGGAGTTGAAGAACTTAAAGACTGCCTACAACCAAACTAAGGATGAACTAGCTCATGCAGTTTCTGATATTCAAGAATTAAAAGTCGAACTCCTAAAGAATCAAAAGGAACTGGAACTGAAGAGTTACACTGTGGATGAACTGAATTCAACAGTAAGTTCTTTGACTTCTGAGAAAGATGATTCTAAGAGGAAGTATGATGCTATTCAGGAGGAATACGATAATCTGAAATCATCCTCTGGAAAAAAGGCAGCTGCGGATGCTAATCTTTTGGGGGAAAAAGATGAGGAACTTCAGCAGCTAAAGGAGAAACTTGAATTTTCATTGGCTGAATCAAGTAGAAGCAAACAGATAATTGCTGATTTGACCCGAGAGAAGGAAACCTTGAGGGAAATGCTGGATAAAGCATTGAACAGTGAAGAGAACTTGAAACATGAACTCCATATCACTCAGGAAGCTCTTGGAAAATCTAGAAATGAAGTTTCAAATCTGGAACATCAATTAAAACAGTCTAGAAATTTGTGTACCAAACTTGAAGCTGAGATCTCTCGGGTCCAGGCTGAGTTTACTGGAGTTAGGGAATCACTGCAGAGGAGCCTTGATGAGGCTACATCAAGTGGTGATGTGATTGCTACTGAGCTTGCTTCAGTAAAAGAACTTTTAAAGAAGACAGAAGAGGAGCTGCAGGGTGTGTCTCATCAACTAGCAGTTGTTGCAGAGAATCGTGATAGCCTGCAGAAAGAATTGGTTGATGTATATAAAACAGCTGACAAAGCTTCTCATGATTTAAAAGAAGAGAAGGAGCGAGTTTCTTCTCTTAAGAAAGAACTTCAGTCTCTGGAGAAGCAAATTTCAGAGAACAATAAGTCCCGTAAGTGTCTTGAGACAGACCTGGAAGAGGCTACAAAATCACTTGATGAGATGAACCGAAATGCTTTAGTACTTTCCAAAGAGTTAGAGAAGGCTAATTCTCTAATTTCTAACCTTGAAGATGAGAAAGAGGTGTTTTACAAGTCCCTTACAGAGCAAAAGAATGCATCCAAAGAGGCCCGTGAAAACATGGAAGACGCCCATAATCTTGTCATGAAACTTGGCAAGGAAAGGGTGAGTCTGGAGAAGAGAGCAAAGAAAATGGAAGAGGAATTGGCATCTGCCAAGGGTGAAATATTGCGGCTGAGGAGTAAAATAAAATCTTCAAAAGATCTTGTAAATAATGAGAAACCACAGAAAGCCAAGGCTGAAGGTGCTGTCACTGTTACTGCAAAGAGAGGTAGGAGGAGAAAGGCTCCTGCTGAATCAGAGTGAACTACTGTCAGAGTCGTAATTAGTTCTCCTGGTTACTTTGGGTATTCCTTAATCATACTTTGAAGCCATTTGTTCTCTGGCTTTCTCCTTCTCTAACTCGAAATTCTTTCCCAGTACCATTGAATCATAGGAACAATGATTTATATGCAACAAATGTTGCATATGAAATTGTGACTCTTGTACTTGTGCAGTGTATAGTAGGATCGTATCAGTCCTAGAACATAGTGGATTGGTAGTACAATCTACATTTTCCTACGGAAGTGTTTTTGTATTTGCATTTATTAAGTCCAGTGGCAAATAATTTTCTTTCACTTAACACAAACAGTGTGCTGCTGCATTCTGCTGTCATTTGACACAAATTTGCAGTTACTTCTCAGAGAGATAATTACTTGGGTTAATGCTGGAGCTGGTATTGGCACAGAGATAGGAAGTTAAACCCAGGGGGCAGAAGGATTGAGGGTTTCTTTGGCCATCAAAAGGACCACTTGGTAAGATGCATATTTTCAAGCACTAAATATGATAGAATTATGGCGGCTGGATCATACAGGCAATGAAGTAACAACCATAGCAAGTTACAAATGAGAAAGCCCTTTCTGTAATCCAAGACATACAAACCAGCACATCAGAGCTTACCTTTCCCCCTCCATTGCCATTTCTCTTCTAACAAACAACTAGGCTGCATTAACATATTCAACGCTACTGAAATGTGAGTTTCCTAATAATAATAATAAATAAATAAAAAATGTGAGTTTCCTCTAGCCTCTTTGAACTGTTTATATCCAATCTATAGGTGATTGTGGTTAATATGGTATATATATTATGTTTAGAGAATCATCTATCCTGCAGAAACATGAATATGTTCCAATGAAGATAATCATAAAATGATTAACATTAAACGTAATTTTGAAGTTGTGGATATTATTTTCGTTTTCCTCTTCATATCTTTTTGGGTAGTTACAACGACACTCGAACAAAGTGCATGCTTCTACAACATGCTCAAAAGCTTCTGGGATATGAAACAGGAAAAAACAAAAAAAAACAAATGTAATTTGCAACCGACCACAGTGGGAGTCGAACCCACGACCTTTTGATCCGAAGTCAAACGCGCTAATCCACTGCGCTATGCGGTCGTTGTGGTACACACTATTGCATTACTGGTACAAAACGAAATGGTTTTTCAAAATTTTGGCATTTCATTACTCGTCTTACAAAAAAGTAAAGCACAAGGCAGCTTGCCTGGATACAAACAACTAAACAAAGGGGAGCACCTTGTAATTGTATATACACAGCAAACCAGTTATCAAAATCTCCAACATGGATATAATGACCCCAGTGATACATAAAAAGCAAAAAGTCTAAAAGATTAAAGGTACAAGGTACAAAATCAATGTCTTAGGCTCTGCTTGAGCGTATCTAATTAAACTCAACTTCCTTTTTTTCCTGCTTCTTCTAATAGCCTAAGCCTGGGTGCCACTCAAGGCTTTCATCTGAATGTGGGTGTTGTCACTGGGCAAGGCCTCGTAAGAACCCAATGCTCGAATACCAACCGACTTGGCAGTCATTGCATAGGTGACCATCACAATAAGCAACACAAACATTACGTGCACCAAGAACACCAGATCCAGAATGGCCACAGCCCTTAACTTGGACTCGTCTAAGTCACACTTGGTTGAACCCTCGACTCCATTTACCACATCAAGAAGCTTGTGGCAGCCCTCCGGAATGAAGGCATCCACATAGAGGGAGAGGCCCGTCTGTAGGACCCATAGGCCCTGTAGAGACAGGGAAGCGCCCAAGCCTACGTCTGCCACGAATAGTTTTGGCTGGCAAGCCAAGACGAGGCAGAGGATGGAGGCTAGAGCGGATATCCGTCCCGAGACAGAGTCACATTTGGCCTGAAGGTCGGATGTCTGGACAGTGGCAGCACCCCAAAAGACAAATGACTGCAAGTAGAAGAGGCCTGCAGCGAGGCCGAAGATGAGGTCGTTGGGGAGGGGCAGCAAAGCTGGGATCCACTCGGAGAGGAGGAGTGCCAGTGTGAGGAGTAGAAAGAGGAAGAGGGAGGCAGCGGACTGGAGGGAGGTAAAGTAGTGGACCGGTGAGCGACCCTTGAGGAGCGGATCAGCGTCTAAGGAAATGACTATCTGGTGGACTATAGCGACAACGAGGAATGCAATGACAAGGTAGAGCTGGAGGAACCTGAGACGGTGGTTGTTGGACGGCGATGAGGATGAGGACAGAGGGAAAGGGTGATAAGGTCTGGCAAAATAGGCCTGCGGTGATCTCAGGTGGTTGCGTGTGGTGGCAACCATGTGGTAGAGTCCCAGTGAGACCAGTGCTGCAGAGGATATCATCTGGTACACTAGGGCTGCCATATCTCAAGTTCACTCTCACTTTCTCAGAGTTTCTTAATCCATGCAGTATTGTATTACACTATAGTTACAGAGGCGTGCACTACTCTCTGTTTGAGCAAACTATCCTTCTTGATTCTTCAGTCCTTGTTAGCTTGTTTGATTTCAGTGGTGAAGGATTTGTGTATGGGGACCTAAACAAAACAAAAGAAATTATGTTACCCAACATGTCATATAGAAATACACATGCATTCTTGAAATTAAAATTAATTACAATAGCAACTGTCCACCAACTCCAAGTACAAAGTTCCATACTCTGAAATCCTAATGTAATAACCTGGTCATCTTTTTATCCTGTCAGATTCAGCTATATTTCTCACTATATGAAGGGAGGCAATTTTATTCATCCAGTAAATATCCAAAACTTAAACAATACATCTCTTATAAATCAACAACGAAATCCACAAATAATGATATATGGAGACAATCAACCGACACTCACAATTGTGTACTAAAAGATATCAATTTAACAATTAAAAACAAAAAAAAATACACGGAAACTCCACAAAGGAATGTCCTCAGCATCTACAGGCTACACACCAGTATGATCTATTAATGAAGAATTGAAGATCCAAAATCTAAATGGTCAGATGGCCAAAATATGAACAAAATAGGTCTCACATGTGATCTTTAAAATGCACAAAAAGTTAATGATCCCAGGAATAGAAACCGCTAAAAAGATATAAGCTAATGATAGAGAAATGGAAGAGAACTTGAGAACTTATACAAGGACATACTTGTAGATGGAGATTTGAGCCAATTGAGCAATCTGAGTTTTTACAACAAAGCAACAATATAAACTGATCAACAGATTCTTCAGCAACCTGTAAAAAAATTGATTAAATTACAAAATTTGAATTAAGATCTCAAGTAGTATGGAAACTTTCAATATTCAAGAATAAATACCATCTGGGAAAACTTGTCAGGCTCGACGACTACATCATATGCGTGAACGTAGAAGAAAGAACACACTTTTTTTATTTTTCTTTTCGATGTCTAGCAAGACAGTATAAACAAATGTAAGGGAAAGAGGGGCCAATGACCCATCTTGTCCCTTAGTAGTTACGCCCTTCGTTTGATTATTTCCTCACCAACCAGATACTTAGCATGCTACACGATTGAGGTATACTAGGACTTCTTATGTTGCATTTCTATGAAAGATGTTGTAGTTGTGAGTATTAGTAAAAGAGAAGAGATAAATGGTAAAGTATCATGGAGCACCAAGATCTGGCCAAAGGCAGAGAAATATTGGTCCTAACACTTCGAGGCGATTAGCAATGGAATGGGGAGTGTAATTAGTTATAAAGTTTATGATGCCCAACTATGAGCTAGCTGGTTCCAGATGAAGGCTAAAGAAATCAATCAGAGGATCTTTAATTTACTCTTTGACTATGACATAACACCCTTGTAGGCTATGGAGGAAACTTGCAGAAATGTATGGTTTCACTAAGGGTGAGAAATAAAAGGTAAAACAGTTTCACTCTACAGCTAAAAATAGGTCTTTACTAACATTGGTCTTAGCCAAAAATAGGTACACTACACTGCAGTCTGCAGGCCTCTACCTCCTTACTTTTTCTCTCTTCACTCTCTTATCCCTCAGATTTGCAGGGCACTATTTTCAATTGAAACATACTTGCATACAATACGATTAAATCAAACCCATTTTGGATTGAAACAGAAAGCTCACATTACTGTTAGCAAGTGTCTTATACTCTCTGATCTCATTAACGACAAAGGGATTGGTTCAACAAGGTTGACTGATATGATCCGACCAGAAACATATAAATGAAAAAGTGCATACACTTTGAACAGAGAACACATATTGCAACAAAACAGATCGAGCATCAAGTTAGCAACTCAACTCCTTCAACCCAAGTTGTAGGCTAACAGTTGGAGATTGAAGTTATATGATTTCTCAATTAGAATTAGAGGAAGAGGATGGCGTGGAATCAGAGAAAGAGAGAGTTTTAGTTACCTCAAACTCAAGTGCTCGGACAAGTTCGTCTGATCTGACTTCTCACAGGGCTTCCGACTTCTGCGCAGACCCTACGGAAGAAAAGAATGCAGAGTGCCTGCAGCGAGAGATTCAGTCATTTTATTCCTTTCAATTCTTTTTTTTTTTTTTTTTTGAAGACGGTCAAAGAACCCGTTAGGTCGACTGGTCGAAACCGTCGAGTGTTCCTCCTCCGTGATGTATTATTAATCGTATTTGGCATTTCGATATAGGAGCTATTTTAGCGAGGACTTTTAAGTTGAGGGTTAGTTGAGGACTTTTCGGTTTATGATTTTTAAGACCCAATTTTCGATCACATTTTGACATCTCATCCGTTTGGTTTTTAGGTTTATATAAGAGATCATTTCTACAAATTTTCATCTAAATTTGTGTTCGTTAAGATAACAAACTAGATCAAATTAATGGACGAACCAAATCTGTCAAATATGAACCGTTCAAGTTCATAATTGATAAATCACACTTATGAATACCTTAACAATTTTCAATATAGCTAAAAATTTAGAGAAATGATCTACTTATAAATACTTATAAACTGAACGGTCAAGATGTGGATATAAAATTGAAATATGGGGTAAGCCGAAAAGTCTTCACCAAGTCCTTAACTTAAGGATCCTCAATAGAAGGGCTTCCATTTGGATATAGTGTCTAAACCATGTTATGTGATACCATTATCTATGAGGACATTGTTTATAAGGACATCATCTAAAAGGAAGGAAATCCTGAATAATACATGGTGTATTGTCTATCCAAAAGTTATCTAACATAAATAAACTAACAAAATGTGATGATCTATGTAAATACCAAAACCAAACACTTTGAAAGTGTGATAATCTATGTTTAACACTGTTTGTTTCACGATAAACATGCATAGATGAAAAGAAGTTAAATTCTTGCATATAGTATTTGTAATCATCAAGAACCACTCGTATCTCAAACAAGTTAATTTCATCTCTTACCATGGCTGATAGCACTGCACAATCACTTGCTCAATCTCATTTCATTGATGGTGAATAGCTATAAGTAACCCAGCCCTAATGGCTTTTGCCTCAACACGCAACGCAGATTGTGCATGCTCCATGTACCTAGATAACGCAGCTAAACACTTCCCAACCTCATCTCGTGCCACTACTCCAACTCCGCCGTTCCCATACTCTGCCAAGAATGCACCATCAACGTTATGCTTAACTCTATGGTTCTAAATTACCACATGACATTGCTACATGGTGGTTTGAGCCAATGTTATCACTTGAATTTGACCATTGCAAGGGTGAACAAAAACAATAATTAAACTAAAGGAATCATTGCAAAAAATACATTTCAAAATAATATTAACCTCGAGACCATAAAATAATTCCACATGATCCATTTGAACCCTTAAACTCCCTGCAATTAAGGTACATTTCCAGGTTAAATAGTTGTGTGTCAGTTAAGGCTAGTATTGTTTTTTTTTGTTTTTTTTTTTTTGTTACAAAAATGGCTAATACGTTGTTAAAAAAAGTCTACATTTGATGTACCCTTAATGTGTCGTATAAGTTTGTTAAGGTCGTTGAGATGATAGTTGGGGGTTGGGGGAAAATCTTTGAGGCTATGTTCGGTTGTTGATTGCGACCTCAAATGTATGGACAGTTTGGTGGTGGAGAGATATATGCACTCTGCAGTACTAGTTATGACATATTTTCTAAAGAGAAAAATGTACCGCTGGTACCCCAATTTTTGTGGCACGGTCAAAGTGGTACCCATACTTTAAAAACTATCAATATGGTACCCAAACTTCTATTTCGCTACGAAGGAAAGGCCTGAGGCCAATTTTCGTAACTGTGCCGTTAGTTTGCTGACGTGGCTAGTATGAGGTCCACTAAAAAAAGATGTAATGACAAAAATAACCTTCTAATTCTCCAGAACAGTTTTCCCTCCAAAATCTTTAAAATTGAATATTTGGTTTTCATCCTGGATATCACATTGATTAGTTCAGTAAAATTTAGGTATCACATTGATCATTTTAGTAAAGTTTAGGTATTACTGTTGTGTTTATCTGCTGACAATAAATACTATGCAATGCAATAGCTGAAAATGTAACATAGAAATTCAAACATAGAACCAAAAGGTCTGCCAATATCACTGAATTAAAACCATTAAAACCAACATCAGTTCAACATGAGAAACATACTATGCATTAGATTCAAGCTTAATTGCTTTCCAAAAACTCAAGGAACCAGATTGTTTGCAAAAAATTAATTCCAAAACATGATGAAGTACACATTATGTTTCTCTGATTTAAAGCCAGCACATTCACTTTTGAGCACCCCTTGCTCCATGATTTTGGCTGCTTTAAGTAGGAGGCTGTGTTGAGGCCGTCTGATGCACTACCATTTCCAGCAGAACTACCCTCCATTGCCAACTTCATTTTCTTCCATCCCTTTCTAGACTTTATGACCTGGTCCTTGATAGGTCTTGATTCCTTGGGTGGGGCTGGTGCCCTTTGGACCTGTGAAAGACAAACAAGACATTTCCAACACAATTCAACAACAACATTATTTCCAACAGTTAACAAAACATTTCAGCAATATTCCTAAAACCAAAGTACTCCTGAAATGTCAATGAAAGGATAGTAAAAAGATGCAAACACTACATTGTGTTGTGAAGTGGCTTAAAGCAATAAAGCATTCAAACAAAACGGAAAGACATTCTAAAGCAATGATCAATTAGATTACCACAACGACAACTAACGTTCATGTCGTCCAAACGTTGATTGCTTAAGGAACAGCTCAACCAAAGATGATCTCAGCACACTTATGGACACTGGAAGTATCGGAACATTCACCGGATCAGAAGACACCAAACACCACATCAGTCCAGTTAGATGCACTATTTTGGTGCATGGACAAAATAGCCACCTGTTGACAAAATAGCCACCTGCATCTGAGCAACAAAAATATATCAAAAATAACTATTTTGAAAGCCAATCACCAATTACTCTTTTAATCTTATATAAGGGCTTTTATGCAAAAAAAAAAAGACTTTTATGAATTTGGTATTCTTCTCTTTCCAGAGTTGTTATAGTATGGTAGGAGCAAACTTGTTACTAAAATGGAGCTGAATTAGTTCTGCAGCAATGCTAACAAATTGGTCCAGTCATATGCCATATTAGCTATTCTAGGGTCCTCAACATGAACAATAATGATAATCCAACAATGTAAAATGAATCCAATCCCATACGAAGGTATCATTAGAAGCTTGAAGGAACTTTTGGCAGGATAATTCAGTGCCTTTGTAGACAACACAGGTCATTGTACTAGGACATCTTAGTTAACAGATTTACAAGTTGACAAATTTAACAGATTGTGTCAAACTAATCATATCTATGATCATTATGCTTAGCTTTGATATTTTGAGGTGATTAACACATAGATTACGATGGGTTGGATTATGCACATAAGGCTGAGATCTATTGGTTCTCACCAGTTGCCACATTCATGGCTAGTGCGGTTGGGATGGGGACGTGACACCTAATTCTTGACAGGTACATGAAATTCTGACAGCCAAGTAAAATCCCAAATTTTTCAGGTTCTAATTTGCATAACAAGCAGGTGAAACAATGAAAAAGCTGCATAACAATATCCTCGAAACGCAAGCAATGCTTAAAAAACAAGTGACAAGGCAATATCCTATATATAGCCGGGTGAGTCGAACATTGCAAGACCCAAACAATCATCAAATTCATTTTATTCTAAAAGCATAAAAAACCCCTAATAATTAGGTTAACCACCATTGAACCAATATTGACACACCAGCACGATGAAGATCCCCAATATCCCCAAAAATACATAAAATCATGCCAGAAATACGAAAATTAACATACTCATTACCTCAAAAAAGAAAAATTGAACCGATTTATACAGAAGAAAAAGGAATAAGTGGACCTACCACCGAGCTTAATCGATTCTTTGGCATCGAACCCAGAATTGACGGAATGGCGAGGAAGGATCCAGAAGATCCCGGAGAGGAAAACCGAGAAGCCGAGAATTAAACGAAGACGCATCGGAAGCTGAACTCCTGGGCGATTCTGTTCAAGAATCTGGAACATTCGGGACAAATGAACCCAGAAGCATCGAGGGTTTGGTGACTCTGATCCTGGAGGTGCTGCTGGTGCAGGCTTTTCTCACCTTTCCCCATTTGCAGGGAATCTGGGAGTCTCACACAGACTTGGGTCTCGCCGTCTCGTCTCTTTCTCTGTCGAAGAAGAAGAAGAAGAAAGGGAAGAAGAAGGAAGGTGAAGAAGATGTGAGAGAAAAAGTCGTTTTTGACTCGATTAGGGTGTAGTCTGTGTAAAATGTCTTTTTTGCCTTGTTTTTAATGGACCTGATGCTGGTTACGTCAGCAAACAGACGGTACGGTGACGGAAATTGGTCTCAGGCCTTTCTTTAGTAGCAAAAATAAAATTTAGGTACCACGTTGATAGTTTTTAAAGTCTAGGTACCACTTTGACCGTGACACAAAAATTGAGGTACCGGTGCTCTCAAAACTTCTTTTCTAAAAAGCTGAAACGAGATTATATGTTGACACTCAAATTAGTTACATTTCTTTCGACAATCACGTTTATAAATGTCACTAGTGATAACAGACTCATTATTTATTAGCACAACCAACGGCTGGTCTCTAAGATAATCTTTTTCTAGTATTATACACTTCTATATACTTCTATACTTGTAGATTTCTTCTTTTTCAGAGGATCTATACCTGTAGTTATATGAGTAATAGCGTATGTCCGACGGACCTAGAGAATAGAAAGAGGAACAGATACAGCATTTAAGTAGAGGACACCAAAAGAGAGAGTGGAAAGGAAGGGAATTGAAATTTAAAAAAAGGAAAAGGGAAAAAGGCCAGCAGTGTATGCTGGAATGCTCTGAGGTCACGCATCTCCTTCTCATCGATTTCTCCATTCTCGATCTGGGTTTCCTTCCTTCCCTTACGGTTCGTCTCTCCATTCGATTACCTTCAATTCCAGTTTTTGTCTTTCTCAAATCTCACATCTTTTTGTTGAAATTTTGTTGCTTTCAGATCGAAATCTTGATGTGAACCAAAATTGAATTCTCGGGTTCAAAGCTTTGTGCTTTATGCCTGGGCTATTATTATAGCTCAGAGGGTGTAAAGGGTTTGGCTGATTGTTCCAACAATTGGGTTTGGCTTTGATTCTTATGAGCAGTTGAGGGTTCAAGTCTTTTCAGTTTTTGGATCAATCTTAGTGAATTGAGAGTTTGGAGGATAAATTTTGTTGTAGACAATGTTCTATGGTGCAGTAGTATGGGACCCTTGGCTCATTGTTGTCCAAATTGTGTGCCTTCAATGTCTCTACTATCTCACTCTCGGCTTGTTCTTGGCTATTCTTGTTGGGACTCGCGTGTCCCGAATGAGCCTTGTGTATTTCTTTGATTTCGCTACTGTCACCGTCTCCACTGTCACCGGGTGGTGCGTCATTGCTTCCTTTGTGCTCAGTGCACTTGCAAGGTGAGAACTCCGTTCGGCTTGTCTTTGCAGTTACAATCGCTGTTCAATTTAATAAGATTCTTTTTGTTGCATTGAGTTATTATTGTTTAGGAACACAAAGTGGGAATGCATTCCAGTTTTATCTATTGCTCGTAGATATAGAGCTCGTAAAGTTTGTGAGAGGAGAAAGTGTGCTTGTGATTTGTGAAAACATCAGTGAAAATAATCTGACATGAACAGTTTAGGTAATTTCCTGTCTTGTTTGTTTACAGCGCTGGATATCTAGTCCTTCTGATTGAGAGGTCAAAAAAGTGCTTAGATTTTTCAGTCACCCTGTACATCGTTCATCTCTTTATCTGCATTGGTTATGGGGGTTGGCCTTCTTCAATAACATGGTGGGTTGTAAATGGTACTGGAATTGGAGTGATGGCTTTGCTAGGTGAATACCTCTGCATGAGACGTGAACTGCAGGAGATCAAGATCCCTACAACACGATATCGCTCAAGTAAGATCCCCCCTACCACTTAGTATGTAAAAGTAAAGCTAAAAGTGTGAAACATAAAGTTCTGTTGTTAATATTAAACTTTCTTTCTGCTGCCAGTGATATGTCAGTCAAGTTTACTTTCTCGATTCATCCTCGTTAATGACTTGATGTGTTTTGATATTTCTGCTACTTTTTGGTGTGCGCATCAGGAACTTGTAGTTCTTTCCTATTTGTTGGTAGTTTTCATTAAATAAAAACTTGTTCCTAGATGAAGAGTAAACAATAATCCTGCTACGGTAAATGCCTGCTTATTTAGTGAGATTCTACAGTCTTAAACATATGTAGGAGGAACTTATATGCTACAGATGCACTGTTTTTTTTAAGGCACTCATCTTTTTATTTCATGCTTACGTCCTAGCTACGTAGCATGGATACGCCGTTTTGGTGCCGTATCCCAAATATGCGGGGACAGGCGTCTGATTTGGATACATATCTAATATTGCGTATCCATAATAAGTAGAATATGCGGAGTATTCTCTTCCTCTTCTCTTCTACCCGCCCAAACAGAGAGGTATTCTCCTTCTCTTCTGAATTCAGTTTCGTAGGTTGGGGCAGTGTCTATGATGGGGTATATGATCTGGGTTGGGTATCTTTATATAATTTTCAATATAATCGAAAATTGAATAAGTGAAGTATAGAGGAGAACCAGGGGGGACGTCTGCAATGTACCGGGTATTCGAAAACCAAAACAATGAATTGACTCTTTTACCCTGTATCTCTCTTACCCAGAAAGCAAGAGGCTCACTTTCTGAAGAGAATTGGTTAGTTCAGAGTGATCTGCTTATTTCTCTAAGAAAAGGAACTGAATAAGAAGATGGCTCTGGCTAAAGAGATCTTGGGTTGTTTTGTTTTGGTGGGGAGAAACCAAAAGCATTTCTAAGAATAAAAAAAGTACAATTCACAACCTCCAGGAACTCTTCAATGAGGTTTCTTAATTAAGAACTGTACTTCAACTGCAGTTGATGGGTTAAAAGACTCCATGTTTTGCAGCTTCCCTCTATACCATGAAGGATGGTTACCATCTCTGCACTTTACAGCAATTTCTTTTGGGAATATAACTTCTAAATTGGGAAACTGAGGTTTTATAATCTTTAAATGAGGGGTTATGTGGCAACTTCTTCAATTTTCGTCTCATCCTGACAGGTGGTTATGGAAGGGTTGACACGTAGCTACTTATTTATGGTTCTTGAAACACCTCTACTGCAGCTCCCATAGATGAAAATGGGAATAGGATAGCAGCAATGCAATGCTATTTTGTTTAGCCGGCGTATCCGTCATGTAGCTTTGTCTCATCATATTTTACATTTGGCGTGGCCGCGTATTGTGTCGGATACGGATACTCGTACCCCTATCCGTGCTTCATAGCATCCTAGGATAGTTCCATGGCTTGCATTAGGATCACTATTCTGCTTCCGTTTCAATTGGTCCAACTAAGATTTGATAAAGAGCAATTGCATTGTTGCCCTTGTCTTTCTTCACAAGTTGTTGTAATGTATGCAAATTAATTTGGAACTATATCTATGCAGATGTTTGACCGAGGAGAAACACAACATGCCAGAATTGTGGGGTTATAGAGGGTACTCGTTTCTTTGGAGGAGCTTCAGGATAAAGCTCATGAACACCACATACAATATTGGATGAGAAGAAATGCTTTAGTCTGTGGATTCTTTTGTCTATGCTGGTGGTAATTTACATAGAACTTCTGTAAAAGTTTGATACAGTGCTTCAAATGATGGGAGTTGTGAGCACATGAGACTAGGTCTAGGTATTGTTATAGGAAAATCATAATGTACAATTTTAGGTGCAGCAATGCATATAATGCTTCTGATTTCATTTTTTTCTCCCTTCTTTTCTGTTTCCACAGAGATAAACATTATCAATTCAGTTTATATTGTTAGTGTTATTATGATTCTCTTTATAATCTGAAGGAGTTTCTTGGTAATTTTTATTGTTTGGTTGGATGCTATTGATTATTGTAGGACTATTAAGAAATTTGCTACAGAAACCTTTAACCTTGTAATACTTGAGCAAATTTTTCTTTCATGCTTGCCTTAATGATTGTTAGTAACATATTATAGTTTAGCTAGAAGCCTGGGTTTATTGCAGAAAGCATGCATATGAGAGTTATATATGTTGCAATCATATGGAAAAATTGCATTTAATCACGTCTAAAATGGAATTTTTCTGAAGTGGGACAAGGTATGAGTTAGATTGATGATTAATTGGCTCTATATGTATCACAAAATCGAACATCCTTGGTCATTTTGATAACTCCCTGCTGACTGATGAGCTACGAGCTTGTTAGATTTCATGCTTCTGTAGAATGCAAGTATGTGGATTCTCACCTTTCTACTCGTAGTTCTGGTAATTTTATTGCTCATCTTTATCTTAGTTACACTCAGTAACTGAGTAGTTTATCTCAATCATCTGTATTTCCGCTAAACATGCCAAGGGGTTGGTTAGAAACTAAGAATATTAGAAAATCTAGATCGGCTAATTTTAGTCTTAGGAAATACATGGTGGCGGACAATTTTTGTAGTGCCTTTGAGATGATTTTGCTTCGTAGCATAACAATGAATTTGGTATTCATTGAGGGCAAATCTGATCATGAAGCTATCTGTCTCACTATCTTCAATGAACTAGCATGAAATTCAATACTCAATAGCTAGTTAAGGTGAAGCTTAACCTTGGTCATTGAACATGGAGGCAAAAAAACTTCTATATTTGCTTGTATTTTTTGCCTCGGATAAATAAGAGTAAGGCTTCTATATTTGCTTGTATTTAGGCAAAAATGAGTAAACACATAAAATCTACTTGGGAAGAACTCAAAGTAAACTGGAACTTTGATTTTGTACAATGGAATATTCAGGTTTACCACATAGAAAGTGTTCCTAAAAAATAAAATAAAAACAAACTTGTCCAAGTAGCTGTAGAAAGAAGGCGACACTTGCATTTCCAACCCTCTCTGGCTCATAATTTGCATACTGAACCCTGCAATAGTTTTTGCTTTTTGGTAGTGGGCGCTTGAATAGCTTCACATGGAGTGCATCCATAATTTCTTCTCACAGCTTGGAGGGCTTCACCCTTTTTTGTTTCCCCCCTCTGTAATTATATCCCCTACTTGAGCTTGTCAATCCCCAATTTGATAGAGAAACAATGTCAATTACACACACTAGGCTAAACAGACACACCTACACAGGGAAGAAGCGAGGGACCTGCCCCAAGGTAAATTGTGAAAACTGATGTGGGTTCTGTAGATAAAATCAAAGATATCTGCTTTGCCTCCATCAATTAGTTGTTGAAGCATGTATGTGGAGAGGCGTGGCTATCGTTGCGGAGTGTTTCATCTTCGTACACCGTTCCGGCTTCCAGGGGAGGACGAGGTTTTGATTTGATTTGATTTAAGCTCTTCAATATGAAAGCAAGCCACCGTCAGAGAGCTGATCCATTTACTGTTGAAAGTACAACCCTCGTGGCTGCAACCCAATTTTATGTCAGCTTATTAAGCAATCCAGTAACAGGTTTGAGTACACACACAAGATAGCTGGGTCTCTTTCCATCATGGGTCTGAACATCCAACTATCATTGAAAAGATGTACATGTACCTGCTTCTTCATGTGGCTGTCTACCCTGAGCTGCCTGTCGTTGTTGCCGTTTGGGACTCACTTGCATCAGGTATAGTCCCGGTCTTGTTGTTCCTGCAGTACCCAGTATTGGTGTTCCTTCAACTAGGGGTTTGGAGGGAATGAGAGTTGATACTACTGTGGAAGCAGAGGCTCCCTCACGTGTTATTTGTACCGAGGATCTTCCAGTAGGCAATGTACAACTGATCAATCGTTTGCCCAATGTCATGCGCATTGCATTCTCCAGTGGCTGGAGATCAGTGGCGTATGCCCCCTCGGCAGAGCCGAATGCAGCAAGCAATGATATCTTTGATACTGGTTAAGGCTCATGTATAGGCCAATGCAGCCTCCCTTAAGAGGTGCCCATGTCTTCTTAACTCTATTAGTTTCGTTCTTAATTGTCGTCTTAACTGTTAAGCTGCTACTAAATCAAATCAAGCTTCACAATTTTCGCATTGTATATCGTCTTTGCTCTAATTTGTTAGGAACCATGCGACATTGTCCTGCTTTATTTGCTGATATTATAATGACTTTGTACTTCAATTAGGGTTGCCATACAATTGGGGATTTGGGGTTACTTCTTAGGTTTCATTTGGGATCATTTTGATTTCCCTAGACAAACAAGTTGGATTTAGTCATGATGCTTTGCTGTTTACCTTAAAACCAAGTGGTCAGATCCCTAAGACATCTAAAAACAAGTCATTTATGTTCTTTAGTTCACCTTACTATTCATGGTTGGTCAAGAGATTACTTACATATTATATGGTGAAATTTCGATATCTTATGCCTTTCCGGCATACATGGCGAGCCTGCAGCCACCCTTTCATTGTTTCTGCTATGTATGCATAGATCTGGTCATGTGAGCATGTAACAGTTTAGGTTTCACTTGTTTTAATTTAAGTGAGTGACTTCTCTTGAAATAGGTTCTACTTTGTGTTTTCTTCTAGTTCCCCATGAATCCATGATGTGATTATGCTTTCGTATTGATTAGTAGAGGTTTGGCAGAGACGGCAGACTGTAAATCCATCTTGGCATACTTGTACTGTAAATGGAATGTTGACGGTAGAGGGTTCACCACTATACTGATATTCGATAGGCTTAGCTATTAGCCAATTAGTATGTTAAATTAGATATCTTGATCGAAATGCTTGAGGTTTGTTTGGAACACTAGAAAAGTCAAGGCTCCTCAATTTTTAGAGGAGGCATTTTGCAGGTCAATTGAAGTTCCTTTTGTGGTTCCTCCCATCAACTGCTTTAGCATAGATAGGCTTTGCACTATTGACAGAGAAATTGATCATTTCATTGTGCTGACTTTGTGCTCAACCGTTGTTGTTGCCTGAGCATAAGTCCCTCTGTTGCCAGAATGATTAGTTGATTACTAGGGCAGTCACTATGTTCCCCATTTTTGAAATTGATGAATGGCGGCCTTCAGAGTAAGTTGCTTTTATCACAGCAGTGGAGTTGCATAAATTTTACGTATGGTTTTTATTGTGGTTTATTAGATTGATCTCTCGGCCATTAGGGTTTTAGTGATTTACCTATCATTGCTGACGGTGCTTCAAAAATTCTTGCATAAACGTCTAACCAGTTCTTCTCATTACATCTCTTGTCTTGCCTAGTTTGTAAGATAGAAATTCGATGAATGCGAAGATGAAGCTTAAACTATGATCAAAAGTGAGAACTTGGAGTTTAACAACTTTCTAATTCAACCAAAATGGTTATTTTCCATGGATTCCCCACAAAAAGACATCACAAAGAAAATACCGCTGGCATTACTAAAGCTCTTCCTAGACTGTCCAGCAAGCAGTGGCTTTAGCCATATTTATATACTTTTTTTTTTTTTGGTCGAGAAGCCATATTTATATACTGGGCCATCCAGTCCTACTGAGGTCCTTTAGAAGGTCATGCTCGAGCCTTCCATAGTGATGATGTGTCAGCCACAGCTTCTCCAACTGTGAGATAGACTCCATTCAATCCGAATGACCCCAAAGTCTTTGATTGTTGTAGCTTTTCCATCACGCTTCCAACAGGATTTGCCAACACAAGCTAGGGTAGTAAACAACACCAATGTACCAAGATGAGAAAATATGTCTTCCCAGAAACGCCAGAAATTCAATATTCATTGCAATATTAGCAAACCCTTACCTGAAGCAATCTTTTCTCTAGCATCTTTCTGAGTTCGGACAATGTGTCGATACCACTAGTGTCGATGGCTGTCACAGCTGAGAGAATATGTATAACCGTTAGTCTAATGTAGAAAGCATTTGCAACGGCAATTTTACATAATGTTAATGTAAAGATAGGTGAATTCATGTAACCTCATACCTGTCATGTCTAAAATTACACATTTCAATATGCCCTCATTGTTTGATTTTATCCTCTCTTCTTCTTCGCGAACCCATCTTAGTATTCTGTAGTAGCAGAATCCGCAAGTTAGAAAACCATGGCCAGAAGTTTCTCATTAACACACCATTTCTTAGAGTAAAAGTGTTTTTCAAAACCCTCTGATACAACAAGTCTTTAACTTTTAAACCCTGATTTGCTAATGTCATGAGAGAGTAGTTGTATACAACTGTTACAGGGAAAATTTTCTTGTCAAAGGGGTGTGAAGTGTAACTAACCTCTCTTGTAGGTAAGTTGAATTTGCAAAGTAGAATGGTGCCTCGATAGCTAGAATAAGAAATGATGGAATCCTTGAAGCTTCTCCGTATCTATTGAGATTCTGGTATATTTGTGTTCCTGGAATATTCCCCAAAGCCATGGTGTTTGGTCTGGTGACATGAAGGAGGATCTTGAAAACTGATACTCCAACCTGCATTGTACAGAGAAGTTGTTAGAGATTGATGAATGATGATGGAGAAATGACATTTAGGAAAAGGATAGAATTTTTTTTTTTCTAAAAGAAAATTGTAAGTTTGTGAATCGTGCAACTAAAATTAGCTTCGTTGTCTCGCATTCTAATCTAGTTGACATGGTCAATTAAAAGACAACAGAATACTTGAGATTAGGAAATCTTACTGCAATTGCGAGACCAATTGGGACAGAAATGAAAAGAACGCCGAAGAAGGAGCATAAACAGGCCATGCAGTCAAGTTTGTCGACTTTCCACAAGTCATATGCAGCTTGATAATCAATTAGTCCGCTCACAGCCGTTAAGATGATGGTGGCTAAGATAACATTGGGGGTGTAATAGAAGAGTGGCATTAGAAACAGAAGAGTTATAAGCACAGCTGCGGCCATAATAATGTTTGAAACAACTGTTTTTGCTCCAGCATTGTAGTTGACTGCAGATCTAGAGAATGAACCTGAAAGTAAATAATGTGCTATTAGTTGTTGCATCTAACCAGCGCACTTGCATTGCTTTAGGATAGTCTACGTATCATATTGTAGGATCGATCTTTACCTGTGGTAACATAACATGAAGAACAAGAACCACAAATGTTCATGAGCCCAATTGCCATCATTTCTTTGTTTCCATCCACTTGGTAGTTTTTCAGAGAAGCAAATGTTCTTCCTACTGCAACTCCTTCCTATTACATAAAAAAAAAAAAAAAAAAAATGCTTGTATAATAGCTGTAGGTGTATAACTACTTAGTAAGGGTCGAGAATTAATGAGAATCTATTGCATTTAAATGTAGTATACAACCTCTAACATCACATAATTATTGATCAAATGATCACCATGTGAAGGGTTAGTGGATGTATGCTGTACTTTACTAGATAAATTTGCCAAAGTAAAAGAGAAGGGTACGATTTGAGGTGACTTACGGTCAGAGACAAGATCCCAGTTATAATGCCAGTTTTTATAGCAAGAGCTAGGTAAGGGCCACTGAAGTATAGCATGTTTGATGAAGGTGGATTAACACCCTTTGGCAAATGACCAATCTGTTACACAAGTTTTCAACTTTAAGAAAGTACTTTATCAAGAATATTCCATGTACCACCAAAATTAGACACTAGTTCTTACAACAGAGATTTTAGGATTCTTTGAATGGAGGAGGAAGACTATGAGTGTCGAAACAATAACTGATGTCAATGGAGCTGCTGCTGCAACCCAGAAGAGTTTGGGGTTTCTTTTGCTCTGTTCAAAACAACAAAACCAAACAACATTTATAACTTGAAAAGAATTGATACATACTTGTAAGTGTTGACAGTGTCGAAAGACACTTACAATATGCCTGGTTATGAATAGAAACAGCAGGAAGCTGAAGCCCATCACAATTGTTTGCCATGACCACTGCACATCAGAAAGAAAATATTACTAAACGCAGTTCCTCCATCAGTAACATTTCGATTAGAACCACTGCAGATTTTGCATTAATATTCTTACCATAAAAGAAATTTTTTTTTTTGAGCCCCCAAAACACCTCTGTAGTTTAACTTGCCCCCAAAACACCTCTGTAGTTTAACTTTCAACCGAACATTGCTCAAAAGGAACAATATGAAATACTAGTTCCATACAATGGTAGACTAACTCAAAATTAGACTTGGCTAATTAGCCAATACATTTAGCAAGTTTATGTCTATTTCGAATTAATTTACTTCGTATATACGGAGTACTTTCCAAAATCCAAAAGCACTTCTAAGCATACGTACAGACACATGAAATGACCTTAAATTTTTCAACTGTTGGAAACAATAAGCAAAGCAAGTAGGAGATTCTCTTAATTATAAACTGAAAGAAAGTTGACACCTGCTTGGTTATAATAAAGCGTCATGTAGATACCTTCCAGTTTTGTAAAATATATTTGGAACATTTTGATCACAATGAGAAAGTAACCTTTACGAAATAGCAAAGTAATCTTTTTCTCAGAGCATTATTGACAGTAGCAAGAAAGTTCTTCCCAATAGTACCTTCATGATTCTATTCCAAGATTTCGCTCAAAAGTCTTAATCTTTGTTTAAGAAAATGAAGAACAAATTGCTTGATCCTGCTCAAGGAACTTAAATATATACCTCCTGTCTGTGGCTGAAAACTGAGGCCATGACTGGAATAAATTGCATTTTGGTGGTGAAGTGGACAATCCCAAGCAATCCTTTCAACTGTTGCAGGGAAACAATGACTGCTGCACCGGCCATAAATCCAACTAGAGTTGCCTTTGACAGAAAATCAATTATGAAGCCTAGCCTGTAACACAATATACTATTGATTAGTTGCAATTTTTTTTTAATAAATATCAAAATAATTCGTAGTCCAGTAAACGTAATAATTAGTAATATTAAAATGTTGTTGCTGTCAATTTTTCTGCAGGTGATTACTTACCTTAGAAAACCCAGAGAAGCCTGGAAAATACCAGCAACACATGTAGCTGTGAAGGCCAACTTCAGATAAAGGATTGGCTCTTCAGTACTAGAGACAACCTCACTTAACATTGATCCCATGACTAATGATGCTATTGAAACTGGACCAACAGCAAGATGCCTTGAACTCCCAAGCAGTGAATATATCAGTGGGGGCACAAAACTTGAGTCTACATAAAACCCAATTAGAATATAAGTGATCATTGTAAATAACTGTTGTATTAAATAATCTAATAATATAGGATTAAGTTCAAATATTGGTACTAACATAGCCCAACTATTGGTGGCAAATTTGCAAGCTTTGCATAACTGATACCCTGCAAAAGTTGAGAAACAAGTTCAATCAGATCACCCAGAACCTGAGTTGTCTTCAAGTTGTAAATATTTAGGAGACTAACACTATAGGAATATATACCATATTTGATTCCAAACAGAACATGGCCATTTGGTTTACATGAAAGATAAAGACAGAACTTTTATATCTGAATGAAGATGAATGGAAATTGCATAACCCACCTTTTGGATTTTCATTAAAACCATAGCCACCTTTATTCTTTTTTCTTAATCAGAGCCATGCAACAATAAATGCAGAGAACACAAAATGACATTTGTACCTGAGGAATTGCAAGGCTAGCAATAGTGAGGCCAGAGATGACATCAGACTTGAGAAGTTGAGCATTGTACTCAGGAGCCCACTGGAATATTGGGAACAAGAATTGAAGACCCAGGAGCAGTTTTCTGAACCAAGTTTGGTTCTTGAACCTGTGAAGTGGGTTTTCTGGGAAAAAGATCTCACCAAGCCTATGTTTGAGTTTCTGCAAGGTGCTCTGTTTTGGTGGCAGACAGACCCTGTGGATTTCAAGCGGTGGCATTGCCTCTAAGTCTATGTCTGATGGGATTCTCACAGTGGTGGTTTGATGATGATCATGGTGGCAGGGAAGGTCCTCAACTCTGTTTGAGTTGACACCCATCTTTGATTGTGATCTTCACACTTGTACTCTCTCCTCTCTCCCTCGTTAATAGAGAAAACAGAACGAGCACCCTGGAAGTTGGTATGAAATGAGATTATGAGAGTATGGATTTGTATTTATAGGCCATTTGAAGGAAGTGGGGGTGGCAAGTGTAAGAAGGAGGTTATTAATACAGTTGTTCATTTCCTACTGAGGGGCTTGTTTTGTAATATTTGTGTTCAAAGCTTCTTCTTCTTTTCTTCTTTTTTTTCGTTCTTTCTTTCTTTTTTCTTTTAATTATTTTTATTTTCTTCTTCTTTTTTAGATGGAGCAGTCGTTATCTATGTTATAAATATTATAATATATCTGGTTGTCCACGTAATTACTCATTAGTTATGTACTCTGATGTAAACTCTACCTCTATATAAAGATGCTAATGAAAATAAATGAGTAGACTTATGTCTCCTCCCAACTATTCTCTCTGTGTCTTCTCTTCTTTTCTTTACTTTACAATACGTTATCAGCACGACTCTACCTTTGAATTGATAACGAACATTTTTTTCTCTCCTTATCTCTAACTCGATGATGATCTGAAAGCCTAGATACAACTTTGTTGTTTTTCATTGACTAGGTACTCTTGATCTGTGAGTCTCAATTTCCATAAATCAATTCTCAGTTTCTCAATTTCTATTAGTTCAATTGCTAAATATAATTAGCAGCAATTCGAACAATTGATCATTAATTTTATTTTTATTTTTTACTGTTAACGATAACAATTAGGATGGTGGGTGTTTGATACCATACATACTTTATCTTGCAATTACATTTATTATGTATATCTATTAGTGCTTGATTCGTTCATATCAAAGACCAAATTGGTTTTCTATGATTGGATAGTTTATTTTACGTACTGTTTTGTTTTTCTTTTTTTCTTTTTTATTAAACTCTATGATGATTTAAGAGTATTTGGTGATTGATTTTTGCCCAAAACTCATGATCTACGAGTCATACCTTTTATTGTTTAATTATCCTCTCTGTGTGCATCGGCTCCTCTAATAGGCAGCCACGGTTTTTTTTTTTGTTTTGGTATGTGCAATTCAATTAGTTTGTGTAATCAATAATTAATTCTATCTATGATAAGCTATTTATGTTTCCCTCATCAATCTCTCTGCAAACATAACTTGTCTTGTTTGTTCTTTGTCATTAGTTAGTATGCACACATAATAGGAGATGATTTCAGTTCGTCTTGCCTATACGATCTCATACATATGATTACAATTTCTTCTTTCATAAATATATATTTATCCTTATGGTATGGACGAAAAGTTTCATGTTCCTCTTCTCCATGATATAGAACACAGAGCCTTCCGATTTTTTTATTTCAGGTAAAAATTTTCATGTTTTGACTAATTTGGATTCAATTTGTACAATACCTTATACAATTTTATTTTTCTGAATTGAGAACAAACTCACGTTTACAACTAGTTTTTTGTGATCATAGATCTAGACTTTAAGTCTCTAGCTTGATCAAACTACAAGAGGACCTGAAGTTCCTCAAATTCCTCAAAGAATAATATAATGAAATTGCGATATGAAGATTCTCAAAGCTCATGCAATCAAAGAGGGCCATAAGTCCCTTAAAGTCATATATAATATGACAGAACCACATCTTGTGATCCAATGACGAACGCAGGATTAAATTTAAGTGGGGGTAAAAAAAAAATTAATAAAAAAAACGAATATTACGAAATGAGCTAGTTCATATCTGTTATCAATACTTTTTACCTTCACAAGAAACCTTTAATCCATACATCTCTCAGTATGAAAGAAATAAAACAAAATTGCATTTTTGAGCAAAACATAACAATTATTAATCAATAGTTCAATCTAACTCTAATTATATAGAGAAAGAAAAGAATTACAGGATAAAAAAAGAAAAAAAAAGATGAGACTCGGTAAAAATCATCAACCTGCAAAGCAATACATCTACAAAATTAAAGAGTATTTTTATTCATTCCCTTATATTTGCGGGCCAGCAAACTCAGTTTTCCACCAAGTAAATAAACATTACTTATATGAATAAAAGATATTGTATTGATATAGAGTAAGTTTGGGTCTTTCCATTGGTTTCTAACGGGGGCAATTGTGTTCAGACAGTTTTACTTTGTGAAAACTATGGACCAAATCTACCGAGATCAAAAAAATGAGTGGGGGCAGCTGCACCTACTCGCCCCCACCTGCGTCCGTCATTGTTGTGATCCCTAGTTATATGAGGGCCCGAAGTTTCTCACCTTATTTTGATATTAGGGATGTTGTGTAATTAGAGGAGAGAAACAATATGATCATCTATGTGAAGTTAACCAGACCAGAAGTTCTATGTATTTTATTCATTCATGAAACCAGAAGTTTCCTATGTCAATTTATTTTTTGCTCTTTACAATTATTTCTTTATTTTGTTATGTGCTTACATTACGTTACATATTGTTTAAATTTTATTGTTATTCATACGGGCCAACAACCCTATATGTCGAAGATATGAATTTTGAATGCATGTAATATTGAACCAAAAGTTTCAATATTGTACTATAGAACTTGAAGTTCTAATAGTAAAAATTCAAACTTGAAGCTTCGAGTACAAAATACAAATTAGTGTGACCCAAATGTTCACTCTACCTAAGAACTTGAAGTTCTAACCGTGCAGACTCGAGCCTTAAGTTTCGAGTATATATATTTAGACAATTTATCTTGAAACTTTAATGTTGTCAACCTCAAACCTGGAGTTTTGAGGGGGAGTCATATTGTCATCAATATAGATAAGCGATATCTAACAATTGGTCTAAATTTATGATGCACAAGTACGAGTATACTCTTTGCAATTACGTTGCCACCTCAATGAGATACTCCTCTTGTATTAAGGGGGAGAAAGATTGTTCCTGAAGAACAATGTAAATTGGTGTGAGTTGTCCATCCATCATCTTATTTTGGTTTTGAGAAATATTTCAGCAAATGAGTTAATAAAAGATCTTGACAAAAGTATATGCTAAACGCATAAGCATTTTGCTTGGGTTAAATTGCCTAAGACCAACCATATTGACATAAACAATATAGACCCTATTTGATTTGTGGGATGCACATGTATCCAAGTGATATGGTTCTCCTGAAGAGAATGTCATGATACAATGTTAGAGTTCCTAATACGGCTACACATACAAAGGTTGTATGTACGCCATTAGAGAATGATATCTTGGTTGATATTAATGAAATGAATATAATGTTTTTGACCTCATACTTGGTTTAGGTTCTCCACCAGCCAATGAACATCTCACTCGAAAGAAAGTGATAGATCTTTAGACGCAATATATGTTCATGGTCAAAATAAGACAGTCTTCCCGCCGTTATGGAGAGAATAAGACTACTGTCATTTGAATAACGGCGTGAATTTGAATGAAATGTATCCACTGGATCTAAAGTTTTAAGCTCCTGAAAATGGAAGATTATACAGGTCCTCTAATGGTCTACGTGATACTACAAGTAAAATATCCACATTCTCTAGATAATATTTATTCTAGAAGTGACAATATTTGCCCCAGAAGTGGCATGAGTACCCAATATAAAAAATAGCATGCATATAAGAATGTGTGGGATCTATGAATGATGATCATCTATGACAATTTACAAATGGTAGCTACCAAAGACCATTAAGGACTGTATTAATCGATGCTATGTCACGTTTCATTATGCATGTCGACAAAACATATTATTAGCCAAATTAGAAAGAGACAATTCCAATGAAACTAAATATTTGAAACGTGATGAGATACTTTGACCTTTAACCCTATAGATACAAAAGGGTATGTACCACAGTGAAAGTAAATCACTATGATTTAATGTCTACAAAAGACATGGGATTATGAATCTGCCTTTATACGAATGATACTTTTCTATAAGTACAGTGTTACATGTAACTATTATATGGACGAGAGACTTATGACATGTTGTCATCGTATATTACGATGGCCTTTAAAGACACATTGATAAACCAAATTCCCAGAAGTGAAGTGTCATTACCAGTGTATCGCTGGTCAAATCCTCAAAGGATTCAAGTACATGAATGATTCTAATGTAATTCGGTCCATGAATACTTGAGAGAGCTTGAAGCTAATTCATGGAATCAAATAGTCTAAAGTTAACTCATATATACTCATTCTGTTATAGCTAACGTGATCGAAATTGTTTCAATGAGTATTATGATCAGACTACACAATCGAATTCGAATAATGATCATTATGTTGCTACATATTCTAACTCTTGGGAAGTTATGAATTACTCAGAGCTCTTGTAGAGTTTATATGAGACGTATCATACACGGAGATATTGATGTGTATGGCTGGATACGCCATGATGATGTTTCAATGCTTTAATGTCAATTAGCTTATGTTGATTAACTATTACTTAGTGTATGAATTAGGTCATACGACTTAATGAGGTAAGACCTATTTATAATCGTCTAGCTCTAGCTGTTGTTATTACTTTAACTTTGCAGGTTTGAAATTTCATGATGAGCCCCTATATGCAAAGCACGCATGCATGGTCTCACTTTAATGATGGACAAATCAAACCGTTATTTACGGCACATGAAGTTTGCAACGTTCAGGGGGAGATTCTCATCAGGGGGACCATCCAAAAGTATGCTACCTAAGACATATGCGCGTTGTACTCTTTTTCTCTTTTGACCAGGGTTATTTTTCTCCCACTGAGTTTTTCTTACCTAACAAGGTTTTTAACGAGACAACATTATGCGCTTCTAATTTCATCATTCATTGGTGGACATCCAAGGGGGAGTGTTATAAATATTATAATCTATGTGGTTGTCTACATAATTACTCATTAGTTATGTACTCTGATGTAAACTCCACCTCTATATAAAGAGGTTAATGAGAATGAATGAGTAGACTTATGCCTCCTCCCAACTATTCTCTCTGTGTCTTCTCTTCTTTTCTTTACTTTACAATAATCTAGATTATGTTCTAATTTTAGACTATGTTCTAATTTACATCCAATTTTTAAGTGACATTTTAAATAAAATCCACTAAATATATCTTTTCGATAGACACCTAAAATAATGTGTCAATTATATATATATATATATAGGGAGGATCGTAAAGGGGAGGTTCTTACTTTAAGAATTTGAGGATTTCTACTATTTTACATTAGTCGATGTGACTTCTTTTAACGATCTCAACCGTTGATCCTCTAGATTCATATGCAAGAAACATGTATACAAAATTTCAAATAATTTCATAATCATTTGGTCATTCAAATTAATGTAAATAATTGTAGGCCGTTAGATAAAATTAAAACGAATATTGTGCTAATCAAATGGTTAAACGTTTTTTATTTTGGCTAATTTTTTGTCAGATTCATATATGGGTAAGTAACTAGGGAATGGGTGACTTTGATTGTCAAAATACATGTTATAACTAAAAATATCTTTACTTTAACAGTTTTAAGAGGCCCTCTCTAGATCCATATTTTTTCTAAAATTTACACAGATTGCCATTCAACTAACATTAACATAAGAAATTATCTTAATTGATGCTATATCTTGATTATGTGTTTTTCTTGAATACTAATTTGTTGTTTCAATCAATTTCATTACTATTGCAAGAATCATGGAGTTTTTCTATATTTTTATGAAAACGTTAGGTGAAAGAGAAATTTTAAATACACACATTTAATCTCTTAATACACACCCCTATTATTTTATTTTTTACATCAGAATTTATGGGTATGTTTAATTACAAAAATATCCATCAATTATTAGGGGAAAAAATTAAAATAAAAATAAAATAAAAACTTCATTTTTTCTAAAACCTAAGTCTTCTCCACTATTACTACGCATCAAAAGAAAAAAATAAAAACCTCTTCTCCAAAATTCATCACTTGAATTTCGACTACTACCGTAATTATATGTACTATTTACCGATTCATTTGGTTTCTTTTTTATCAACTTTAGTTTTTTATCTTGCAGACTAAAAAATCAGTTTTTTATGCTATTGTACTTCTATTAGTTTCTTAACTTTGAAAAAATTATGTATGTTCAATATTTTTTTTTCTTCAAATTCTAGCCGATTGATGTCATATTAGAGATTTGAAGTTCGAAAATAATATTACTCTTTTGATTATAAATTGAAAAATATCAAGAAAAAAATTTCTAACCTGATAAAAAAAAATCTAACTGAAAATAAAGAGAATACGTAAAAGAGCTGTGAAATAGTAAATATATAATAATTATATTAAATAATATATTATTTTTAGTTTTAGATATTGAGGGTATTTTAGGCAGTTTGGGATGTGTATTTAGTATAATATTGAAATGAAAAACTAGATGAGTAGTGTATTAAGTAAATGGTGTGTATTAAGAAATTATGGGTGTGTGTATTTAAAATTACTCTAGGTGAAAAGGAATTCAAACATTTCTCTATGCGCAAGGTATAATTATAAATGAGACAAGAGAGCCTTTCTCTCCCTAAACCCTAAAGCGGCACTTGGTCGTCCAGTAAGAGAAGCTGCCCGGTCCAGCGACACGCCCCCATGACGTCGTTGTCAAACGGGCTATGAGAGATAGGCTTTATCTGAAAGTCAGGTGAGGGGAGCGAAGCTTTTGTTTTCACCATGCAGAGCGAGGTACGCCATGACGAGCAATGGGAAAAGTGGGAGCAGCGGCGCTTTGTTCTAGGGAGGAGGGCCAGGGAACAGATTGGTGGGTGATTTGAGGAGGTACGTCGAGACTGGAATTCATCTAAGGGTGGTGGCCGGGCGTCGGCGTCTGCGTCGCTAAAACCCATTCGATCGGATTTTGCCAACCCAATTTGGGTATGGCGGGTCTGATGTAATAAGGAAGAGAGGTGTTGGCCGAAGGAGGGTGGGTGAAGGTGGTGCTGCTGCAATGCGAAGACATCGTGAAGTGGCGGATGAACGACGGCAAAAGTCTACTGCACTCTGTCAATTGGGAGGGCTAGCTTTTCTATTTAGTCTTTCTAGTTTTCTAAGCCCATCTTGTTTTAGGCCTCTAGGGTTCTAAATTAGTTTTGCTAATTTATTTCCAATAATTTTTCTAGGGTTCTAGGAATCTTAGGGTAGGTTTTGTGCCTGCATATTATGATGTTTCTTTTACATCTAGATAATGAAAACTTTTGACACACCGTAATTGAGCGCCTTAGCAACAGAAGTTTTTATGCAAAATTATCTCTATGTAGGGTAAGAATATAGTTTGCTAGGCTAATCTTAGATGAGCAGAAATGTATAATGTAATGATATGTGAATCACCTTTGAGGTCTGTATCGGTGTTATTTTGGCTTGCGACTATTAATACAATGGGTTATATACCTGCCTTTGTTTCAAAAAAATATATATATAATTATAAATCCATTTAAAGAAACCAAGAGTGCATGCAGCCACTCGCGAGAAACCCTAGAGAACCCTCTGTCAAATTTTCTAGTCTCGTCCAGCTGCGTGGCGAACATGGTGAGGTCCTCTGACCTTGTTGGTGTTCCCAAAGTGTGGTCGGACAAGAGGTTACTATAGAAGCTTACCCAGGTCGCTGGTCGGGACGGAGGGGTGTTCTTGGCTTCTTTGATTTTGGTGGAGATGGCGTCGAAACAACCAAGCTTTTTGTTGCAGGCGTTGGTGTACCTGATCTAGGTTGGGTGCGTGTTTGTATCCGCTTGGATCTCGATGCGATCTCACTGATCGAGCTGGATTAGATTCTTGTAGTGGCAATTGGGACTGTGACTGAGGCCTTATGGCGACGGGGTTCAGTTGACGATGGAGTCTTGGCGACGGTCGAATTCACAAGCAACGGCGGCAGCGGCGTGGTAGACTTTTAGGTTTTGGTGGTGGTGGTGGTGCGACGGCTTGATCTGAGCCGCATATAAAAGCCTGACCCTCTTTGGGCCTTAACCCAACTACTTTGGGTTTGCTTTGGACCTAACGTCTTGAGCCTGGGGTTTTACTCTGGGTTCAAGATGGTTATTTTTGCTAGTTTTTGAAATCCACACACCCACTTTTCATTTTTAGTAATCATTATTATATGAAGACAAAATTTAAGTCACTAAAGACAAAATTTAAGTTACTAAAAAAAGAAAATGGGTGTATGAATTATAATTTGGGGTATGTGAATCTCCTAATTTTATTAGAAACAATGAAAACTTTGTTGTGTGGAACCCCAAACTTATAAGACTTTTGTGTTTGCCACCTCCCTCGCCCCCCCTCTTCATCTTTTGGCTCTGCCCAATGAATGTTTACTTTGTAAGCTGAAGTTGTTGAGTTTAACTCATTATTGACTAGTTATTGTACATTCTTAGTATTTATATTAAGGATTAGTCTGACTTAAGTTGTACGTAGTTATGTTCTACTGCCATTAGATTTAGAGTGTCTTCTATTACTGGATTTAAATATCTACTGATAATATGTGCACAGAATATAAAAATTAATTGATCACCATGATATACATGGCTTTCTATTATATATATATATCAGTTATTGATTTGAGTTTCGGCTCAAAGAAAAGCCAAAATGACGTAATTACGCAACTTTTAATACCGGGACAAGCACTTTAGCCGACGAAAATTTTTCGTCGGCCTGTTAGCTTAATTCGTCGGCTGAGATCTTAGCCAACGAGACTTCGTCGGCTATAGTTTCGTCAGGAAAGGCTCGTCGGCAATGACTTTAGCCGACAAAACTATAGCCCGTCGTCGGCTATTGTCCCATAGCTAGCCGACGACAGAAGACGTCGTCGGCTAGTCTCTCAGACTTTAGCCGACGAGTCTTACAGACTTTAGCCGACGACGAGTTTTTTCGTCGGCTAGTCTCTAAACTTTAGCCGACGAAACAACTCGTCGGCTAGTTTCTTATCTATAGCCGACAAAATAACTCGTCGGCTATTCTCTCAGCTTTAGCCGACGATACACTTAATATATTCGTCGGCTATAGTATGTAATAAAAAAAATAAAAAATAACTAAAACCGACGAAATAGACCGTATTTCGTCGGCTTTTAAGTTTCATCGGCTTTTAAGGGTTTAGCCGACGAAACATTCCATTATTCGTCGGCTAAACCCTATTAAAAAATAATTAAAAATACTATAGCCGACGAATTATAGCGTATTTCGTCGGCTATAAATCCATTTCAGTATAAAAAAAAAACTAGAAATTTTTAAATTACCATTCCAAACAAGCTGCAAAAAACACAAAAACAATTCCATATAACCAACAACAAGCACATAAAAGTATATAATTCATCAACTACACAAAATCTAGATCGTCTAAATTAATATCCGGTTCTGGGAGCTGCTGCGGAGCTTGCGGCGGCTGGGGTAGCGGTATGGGCGGAGGCAAGGGCGGAGCCGGAAGTCCCTGGAGCTGGGCAACAGTAAAGTCCTGCATGTACTGGAACATCTGCCGCTGCTGGGCTTGATGGATGGCATGTACCTCGGCATTATAGGCTGCCTGCGCGGCATTATAGGTTGCATGCGCTGCATTATAGGCAACATGAGCAGTTTGCTGTTCCCGTAGTCTCTGAAGTTCCGACTGTAGCAGCTGAGTC
>NC_020496.1:11387228-11388752 GCF_000184155.1 Fragaria vesca subsp. vesca
CCTTGTGTTGCGTTGCCGGTTCTGAGCGTTCGCCCGGGAAACCGCCTTCAAAGAAAAAACTTAACTATTAGTAAAATATTTAAAAACGCACGTACTTAATGACAAATTAACTAATTAATTTTTTTAAATACCTGTTTACGAGGGTTGTTGAATTCTGATGTCAGCAGCCAACGCCACTCGTACTCTCTGTACTGGAACTCAGCAGGGGTACCAGAACGTGCGTTCCCGTGCGTAGTCCAATGGGTCCGCAACTCGTTCTTCCACTCCTTGTACCTACAGATACAACAAAAATATTAGAAATATTATTAATATCACATACAATTTTGTTTTTTCATTAACTTCCCAACGTACCTTTCCCCATGCACAAAGTCCGCCCAGCTGCTCTTCAGGGGCTCGGGAACCTCAAACCACACCTGTATTTAACCGTTTATTAGTTTATTTTTTCGAGAAATCTACAATGTAATGCATAATATTATTGAGGCATTTTGTAAACTCACCGACATCGCGTTGTGGACCATGTCCTTAACCTCCTGCGGGACCTCGCCCCAGTCTGACCACAACATAGGGACTCTATCCCTAATGAGTGCTCCCACGTGGCCGGAGTACTTCCTTGACTTCTCGCCCGATACTATGTGGCCATCTCCGTCAGTATCGATGACGATCCTCCCTGAGGTACCGACGATCTTTTCGAGAGCCTTCCCTGTGACGGGGCTCTCTTTTTTTTTGTCGGCTTCACTCCGACGGTGCCTATCACATGATAAACCAAATTGATTATTAAAATAGAGAATTATAAGAAAACAAATCATTCATCTTTCATTACCTGAGGGCGATGCGGCGGACGCGACGGATTCCGTCTCCGATGATGATACCCTCGCGGAAATAAAAGGCGTATCAAAAGGCACGAACCGGTACGCCGCTGATGGAGCCACTGGCGGGGGCAGTGGATAAATCGGCGTCCATGAGTCATCGACTGCAGGTATGGCCGGTATCATCCGTGGAAGAAATAGGTGAGGCGGCGGCATCTGTACCCCAGATGACCCATTATCCGAAGAAGTAGGACCTGGAGTGGGCGCCCAGTGTATCTTAGGCATACGGGGTGCAAACACCTCTGTCTGGGGCTGAGTAAACAACTGCCTCGAGGAATGAGGGAATCCCCGCTGCCTTGATGAAACGGGCACCTCCGGCTGCCTCTGCGCCGTCTGCAGAAGGCTCGCATATCTAGCTGTCATAAGGCCCTAAAACGACGTCTGAGGGTTGCTAGATGTTCCCTCAGACGATTCGGACCTTTAGCCCTTCGAACCCTTCGTCGATCTAATATTAACACTCATCCTGTTTAAAATATTAATTTGAATCAAGGCCACAAAATCAAAAAATGTAAACTCATTCAATTAGTCAAAAAAATATATATATACACTTCCTAAATACAAATTTCTACTTCCTAAATACAAATATACACTTCCTAAATATACACTTCATAAATAAAAATATACACTTCCTAACAACACCACAACATTGCAATTGACC
>NC_020496.1:11388772-11391428 GCF_000184155.1 Fragaria vesca subsp. vesca
CTTATTAAATAAAAATATACACTTCCTAAATACAAATATACACTTCCTAACAACACCACAACATTGCAATTGACCGGAAAATAAAAGCAAACACAAAATAAAACTAAAGCTCAGAAATGTACTCGAGGAGGAGGAGGGAGGACCGGAGCAGCAGGAGGAGGAGGCCGGCCGGCCGGAGCAAGAGGAGGAGGAGGCCGGAGCAGGAGGCCTAAGGAGGAGGAGGAGGCCGGCCGGAGAGGGAGAGGGAGCGGAGGCGAAGACCGGGAGAGGGAGAGGGAGAGGAGGCGGAGACCGGGAGAGGGAGAGGGAGAGGGCGGCGACCGGGAGAGGGAGCGGAGGCGGAGGAGGGAAATTCGGAGAGGGAGAGGAGGCGTAGGGCTTTCAACCAGTCGAGCGCTGGGTTATACCCGAAACTTTAGCCGACGAAATTATTATTTCGTCGGCTAAAGATAATAATTTCGTCGGCTAAAATAATCATCTCGTCAGCTAAGATAAAATTCGTCGGCTAAACAATAAATTTGTCGGCTAAACCTTTGAAATTCGTCGGCTATAGTACTTTTTATACATCCGTCAAACTGTGATTGTGATTGTGATGATCAAATTTGAGAAACGAAAATCCGACAGTCAGATCTAACCATCATGATAAAATACATGTATGGGAAAACACTTGAACTTGATCCGACAAGGTGAAGGGTTCGATCCGGACGGTCAATCCATTAAGTCAAACCCTAAACGCACGGAAAAGGTCATTGGACTGTCTAAATTACGTATTTTGGCCGGACCTTCTACTGAAAATAGTTTCAAACCGATGAGACGCAACAAGTAGTATAAAAATTTTACGCAAAATAACCACCGAAGATACGGCTACCCATAGGGAGAAAGAATGAAAAATTCCATTGACCGCAACTATCGGCACCGAAACTTTATTGGAATACTGTGATTTTTCAACCGTGGACGTATTTCGCCATTCTGGTCATATCTTATTTCACGACTTTTTTGCGTTTAAAGGTGTTACGTATAGTTTGTTTTTGAAACGGAACATTTACTTAACACTTGGTAAATAAGTTATACAACATTAGTAGGCATGTTGTGGTTATGATGATCAAACTTGAGAAATGGAAATCCGACGGTCATATCTGACAATCATGATAAAATACTTGTATGGGAAAAAATGCAACTTGATCCGACAAGGTGAAGTGCTCGATCCGGACGGTCAATCCCGTAAGTCAAACCCCTAAATGCACGGAAAAGGTCTTTGGACCGTCTAAATTTCGTATTTTTGCCGGACTTTCAACTGAAAATATTTTCAAATCGATGAGACGCAACAAGTCGTGTAAAAATTTTACGCAAAATAACCACTGAAGATAGGGCTACAGTATGTAACAGAAAAAGTTTAGGGTTTAGCCGACGAATACCTTAATACATTCATCGGCTATAGTATGTAATAAAAAAATAAAAAAATTAATAAAGTCAACGAAATAGTAGGGTATTCGTCGGCTAAGGTGGTTTTACCCGACGACTTCTAATTGACTTCGTCGGCTAAGATGGGTTTAGCCGACGACTTCTAATATAATTCGTCGGCTAATATGGTTTTAACTGACGACTTCTAATATAATTCGTCGGCTAAGATGGTTTAGCCCGACGAATTAATGCGTATTTCGTCGGCTTAAGTAAAAAAATACAAACCCTAAAACAGAAGGTTTAAACCATACTAATTTCCTGTTCATATATCACCAAAAATTCATATAAAATAACATAAATATGAATTCAACATATGTAAACTATAAATTAAGGTAATACAATCTTTTTTATTACAAATTAATGTATTACGTCCTCTAAATTAAAACTAAGGCTAGTAATCGGAATCATCCGATGAGTCTTCTTTGGTGTCAGAATTAATTTCTGGTAATCTATGTCGTTCCTCATCGCCAGAGTCTTCGTCTGTTTCTTGATTTGGACCAACATCAATAAGCCTTGGCTCTTCATCACCAATTCACACCGAACGACCAGCTTTAAAATTATTAAGGCGAACGGTAGAGGAGTTAGGAATACCTATTGCGTTGGGCTCTTGATATGCAACATCTTCTTCCTGGTCTTCGGCCTCTCCAAGTGTAGCCGCCCGGTAAATGTTTCGAGGGTGAACAAGGTTGACTACTTTTCACGCGTCACCCTTAGCAAGGTCATCAAGATAAAACACTTGTTTAACCGATGTGGCAAAAACGAACGGGTCATCTTCGTAAGAACTTGTAGCAGTGTTCACCAATAATATTCCGTACTGATCGGTCTTCATGCTCTGCGGGCTAGTATCAAACCATCTACACTTGAAGAGGTGCACTGTCATGCCTTCACCGTAAACGAGTTCCACCACTGAATGGAGAACACCGTAATAGTCAACTCCATTCCGCCCACCATGCACCATCACCCCAGAATTCTGTGTTCTCCGTCTGCTGTCTCTCTGTTCACATATAAATTGCACGCCATTCACCTTGCACATCGGATAAACTCTTGACATTATCGGCTTCATCGCTAGAAGTCTTAGTTCGTGCGACCAATTTAGGTGACCATCAAATTGAATATGGTTCATCTGCAACCAACCATTCAACATTGTAAATATGGATAATTATGAAATAAACATAAATACGTACAGAAATATTAG
>NC_020496.1:11392146-11394125 GCF_000184155.1 Fragaria vesca subsp. vesca
AACTTACTCCAGTATGGGAGTTTCCAGAATATGCTCTTATGTGTCCAGAATTTGTACCTGTCGGGTCTTTTAGGTATTGCCGCCACAATGTTGGGATGATTGCTGAGCTGCCCAAAATCATACTCATTAAGCACTGCTAAAATTTCTTCTCCTGTCCATCTTCTGGGAGGCACACCGTGTTCTACGGTCCCATCAAATGCCTTGTCATCGAACCGCCATTCGTGATTATATGGAAGGAAAGCACGGTGACCCAATCTGCATATCTTGTTGCAATGACTGCAGCTCCTCTCATCGCTAAGGCACTCTGGACAAGCCTTGTATCCCCTAACAACGTTGCCCGACAACATCCCACGTCAGGAAAATCACTTATGGTACCAACAACCATGACATGCATCTGGAACATCTTGTGCATGTACTTGTCATAAGTGGGATGACCAACGTCCCACAAAAACTGAAGCTCTTCAATCAAAAGTCTCAAATACATATCGAGACACTTCCCTGGATAACCGGGCCCCGGAATCAACAAACTCAACATATTGTATTCCTTCTTCATGCATATCCATGGAGGAAGGTTGTACGGTACCAAAATCACCAGCCATACGCTGTATTGAAGACTCATGTTGCCAAAAGGGTTGAACCCGTCGGATGAGAGCCCAAGCCTCACATTTCGGACCTCTGACGTAAAATGAGGAAACTCCCTGTCTATATGCTTCCAAGCCTCCCCGTCAGCAGGGTGTATAAGGGTATCTTCGTCATGCAATTCCCTATCAGCGTGCCATCTCATAGCTTTGACCGTGTGTGAAGACATGTACAGCCGCTCCAGCCTATCCCTCAACGGGAAATACCGAAGTACCTTTACAGGTTTCCTATTGCCTGCAGGAGTCAGCTTATACCTGTCAGTGTGACATACCGGACATGCGTCATGCCCACCAAGGTCATTCCCTTCTGGATCTTTACCCCAGAAGAGAACGCAGTCAAATCTGCATGCATGGATCTTGATGTAGGAAATCCCAAGATCTTTCAGGATACATCGGACCTTACGATGAGTGGTAGGAAGACGATGACCGTGGGGCAGCATCGAAGAAATGTACTGTAGATAATTATCAACAGCCTTCACGGTTGATTTTGTCTCAACTTTAATCTTCATTACGTCCATCACACTTTCAAGAACGGTCTTCTGACAACCGGGGTACACATGGGTTTGTTAGAAAGCAAGCAGTTTGTTGTACTTTTCAATACCAGCAGTGTTGACAGCTCTAGGGAAGGGCTGCACCGGGTCAGACATATACTGTTCTTGAGCGCATACACCGCTCTCATAAGGAAACATGTCGTTGATGAATACCGTTGTTGGATCGTTGGATGTACTAGTACTGCCCGTCTCAGAAAATTGGCCATGATCATGCGGACCCTCTGATGATGTTTCACCGTGATATAATCAACATGTGTACTTCTCCCAAAACCCGTTACTCCTCAGGTGCTGCCATACTTTGTCAATGGGAAATCGATGCATATCGCTGCGACACTGACATTTCGTGCACGAGCAATAGAAAATTGTATTCCCGTTAGCATTAGCCAGCGCATATTCTATAAAACTCATAACTCCTGCACCATATCTTTTGTCCCATTTTGGAAGCGAAATCCAACTCTTATCCATATCCTGAAAATATAACAAAATATATATGTATAACGTTAGCTAATTATTAATGAAATTTCATGCCATGCATATATAAAATCTCAATTCATTTAGTATATATTCTACGTACGTACTACAACTAATTAATAACAAATTAATTAACACACACACAGATATATATATATATATATACTTAATAATTACATAACAATATTATATATATATATATATCTACATCATCACAAAATCATCATTGACATATATACCATCAACACAATATTATAAATTAATTAACATATATATATACTACTTATAAACAACTTCATATATATATATATTATATCAA
>NC_020496.1:11396694-11421838 GCF_000184155.1 Fragaria vesca subsp. vesca
ATCAACTCGATCATAACAATATTATATATCAACATCATCACAAAATCATCATCAACTCATATATATCATCAACAACTTCATACCATATCAACACATTAATATTATAAATTAATTAACATATATATATATCTACTATTTATTAACAACAACTTAATTCATATATATTATCAAATCATCAACCAAATCGATCAACACACATATATATATATACATCCAACGTACTCAAAATCAATCAACTCAATCACACTCAAAATCAATCAACTCAAATAAAACTCAATTAATCAACATATATATATACATGTACGTACCTATATATAGCTCTACAAACTAATTATGGACAGATTTCGACAACACCCAAACTTTTCTCCCGTTTTTCTTCTCTCGTTTTTTTTCCCAGATGAGCTACTGTTGGCCAGATCTGCAAATATAAAGCACTTTAGCCGACGAAATTAATATGTCATCGGCTAAACTTTTAAATATTTCGTCGGCCATAGTCTGTGAACTTTAGCTGACGAAATAAATTATTTAGCCGACGACAACTTAATTTCGTCGGCTAAAGTTTACCATAGCCGACGAAAATTTAATTTAGCCAACGAAGGAAAATTTCGTCGGCTAAAATAGATTTTAGCCGACGAAAAAATGGTTCGTCGGCCTGGTTTTTTTTTTCGTCGGCTAAAGCTTTTCTTCTGGTAGTGTTTTTGATCAAATAAACACAACTAATATGCTATAATGAGTGTATTGAGTCGAACTCACGATTTTTCACTTACAAAAAGAGACTTATGTCACTAGACCAGACCATACAAAGTAATAATTTAAATTAATTTGGATTAAAAAAAAAGTAATTTAATGTAAGGAAATACAAAAATAATAATTAATGTACAACGAGGAGCTAGTGGACGTTTTACTCGCATCAGTCGCATGGATAAGAGAAATAGATAAGGGAAACCATTCAATCTATCTCTGCTGCTTGGAGATATAAAAGAACTAGGCAGACATCATTGTCAAAATAAAACTAAGCAATCATGGAAATTTCGTCGAAACCAAAATTCTTCAACTTGAGCATTTTAATATATAGAAAAATTACTTTCTCTTTTCTTATGGTTAATTAGAAAAGTAGAATGATTTCATGCTGTTCCGTTGCCGGACATATACATCAACGGCACACAGTATTTTCTTCTAGGTGCAATTATTAGTAATCAATATTCGACACGAGTCTTCTTGTGGTCACTGTTAAAGGCTTTGGGATGCTCAAGGCACGAAGCTAGAAACAGAGAAATTAAGGCTAGCTAGCTGCTGCATGAGTGAAATAACTTGCATGGCAGCGAATACTGGTCCTGTGGATATAGAGATGTGGGAAGGGAGATGAGGTAAATCGTAACAACAGTTCCACTATAACTGGTTTCACTGTACGGGATGCACAAGCAAAACCTCTCTCTGCTGCTTCGAGGAGTGTACGTACGTGCAGGAGAAACTATAATGCCTATGGCAGAAGCCATTGGTTTTATCAGAATTCCTTAGAGATTACTTAGCATTGTGAAGAACATCATCTCTATAAACCCTTGCCAATATATAGTTTTGAAGATGTTTCTTTGAAGCATGTACGTATATTTAGGGAAGCAAATTTTGTACTTAGGGCATAGCTTAGCTTCCCAATCGTAAAGTCAATTGGGTAGAGAGAGAGCGAGTGACCAATGAGGCAAAGTGGCAAACAATGCCTTACTGTTTGACATGCATTATAAGTTAATTGTGCATGGTTCCCTTTAGAGGCTTCAAGCTTTAATATATTAGTTTCGTATCAAAGAGAAGAAGAAAAGGTTAAGGGAACCAAACAGTGAAGAACTCAAGGGAACCAAACAATATTCTCGCATGTTTTTCTTTGTATTGACCCCTACAGTTTCATATATATGGATCCGACGGAAAGCTCGAGTGCTTGCTTTGTAGGATTGAACTCGCAAGATGGAGCAGTTGGCACAATGTCTTTGACCACAAGAGTCGTTTACATGCATAATTAGACACATGGACTTAGACGTCGACCTACCAGAAGCCAACCTATCCTACACCGGAATAAAGTGATTGTGCACACTTCAGAAAACGCGCGTATAGGCATCTTCCTGGGGTATTTCGTTAATTTAAACTATCAATTCTTAGGTTAGATGTTTTTCTTTCATTAATGTGAAGATTTTAGTTAAACTTACAAGGTTTAATTAAGGGGAGTGAAATTTACACTCCTTATTTTACAATCCACACTCCTACCTTTCATTTTTGGGTAAAGTTTTCACAAAAATACAATACACATATCACTAAAAACAAAATTTAAATTACTAAAAGAGAAAAATGGGAGTGTGGATTATAAAATTAAGAGTGTAAATTAAATTCCAGTTCCCTTAATTAGACTTAAATCTCTCATGCCATTACATTATTATTTTCTAAATCATTTAAGCGTGGGTACGTTTTAAGCCTTCCAACATGACTGGATTCCAAACCTCATTTTCTAAAATACTGATAATAATTTAGCTAATTAACATTAGTGTTTGGACATCTAAACCAAAGTGCATAGTTTAGTTAATTATTGTTTGGTCCTTTCCTACCTTTGTGATCAAATTAATTATGTACTAGCTAGTACTTCATGTGAGTGATAGATCTGCTGCTAAGCAGGTTGGGTAATATTCTTGGTTCTCTCTGCTATGACTTCTGCACCAATCTCGTAAGTGGGTGAATTACTGTGGAGATAAGTGAAAGTCGATCATCTTCGTATTCTTGGGGATTTGTTTTTCTCCCATTTTCCATTATGTTGCGTTATAATATGATTGTTATATATATTGCACTTTCCAGCCTCCAAATTTCTTATGCTTAATTGTTCTAGTATAGGGTTAACAATGTCGGTTATTATTACTTAGAGAAAATGACTTAACAATGTCGGTTAACAATGTCATTTTCAGGGTCCTGAGCTGCGGTCATTTATCATCGCTAGGACCCCAAAAATGAAACAACTATATTCTTTTTGAAATTAAGACATAAAGTGTATATATAAGTACTTAAAAGTAATCAAACCCCATAGTTAACTAATCGTACATCGATTATCAGTGTTAGGTTAACCTTTAGGGTGCTAATGATGAGTACATTTGATATATATGGCCGGCCGGTAAATGTAAGCCTAACTAATTAGCTAAAAAGAGCATGCCGGTCGGTATGATATAGTTGAATCCCACCAATTCCTCGCTCTAGGGTACCATTTGGACTATCGTGTCAAAAAGATGTTAAAGAAAAATGATATACCATCCACAATAATTCCATCACTAGTTCGAATGGTTAAGACATGACCTTTCTGTTTGAATTAATAGTATTGCCAATATGTATTTCTAGCTATATTGTATCGTAAAAGGGGTATAGATAAAGTGGCTTTTATAAGTGCTCAATTGAAAATTATGGTCATTGTAGAATTCCAAACAGAAAATAGTAATACTAGCTCGAAGGAACTTATCAAGGTACGTACACATGCATATATATGGTACTGTAATTTATTCGGGGATCCAGAAAATTTGAGAAGACGCATCCCTCTTTTGATTGGTGTTTTTGCGTGTCTTAAATTTGTCCATCGTTGCATTATGAAATTGTTTCGAAGTTGAAGACAATCTAGTAGGCATATAATTCATGCATGAGATTCTTTTCGCAAAGAAAGAGGAGACGAAAGATTCTATATATATATATATATATATATATGATTCTTAAAGCTAAACTCAAAACCTAAATTGATGTCGATGGTCAATTAGTATCGACTGAAAGAAAATATTTCATTCACACGAAATGAAAAACACGACACCTGATAACTTTGATCTTTGTCATTTGTGACTTTGTGTGCATGGCTGCAATGTACTGTAATTAGGAAACAATAGGAACAAAAGCATATATGAATGCGAGTTGTATGTATTAGCGGTTATTCCTCGACCTAAAAGTTCAAATCTTGATCGGTTAATTGCTCTCGTATCATGGTAATTAAATTTATAGTTGTCGTTGTCGATTCATTGGTGCTCATAGAAGCATCACCGGCCATTTGGTTAGGTACTTAATTAGGTTAACATTGTAATCCCATCTTCTAGCTAAGATTCTTGCACAGAAGAATCCCCAGCACGAGTAGTCAAAAGTTTCAGCTGTTGAACGTGCTGTGATTTGGCCTCCCACAAGAGATAATATATATCTTGAAGCACTAGCTAGTATTATTATAGCGATTTCTAAGGCGAGGGCCAGAGAGAATACTTTTGACTTGCAGCACACGTATCTCCAATGATATACGATCGCAATAACAACAGAGCAGAGATTCTATTACAGAAGGACGGAGACAGTTGCTTATACGCGGCGATATGAAGATGCATATCGTTGCTTATTCTATATAAAAGAGATTGCAGGTAGCTAGTTGAGGTATGGCCGATCAGTTCTTGTTGGGGCATGTCCACTATTGATGGACCAGTTTAATCATAATATCATATATATATATATATATATATATATATATATATATATATCGATCGCATTCTCCTTCTGATTAGCTATAGGGCCAATTTCTTTCTGTTTTTTCCTTTTAGATATGGAAGAATATTCTGGTTTGTTTGCTTTGAAGAATGAGATCGATTTGATAGATAGACATGGAGTGCTCGCCATCACTCTGAGCCTAGTTCACGATTGCAGGAGAGCACTTGTGGTTGTGGGTCGGTTTCTAGGGTTGTGGTTGCAACACCTCATTCATTTTAATCAACCCCCCGTTGGTTTTATTTGCCTGACAGGAACTGATTCTTCTTTTTCTGGAAAGAAAATTGAAAACAAATAATTGACAGTTTTTTGGGTCACTTTTCGAGCTAGCTAGAGCAAGCAAGCCATAGAAATGTCATTTTTGCTTTGGAGACGTTCAAAATGAGCAGAAAGACACGACATTCACTGGCAAATATCACACTTTTAATTTGGTCTTCTACTCGATCTAGCAGGTCTATCATGCAATATATAGCAGTACTTTAGTTTCCAAGCACTAGTGCTTATGTTATAAATCAAACACTTTAACTGGAACTAAATACAAGTATACAATAACTTATATGATGCAAAGGACTTGATCTTAGTATTTGAAACGAATGGATATCCAAACAGCAGAAGCAGACTTTGCACCAAAATATAGACTATGTACTCCTCGAAATCATTAGCAGTGCTCTAAGGTTGTGGTTGCAACACCTCACTCTTTAGCTGCAGTGGCTTTTATCGTGCAAGGTCAGCACACGACTTCGCATTTGCATGTGAATTGAACGAAACACGTTTGCTAGCTAGACCTAACTGCTGGCTCCAAAGGGAACTGATGGAGTGCCAATATTTCAGATATATATAATTGCCAATGAATTTTTATGGATCTTAACTAACATTGCGCAAATGATCGAAAGGGGAAAACGCACTGAAAGCTCCACCAAATTATTCAATTATCAACAAATGTGATCGATCATTCTTATTGCATATATGTTAGTGCGCGCTTGCTAGAATCTAGACCTATTCCACAGGATGAGTATAAGATATATGTATCGATCATTGCTAACTAGAAATAAACTAAGTACTGAAAAGCGTCTTGAAATCCCAAAAGCTAACCCCGCTTTGGGAAACCATTATTAACATACCAAACTCCATTTACTTGTTAATTTGTTGCATATCCCTATTACACACATAATGGAGAACTGAGACAAATATATACTCACGGAGGTTGATTTTCTACATCTATAGTACCTCTCTCATGGAATTATATACCAGACCACACTGATCGACCCTAAACCCGTTTGGATTATTGGTGACAGCATAAATAACATGTCGAATGAACAATGTGTTTGTCAATTGAACACGAAAACAAATAGTTTCGATAGGGAATCAAAATATGCAGTAAAAGAAACATAATCCAATCGATTAATTCTGAAACATATTTCAGAACATGTACCTCAATAAAGACTTCACAGGGTATATAGGTAGACTAATTTGAACCCTACACGTTTGTAATACTTGCTCAATATACATATATCCACAATGCTGCTATTTTCAAGGTAGCTATAGTTGAATGCCAATGTCATTCATGAGGATTCAATGCAGCTAGCAATTCAAGAATGCCTTAATACTAGCTACACACAATTCCCACTGCTGGTTTATCAATCAAGTCTCTGTGGGTGTTCATCAATCAACTCAAAAAACCGTGTGTAACCCAGTATACTAGCTATAACAGAAGTAGCTGCATGATAGCTAGCTCTGGTCTTCTATATCTGTACAGAGTGTCTGAGTCCTCCAATGTTAATGACCAAAACTTAAGTCGCGTTAGTCTTCCAAAGTTGATCAACTTATGAAAACTGAAAAGGAAAATAGGGCTATAGATGTGGGCAAATCAGCACTTCCGTTGGTTGAGGTTATTGGGATCAGACCATCGAGCACTTTAAGATGAGTAATCAGTGCAGAGGTTTATCCTTGGAATATACCATAGGCACATTCTGAATTCTCGTCTCTTTTAGTCTTTCACAAACACCTTTTGGTGTATTCTCATGGCTATAATCATGCTCGGGTCGACTACTGGTTTTAATTTCATCAAACCTAGCTTTTTCGTGTTGTTGTTGCTCCTTTAAGTACACACACATTACACATATGGTCCCTCACTCCACCCAAGTCCACTGGGATGGATAATATTGAAGCGTTCAATCAAGCTAGCTTTAGCTTAGCTTCTTTGCTTGTGCTTCTGCGCCTCAGTTTCTACCGTAAATATTTGTAGTGGTTATGGCACTAGTATTCTGGAATCTGATTCAAGCTAGCTAGGTAGCTCTTGATCGAATGATTGCCGTATATAGACCAGTATATGTTTGCGGGAAATCGGTTGAGTAAAGTCATATTCTTGCTATCTAGGGTTTCAAGTACGGATTGGCGGAGGATTTGTTGAAATTGGACTTGGAAACCAAATAATATATATACGGTTTGAAAATTTTTCTAGCTATTTTCTTACATTTTGTTGTTGTGCTGGTCGATTTGAAACATAGAAACCCTAGCTAGGGCCAAGAATGTATTCATACTCATAGAACCGTCGTACGTATACGACAATTTTCCTATAAAGAATCTGGTGCATGCATGCAAGCTTGTGGAGAGGTAAATTGTGTATGAAAGAAATTAAAGTTCAATTGTATACAACTTTCATTTTCCTATATATTCACTTGAACTTAAACATGGACAAGCGTGACCCGTGGATCATCATTATACCAATATTGTCCTAATTTAACCATTTTTAAGGTGTTGGTTTTTAATCAAAAAGGCCTTAGTACAATTAGGTATAATCCATCCATTTATATTTTTTTTAATCCTTTTTCTAATGTGAGATCTTTCCTCTTCAACATATTCAATGGTACTCGATCTTATTCATATATATGGGTCAAAGACGTGGATAATAAGGGTGTTTATCACTAATAAACCCTAGCTAGAGGAATGATTATATGTTAGAGTTCAATTGAAGAATGAAATATATCATAGAAAAGGTACAAAGCAGCATTTGACAAATTTTACTTGCATCGTGCTACGTTTCTGATCGATGTTGATATGTTAGTATTTGATATAGGGCTTTTAGCCACTTAATAGTTGCAATTGTCTGTTTAAATAGAATTATTGCATAAAGAACACAACATAATGAGTATATGTTCTGAGTGCTTAATAAGATTCCATGGATATTCTTCCATCTCTGGTTGTTTAGAGATCGATGGGTTGCCATTGTTGGCTTCTCCATCAATGAATTCATGTCCGCAACAAAGGCATGGGCAAGTCATGACTTCCATTAGAAATTGCTTAGTTATATCCTCGATCATATGACGGCCAAATAACATAATATAAACAAGCAACTAATTCCATGATGAAAAAGTACAATTAAAAATTCGTTTTCGTAGCTCTTTAATTAGGGTTTACTTCGACATTTTGGGTAACCCTAACCCTACAATCTGAGGCCAGCTAGAAGAACAATAATTCAACAAACTTAAGTAATAAGTCGGTGGTTCCACTTTGAAGGAGCGAGGAATTAAGTGGCACGATATATAGAGGAGTTACTACTTGGGACTTAAGAATATATATGCAGAGCCTGCAGGCATGAACTCCTAATTAAAAGCCCTCGCGACTAGACAAAGGATCAAATCGTTTTAAACCCGGCCAGAACGAGAAGAAAACTATCAGGACTCGATCGATGAGACCCGAAAGCCTTTTAATTTGGTCATATTTTGATCGATGTTTTCTGTCAAATATATTTATGTAGATCCAAAGCAGTACGTGTGTCCCAAGAACTAACAAGCTAACTCAGTACGTGGACTCATGCAAAATATATACTGGAACAAACAACCTCTGATCGATAACATCGGATTCCGATCAAAACACGGTCTATACATATTCGCATATATGCAAGTTTATACTCATTTTGCTAAAAGAAAAATATTAATTCATCCTTACTTATCAAATATCAGTACAGTGGCTGAATAACCCTGAATGGCAGTACTTTATATATAATATAAATGGAAATTAACCCCAAGCCTGCATCGATCTTATGGATCAATTATCCTACACATGACGAGCTAGCTAGGTATAAAAGCATTTTAAGTGAGAGTATACAAACCTAATGGGGTTTAGGAACAACAAATTTGTATATGTGCCATGCTGGCCCATGCATAATATAAGAAATTTATACTCGATGGAGATGAGACTATCTCCCAAGTTTTATCTCATTGTCTTGCATTTCAAAAATGTAAACAGCGAGAAATTGTCTCTGTATAAAGAACTCTCATCAACACACATATAAAGAGTTTTTTTAGTTTATGAGATCAGACCAAAGCAGCCGAATGGAAATGGCAGCAATCAAAGTAATTTAGATTTGTTATTTTCCCTCTGTGACTAGGTGTCCTTCAGATCAGAGCAATTCAAACATGCAGTCAAACCCCGTCAAAATTGGGCCGGGCTTCAGCGAGGCCCAGTAGGTCAAGTATAAGATAACGAGAAGGGGATAGAAAGGGAGAGGGAGTGATGGGACACGTTCTGCCTCAACCTCTCTTCACCGCAGTAGCCTCATCTTCACCGCAACAGTAGCTTCTCTTCATCCCAGCAGTAGGTATCTTCTTTTTTATGTAAAAGGCTTAGCCCAAGATGTAGTAGGATATGTAGGAATTCTATTGCCTTCCACAGAAACAAGGAGGCATGTCATCAGCTTCTCAATCAGCTTCTTATTGCAACGAAGCCTGCCTCAGTGATGCCCTCAGCCAACTTGATCGGTAACGTTCAAAATTATGAGGAACTCTCAGGTAAAGCATCACACACCTTGCACAGAGTAGAAATGAGAAACAATATGGATATTGGATAGTGGCGCAAGTGACCACGTTGTCTGTAAATGGGTTTACAATTAAGATCAAGTACTTGGATCAATTATCGATCCTACACTTGACGAGCTAGTTATATATAACAGCCTTTTAAGAAGAAAAATATGATAATTAAGTGAGAGTTTACAGACCTAATAGGGGTTTTAGGAACAACTAATGCCAAGCTACTGGTGATCTAATCACTCTCGAAAGATCCAAATCAACTGTTGACACCAAGATTATTAATTAATATCGGTTTGATTAATATCTGATTTTAACCTTTTGCATATGTGCGATGCATAGTACTCGAGATGAGACTAGCATATGCGCTCCCATGTTTTATCTCATTGTCTTGCATTTCAAAAATGAAAACAGCGAGGAATTTTCTCTGTATAATGAGCTCTCAACACACATTTCTAAGCCTTTGGTCGGATGAACCATTTGTGTTCTTTGTCAATTATGAAAAGGCAAACTTGATATAAAACGATGAAGGCATCTCCAACCTTAATTTGGTCTAAATTAACCTAAAATATGTTTAGGTATTACAAAACTTTATCTCCAACCTATATTAATGCAATTTGAGCTCAAAAATGATTTACCTAAAATTCGTTATATTTTAACTCAACCAAATAGCACAAATGCTATAACCTAATTAAATGTAATTTGCTTTCTATCATTTCACGCTCTTATATAATTAATGCTATTAACCATATGATGAGAGGATGATAGTTAATTAGTTACCCGGCGAACTAGCTACATACTAATCAATTAACTAGGTAACTAGCAATACTTTTATACGCACTGATCCTTTTTTATATCAAACTGACAGGTGTGGAACGATATACATCAAACTGCTTGGATGCATGATATAATAACAAGCTCGATTCACTGAAAATTATTATGTAACTAGTAATTAAATATATTATCAAATATTCAAAATTTACCATCAAAGTGATTTCAATTAATAAAAGCTATATATATATATATATATATATATATATATAGTAGCTTCAAAAATATCAAGTAGCTTAAATATTTTCTAGCTATATAAGACAATTATATACGTATGTAGTTCTCCTAATTTGTTTTCTGCTCCTACCTTCTTCAAGAAAATGACATTGTGTTATTCTAGATTGTTTCCTCCTACCTCTCCGTCCAAAGCTTGAAGACTAATATATTCTATTCCATGTGTTGAAATTTCAAAGAACACGTACGTATAATGAACCTTATTGGCTATCTGTGAGAGATAAACACCATTACATTTATTTCTTATGTACGCAGTCAATATTAAGCGCCATATGAGAACAAGACACAGTACGTCAAAGTTCAAGTTTTGAGTAATGAAGCTCGATCTTCACCGTCTGTTATAGCTGACCAAGTTAATGGACGGCATCTAACATATCTGATGACAACACAAGTAGTGAGGAGTCCTGACTCTTCAACGTTGTTGAAATATAATGACATGAAGATTCCATTAATCGATAAGCTTCCCATTCCGATGGGTATAAAAAGAGGATATGCATGCCTCATATCTGCATTATCATCTCCCAACTTCGATCCCCAGCAACTTTCATACATTCTATCCTCACATAATTTCTCTGCTATTCACTAAAAATGGTGAGTTTATGAGTAGTCGATCTTCCACTTTGAGTTGCAGAAGGTCTTGCATGTACTGATGATCAGTTTTCTTTTGAGATGTTTTATATCTTTTGTGGGATAGTCCATGAGATATCATGAGTTTTAGTTAGCTTAATATATGCATCATTATATGATCGAATTACCACATAAAACAAGATCGATGTCTATTACATATAGTATAAGAGGTGCATTGGCTGGCTATATTTATCTTTCTTTTTTGGAGTTTAATTAGTTGACTAAATGCCTATCATATAGTAAAAGAGGCACCTGATGAGGTGACTGCAGATTTATTTGCTAATATATAACTAGTCACATAATTGAACTATATCTCATTTTGATTGTTTATATTGGACTGACAAATTTCTACTTGTTTGCTGGTTTCTGCTGTTGGTGTGGGATCAGGCTCTTTCGCTAACTATTGAGGTATGGTACTTCATCATTTCTTGAAATTGTGTTTGTGGGAACAAAGTCTATATGTGCTTCAATATTCCTTCCAAATGAAGTTCAAACTATTAACAGTTTAATTTCTGCTGAATCAGAAAGAATTTGCTCAAACCTCAGAAAGAGTGAAGTCTGTGGATCTGCATCCTACGGAGCCATGGTACGTAATCATCATCATCTATCTGCTGGCTATCTTAGGCAACTCTTTTATGTGATCGATATTCTGCGCGCGTCTCCAAAGTTTGATTTTCATACATCTGTTTATCGCTGCTGGTTCCTTTCATCCTTATAATTTTTCAGTACCAAAAATCAAATCGAATTCCAGACTATATATAACCGGAGAATACACTTTCTATGCAGGATGCTAGCAAGTTTGTATTCAGGAACTATTTGCATCTGGAACTACCAGTCACAGGTAAATCCATTAGTCTTCGTCACATATATACTTAATTAGCTTGCACTTCATAGCCAAACTCCTAGAGTTTAATGACTTAATTTGAAATTTTCACGCTTTTAATTATTCTGTCTCATCCATGGACTTAACTTAATTTATGTAATTGCACAGACCCAGGAGAAGTCCATCAAGGTCACTGAGTCACCAGGTACATATATAACGGGTTTTTTTTTTTAATTGCTTTCATTTTTTTGTAGTGTTGGCATGCTACATTTCTCTCAAAGAATTATCACTTGATATCATCTGTTTTGTGCTTACAGTCAGATCAGTAAAGTTCGTGGCTCGCAAACACTGGATTGTAACCGGTGCTGATGACAAGTTCATTCGCATATACAACTACGATACTATGGAAAAGATCAAAGAGTTTGAAGCACACACTGACTTTATCAGGAGTGTCACTATCCATCCAACTCTACCATATCTGCTGTCATGTTCTGACGACAAGGTCATTAAGCTTTGGGACTGGGAGAAGAACTGGGAATGCACACAAGTCTTTGAGGGACATTCTCACTATGTGATGCAAGTGGCTTTCAATCCAAAAGACACCAACAGTTTTGCTAGTGCCTCTCTTGATGGAACCATTAAGGTATTGGGATTGCGAGCAGCTAGCTAGGATTGCTTATTGTTACAAACTAGTTGATTAAGTACTGCATCTCAGTACATTTTTATCTGTCACTTACACTTTGACAATGTCTCTTATTCTAGATATGGAACATTGGCTCTCCTGCCCCTAATGTTACCTTAGAAGGCCACTTAAAAGGAGTTAATTGTATTGATTACTTCATTCGTGGAGATAAGACATACCTATTGAGTGGTTCTGATGACTTCACTGCTAAGGTTTGTGAGACATTTGATATTTTCTTTTGTTCACTTTCAGCCTTATTCGATCTGGCTAAACATGACATTTGTTCTACTGTAGTGTCTGTAATTGCAGCCCTACTAATTATTCTTTGATAAATTTCATCACAATAGGTATGGGACTATGAAACTACAAGTTGTGTGAAAACTCTAGAAGGACATGAGCACAATGTAACAGCTGTTAGTGTTCATCCTGAGCTTCCCATAATCATTACAACTTCTGAGGATGGGACTATTCAAATATGGAATGCAGCCACATTTAGGTAAATACTTTATGATTCAAAACGCTTACATTGCAAAAGTTGTGTAGTTGTATTTTTTTCTGATATTGTGAGATGGGAGGAAAGTCTTGTGATGCTTTGCTGATTTCATAAATGTCTAATTGTCATTGTATTACAGTCTAGAGCACAAACTGAATTATGCTCTTGAAAGAGTTTGGGCCATGGGACACTTGAAAGGATCATGCAAGTAAGTTTCTTTCTTTTTCTGTGGATTATAGATGTAGGATTTAGACTACGAAATCGAGGACTTTCGGGGAAATGTTTGATATAGGAAACATGTTATGTAGCAAATTATTCTGCTTAATCTGTTGCTCTCAGCTTCTGATCAGACTTTGTTTTCAAGTGGCTCATTGTTTTATCAGTATATATACTTATTGTTCAATTCTGCTTACAGGGTTGCATTTGGTTTTGACAATGGAACCATCATTGTCCAAATGAATGCTGCTGCTTGATTTTCTGTGGACATCAGCTCCAAGCATATGAGAAGCAAAAGTTGATGAATAAAAGACATCTAAGTTCTATTTTCTGTATTTTACACTGTGTTGTGATGAAGAAACTTAAAAGGATCGGAGGTTGTATTGTTGTATGGTATGTAATCCTACTGTAAGAAATATTCTATGTGTGGCCAATAAAAGTTTTCTTGTAATGAATATTCTGATATGTAATTCGAGTGTGCATGCTATGTAGCACTTAATTCTCAGGAGGAACGATTTCCCTTGGGACTACTTGTATTGCTGTTTCTATATATATAACAGGAAAACATTGTTTGTCTTGTGGTGGAGCTGCCCAAAATGAACCAATTGTAAGGATCAGTGGTAAAATTATAGTGCTCATGTGTCCATTATTTAGCAATTTATAATCATGAAAACGGTATATTCACTAAAATGTGTTCATTCATGAAGTGCAAATTGCCAAAAGTAGTTTTGAAGTCCATGTAGTAGGAATTCAAAGATCTTATGAGCAAGGGTGGAGGCTTGAATCCATAATAATTGGGGTCAGTATTTGAGACTGAATACAGCAGGTGAAACACAATTCTATAACTACTAGATATTAATATATCTTCATTCTAGCTATATGGTTCAATCTTCCAGTTTCGTATATATCTCTATTCATGGGAACACAAAATATCTTCACCCAAATCCTTATGTCAGATTGGTTCTTCAGTAGATGAAAACAACACTAGTTAGTACTAACATAGCCAGTAGTTGAAGACAAACTATTGTAAGCTTTTTGCATAACTTATTTCCCTGATACTAATACATTGATGGCTCATATTAAGTTCTCTACCTTAGCTTTCGTATGTACAAAATAAAAAGACAAGAATTTAGCTCTTGCTGCTAGGGAAATTGCTATCCGCATCAGATCCGACTCTTCTGTCCTTCATACATGAATCTTTCCTTATTATAAACAGAATGCATTTACATAGCCAATGCATCAGTTTTATAACTTTACTGGACAAACTTGAACAGAATGCATTTCGGTAAACATGCATAGATCCAACTAAGCCATGGCAAAGCTTTGATTTCATTTCATTCTCTAATGCTACAAATCAGTACTAATCTCTCATTGCAACACATTTATTAAGTTCTCACTTTCGTACGACTGCATAATGGTGTTTTCATCTACCAAGTTTGCATTCCAGAACTGTTTGTATCTGGAACTAAATGTCACAAGTATAGTCATGACTGTTTGCATTCCAGAACTGTTTTTCATAGTTATTAACCATAGTCTAGAATCAAAAAATCGTTTGTTTGGCAATGCGAAATGAAAATCCAGAACCTTATCGTCTGCGTCGTTGCATAAATTCCATGTATCTTCTTTTGCCTGTATAAGAGGAGTATTGGAGTTGTACGATTACTTCGATAGCTGTCTGCTATAGAATTCCATGACATACAAACCTCACTGAATCTCATATAATCTAATGGTGATGGTAATCTCTCTAAAACTGAATCCAATAGCTTTCCCCAAGTTGAGGAGTCCATGATTTTGAAATCTACAAGAATATTGATTGAGCTATTTAGTTGAGTGAGATAATTAGCTAGGTGTTTATGAGATGTCCAGATGTCCCTTTATTTACAGACAATCCTACTCCTTTAAACTTATGAAAGTCTCCCATACATATCAGGTAACCTATTCTCTACGTACATAGAGAAAAAAAAAATAATAATTAATTCTTATGTAAACTACAAAACTAGCAATAAAATCGTTCCCTATTCTTTAAGCTTACCAAAGTCCAGAGCGGATTCTACCACTAAGATGCACTTGCAGTATTAATATGCAAGTCCTTAAATCGCCGTATACGAACATCCAGTGAAGACTAGAGACCCTAGCTAAATTCATTCATTTCATTTTTATTTTAATCGTGATCAAATTAAGCGCTCATAATAAGAGTATCTCTTACTTGACCTCAGGTCCTCACCTCCTATGTTAGAAACACTTAAGATTATTTTTTTGGGTTTTAATTTTGTTAACGGTATTAGAATACATGCATGATAATGCGACGTGGATGACTGGATCAAAATATTACATATTAGTTGCTCAGTTCACTTACACCTTGGTGCGTAGAAGAATTTTCAACGAAAATCTCCCATACATATTAGGAAGCCTATTCTCTACGTACACAGTAGACAAAATAAATAATTTTCTTATTGTGAACTACAAAACTAGGAAATCCTTCCAAGAAGGAATGGCCAGTTGATTGATCTTTTAATTTCAAAAAGCACGTGCTTGCTTTTTCTCCATTGCTTGATTAGGGCACTTGATCAACCATCTTAAATTAAGAGGAATTGAAGAACCAATTGGTGACATGATCAACACAATACCCTTAAAGTTTTTCTAGGCCGTGCTGAATAGTTATGTCAAACGCTTTCTCACCCTGACCACTGAAGAAGAATATATTAAAATTTAAACTCCAATCAATGTTAGAAAGATTCGAACATGGATTTGAGAGTTCTTTAATTTGTTTTTATCTAATTGATATTGTTGTTAGCATTAAGAGGTAGATTCAAAATCATTTCCACAGCAATCCGACTAAGAATTTATTAAGTAAATATGAAGTGGTTCTAATATGAAAATATGACACAAAAGTATTTGTTAGCCTCTGATCGACGGATCAAACCACTCAAATCGTTTGACGAATTGATCCAATATCTTTTCCATGACGGCTTAACGCCTTAACCAAAGGGTTTCTCCGCTACCAGAATATCACTCTCCTTGAATATTTTCGTGTACGCGGCATCTTACACGTCACGTTGTTCACTTGTGTATCAATGCCACATCACGTTGTTCACATTTTACACCAAAAGAGCAACCAGTCGGCCAATCGACACTGTCCGTCAATACATGTCCCTTAGACGATCACCAAAGCTACGTTATGGCACCAATAACCTGATTGCATCACTAGTGGCATTATCGTAAATTTGCCGACGTAACCGCAAAGCTTTGCTGAATCTCGTATTTACATAGAGAAAAAAAAAAAGAAGCTCTCTCTTTATTATACAAAGAGCACCAAAATCTCTCTCCCTCCTTCTCTTTCTCTCTTTCTCTGAACTCGGATCACCTGGATCGCTTGGGCTCTTCTTCACTGTGATCTCCGCCGGAGCTCTGCAAAAATGGTGAGTCTCTCCGATCGCTTCACTCTCCCTGAACGTTTTCGTGTACGCGGCGGCATCTTAGATCTGATTCAAATCTCAAATCCTTTAGTTTTTGGTGCGAATTCCTCATTGTTTGTTCACTGCGTCAATTAGAGTGAGAGTGTTGGAATTCATTAGGCTCTGTTTGATCGCTTTGATTCCTACGGTTGCTTCATTTGTGATTTGATTTTGTTTTTGTCTATTGGCAACCGGCGTGAGCGATTTTAACTTGAATTGCGTTGAGATCTGGTGGTTTGTATTGTCGATTCTGAGTTGTTATGTAGATTCTAATCTATCAGAAATGCGATATTGTAAGATTTGGAGTTTTGATTTGGCACTGATCGGTCTTTGTTTCTTTTGCAATGTGTTAACAGCCTCTCCGACTGGAAATCAAGGTAATGCTGTTAAATTTTGTTGAATATTACTCGTTCTCCGCGGGATCGGATCTCTTCTTGTTTTGTTTTGAATTGTGATTCTAATATTATAGTCGTAATCTTTTGGTTCAGAGGAAACTTGCTCAAAGATCAGAGAGAGTAAAATCTGTGGATCTACATCCAACAGAACCATGGTAAGTCATTTCTCATTTCATCTTTATTCGTGTCACTCGTATTAGGATAGCACCCTAGTCAAAATAGTGATATAAATAGATTGTGTGATTGATTGTTAGTAAAGTAGCAGTGCAAGCCCCGAAGCCTAATAAATTTATTTCCCACTGCCATTTTGTTGTAAACCTGTAAGGTTGTAAGGTTGCGGCCCTACATATTGTATAAGGCGGGTATCTTGCTAAGGCCGTCATTGCTTCCCTAAGTTTCTTTTGCTTAACCTCAAATAGCCTCACTTAGATTGTTCATGAGGAGTACATTGTGATTTGTATTTTTTTCTTGTGAAGCTGGTGACATGATTTTGGTCGGTGGTAGTCTGAATTGATCTTTCCATTTTAACTTAGGATAGCATCCGGAATAGTTCCATTAACATTTAGTTTATATGGTTCATATGCTTTATCATTAAAAGTGAAAGGATTTATTGTGTTCTAATTTGTTGAAGTGTGAATTTACCGCAGGATATTGGCGAGTCTATATTCTGGAACAGTGTGTATTTGGAACTACCAAACTCAGGTATGATATTGATATGTTAAACATATAATAGCATATGTAGCATTTCCAATCAAATTATACTGACACATTTCTGAAACAGAGAAAAATAAGTGGTACATTTTCAACAAATCTCTCTGATATTGTTGTTAGTTATGACCCGGGAACACTTTTAACTTATTAAAATTTTGACCAAAAAAGTTCACAAATTGTTGGAGGTGACCATGTGCTAATTTGAATCTTTTGTTAATGTTGCAGACCATGGCTAAGTCATTTGAGGTCACTGAGTTACCAGGTATGTAATGGGATTCGTGTTGTGTGTTTGTATTTTTTTTATGCTTGGTAGACATTTCATTTCTGGGATTTCCCAACAAGGTTATTTTTGTGCTAACGTCTAAATCATTTTTCTCCAGTTAGGTCAGCCAAATTTATATCACGCAAGCAATGGGTTGTTGCTGGAGCTGACGATATGTTCATTCGTGTATACAACTACAACACCATGGATAAGATTAAAGTATTTGAGGCCCATACTGACTACATTAGATGTGTGGCTGTTCATCCTACACTCCCATATGTGTTATCATCATCTGATGATATGCTCATCAAGCTATGGGATTGGGACAAGGGTTGGATCTGTACTCAGATATTTGAAGGACATTCACATTATGTGATGCAAGTGACATTTAATCCAAAAGACACCAACACCTTTGCAAGTGCGTCTCTTGATCGCACCATAAAGGTAGACATGACATTTCCTGGTTGTTTTCATGCATTTTCTTCTAAATTTGGGTGTAATGGTACTAATTATGCTACCTGATTTTTCTTTTTTTTTTTTTTTTTTTTGTTTCTCTCCAGATATGGAATCTAGGCTCTCCTGATCCAAATTTTACACTGGATGCCCACCAGAAAGGTGTAAATTGCGTTGATTACTTTACGGGTGGTGACAAACCTTATCTAATTACTGGTTCCGATGATCACACTGCTAAGGTCTCCATTAAGTAACTTTTTCTGCTCAGCAGTGTTTTGTTTTATGTGTATTTGATTCTTTGGAAAACTCATGCGTAATCTTGTGAAAACAGGTGTGGGACTACCAAACAAAAGGTTGTGTCCAGACACTTGAAGGCCATACACACAATGTTTCTGCTGTATGTTTTCATCCCGAACTCCCTATAATAATAACTGGATCAGAGGATGGAACAGTACGAATATGGCATTCAACCACTTACAGGTAATCCCTGGCCTGTGCATCTCTATCTCTTGTTTTTATGATGTAGTATCTTTTTCGTAGGTATCCACTTTGTTGTGGGTTTTAAACCAAAGCATTATGCCACTAAGTCCTAAGATAATATGTGATTCATTTACAGGCTTGAAAACACGTTGAATTACGGGCTTGAAAGAGTTTGGGCTATTGGATACATGAAGGGCTCACGACGGTAAATTTGATACTTATTTTTTTTTAGTTTAATTATTTCGTATGAGTCTTTTTTTATAAGAAATTATCTATTGAGATCATATATGTATGTATAACTATGTGAAGTTGTCTTATAAGCTGAGTGTACTGTCCAAAAAAGAACAGAAATTTTGTGTTGAGATCACTTGTTTAATTATCTATATATATATATGTATGTATCTAGAACTATGATGTCTTAGAGGGCCGATACTGCCGAAAAAAGAATATCTGTACATTTTTCTTAAGTTGGTATTGCTCCCGAGTATAATTATATTATGGCAAGTTTGCATAAAGAGTAGATTAGTGCATTTAAGGTGCCCTAAAAATTGCCTAAAATATTTAAATCCATCTGTCCAGGGTTGTGATTGGTTATGATGAAGGAACCATTATGGTAAAACTTGGACGTGAAGTGCCTGTTGCTAGTATGGACAATAGTGGAAAGATCATTTGGGCTAAGCACAATGAAATTCAGACAGTGAACATTAAGAGTGTGGGTGCTGATTATGAGGTATGAGCTCTCCTCAGAGTGGCTGCTTTTCTTTGCTGCTTAATGCTCATGTTCTTGACATTGCCTGTTCTATGTTCGCGTTTCTTATTAGGTTACTGATGGAGAGAGATTGCCTTTGGCCGTCAAGGAGTTGGGCACATGCGATCTTTACCCCCAAGTGAGGCTTTGTTCCTTTTTTTTGTTTTCTTCTGTACTTCAGTTGAATGAAACTTCTTTTGCTGTTTCTCTTTTATGGAGTTTTTGGGCTTCAGTCATATATGCTGCTGTTGCCAATCATTAAGAAAATTTTGAAGTCGCATATTGCCATCTTGATTGGATTTGTCTAGGCAAAATTTCATTTTGAATGCCTGGTAGATGTACTTTTGTTTCCATATCCAACTTCAAGAGGCAGTAGCTGTTTTATGCTAGAATTTTATTGTGTTATCTGTTGGAAGTTTGCGTTGAAAGAATAGGATAGAGAAAAAAAAATTGTATGTGCGTTGTTGTTCTTCCTATATGTGCACATTGAAAAGCAAAGGTTAAAGCATTTAGGACTTAATTCTAATAAATTCTGTGGCATACATTGATTCCTTCTGCAAAAATTCTGTTCACAGAGCTTAAAGCACAACCCCAATGGGAGGTTTGTTGTAGTTTGTGGAGATGGAGAGTACATTATATATACTGCTTTGGCATGGAGAAATCGGTCATTTGGTTCTGCTTTGGAATTTGCTTGGTCATCTGATGGAGAGTATGCTGTTCGAGAGAGTACTTCAAAAATTAAAATTTTCACTAAAAACTTCCAGGTTTGTAACTTTGCATTACTTTCAGTTTATCGACCATTATTCTTTCCGCTTGGAAACTGTTCCAATTCACTTGGTCATTAGTTCTGAGGTGGATACATTGGATATGCTACCTTTATTTAGTATATCAAAGTGTTTGGCTTGAACTACTTAATGTTAGGTGGGTGTATGTTTGTTAGGATGTTAAGACGATGACTTCCTATTTAAGTGGTTATGTGTTTAAACCTCATCAAGGATGGATAGGGGTGGGTTAAAAAAAAGAACTAAATGTTAGGTAGCAACCATATCAAAAATCTAGTATCTTGGCTGTAATTACTGTATGCACTTTTGGAGCACCTCAAGTCTATCATTACCGATAGTGTACATATCCAGTCTTCCTTCAAGGTAATGAGCTTTTTAATTTGAATGGCATATTTCAGGAGAAAAGGAGTATTCGACCGACATTTTCAGCTGAACATATATATGGTGGAACCTTATTGGCAATGTGCTCAAATGATTTTATTTGCTTTTATGATTGGGCTGAGTGCAGATTGATTCGTAGAATTGATGTGAATGTGAAGGTGAGCCCCTTCTTACCTCAAAATTTGAAGAACCAATAATTGCTATTATCATTTTGCTTATTCAGTATTTTGAACATGCCAGAATCTCTATTGGGCTGATAGTGGCGATTTAGTTGCTATTGCCAGTGACGCCTCATTCTACATCCTGAAGTACAACGTAAGCTTCTCTATCTGGGTTTTTTGTCTCCTTCCATCGATCTGGGTTCTTAGAGAATCGTTATGCCACAATGTTTTATAAGATTGTATATTATAATGGTGCAGCGGGATGTGGTCTCCTCTTATTTGGATAGCGGAAGACCTGTAGATGAACAAGGTGTAGAAGATGCATTTGAGCTTCTCCATGAAATGAATGAACGAGTCAGGACTGGTATATGGGTTGGCGATTGCTTCATTTACAACAACTCATCCTGGAGGCTTAATTATTGTGTTGGTGGGGAGGTATTTGCGTCTGTTTCATTGTTGGCTGCAAATATCTTTTGTATATAGATAGATGTTGTGTTTGCAGTTAACTTCAACATAATATGCCTATTGTTCAGGTAACTACAATGTTCCATTTAGACCGGCCAATGTACCTGTTAGGTTATCTTGCCAATCAAAGTCGGGTGTTTCTGATAGACAAAGAGTTCAAGTAAGTGCATTCTTGGTTTGTCAACTTTGTGTAGTTGAAAGTCATCATGATTATATTTAATATTATGGTTCTTTAATATATTTGTTTCTTTCTTTTCCAATTTGCAGTGTGATGGGGTACACACTACTTTTGAGTCTGATCGAATACAAGACACTTATGATGCGTGGAGACCTGGAAAGGGCCAATGCAGTTTTACCTTCAATTCCTAAAGACCATCATAACAGGTGCCCAGTTAGTCTTGCACTTTATCCCTTTTTATGGTTGATTAGTCAGTTACCTTTGATTGAAAGGTTATGTTTTTTTAAATGAAGGGTCTTTTAAATGGTAATGACAATCTCCTGTAATTGTAGTGTGGCTCGTTTCTTGGAATCACGAGGTATGATAGAGGATGCACTTGAAGTTGCCACAGATCCTGATTACAGATTTGAGCTAGCCATTCAGCTTGGTAGATTGGAAATTGCAAAGGTAAATCCAAGAAAATATAACTAGTACGAGAGGTGCTGTTTACTTTGGCTTTTGATGTTCTTTTGTCTTATCCTGAAATGGTAAGTGAATTTGTGTGTTTTATTTGCAGGAAATTGCCAGTGAGGTGCAGAGTGAATCTAAATGGAAACAGCTAGGTGAACTAGCCATGTCTACTGGAAATGTATGTTATTTATTTATTTGGATTCTCTTGATATTGTACATAATTATTGCTTTACATATCTATGGAGAGCAGTTATGTTTGTTTTCCTCCTAACAACCTTATATTAGTTTCATCTTTTGTTAATATAATATATTCTTGCAGTTGGAAATGGCTGAGCAATGTTTGAAGCATGCCATGGACTTGAGTGGTTTATTATTGCTTTATTCATCTCTTGGAGATGCTGAGGGAATCTCAACACTTGCATCCCTTGCTAAAGAACAAGGGAAGAACAATGTTGCATTCCTTTGTTTGTTCATACTGGGTCGCTTGGAAGAGTGCCTTGACCTGCTAGTTGAAAGGTATTCTTATTTGTTCACTAGATATATGAAGACACAAATATTGGAATTATAGTTGATTAATGAAGTATTCTCTTTGCAGCAATCGGATACCTGAGGCTGCTTTGATGGCTCGATCGTATCTTCCAAGCAAGGTTTCAGAAATAGTAGCTATTTGGAGAAAAGACCTTAGCAAGGTGACATTTAATAATTGTGCTCATGTCTTATTTTGACACTTCAGGTCATGTCTGCATTTTGAATGTTGATTCATTTGATTTAAGAAAATTATATATGACAACTGAATGCTCGTATAGAAAGTTCACACAGCTGTGGAGTTGGATGCAATGGTTATGTTGAGCTGGTTCACCTGGTTGTCCATTTTGCACCCTCATCCCTTTTATTTGTTTGGCCACGATAGATTTGGTTGATAACAGGAAAACATCATTAGCAATGAATATGGATTCCATGTCCTAGAGCTGAGAAATCAGAATATTGACTTATACTGAGTGTGTCTTTGTTCTAGTTTCTATCTATATTTTTATTTATTTGTTTGTTATTTTTTCTTGAAACTGTCTAGGCAACAAGCATCTTTAGTTCTATATTCGTTCTCAAGGAAATAGGTGCCAATTCTAGGATTTGAAGTTCAGGAAAAAGAAACATGGGATTGTTTTGAACTCATATCCTGTATAAGTTGTACAAGTTCTACTTATCTCATGTTGACAAAAAAGTGTTACTAAATCTCATATCACAATTTTTTCTGTAAACTTCATGGACTTCTGCAATTTTTTGTTCTCACTAGTTTTTCCAACTAGCTTCTTGTATGTGTATTTATCAGCTGTATTCAATAATGTTGGGTTTTTATCGTCCACTCTGCTTTTGATATTGTGTCTTTGGAATTCCATCAGTAGACAACGAAGGGTTCATTGTATAGGACTTTAGGCCAGTACACCAAGTATATATTAGTGTGAATCTGGGCTTGGGAAAGATTTAATCTGAAACTCTTAAATCAACACTTGTGGATATCACTGTGCATCCATGTGGGCACATTTTTTGGCATTAATGTGGAGCCACCTTTTGTAGTCTTGTTCACTAATGTAATTTTATTGAAATTTATTGTTGCCTCCAGGTTAATTCAAAAGCTGCCGAATCTTTGGCTGATCCTGAACAGTATTCTAATTTGTTTGAAGATTGGCAAGTTGCTCTGTCGGTTGAATCTAGAGCCGCGGAGACAAGGTATAGTTAATGTGGCTAAAATGGCACAAGTCTGTACATCTTGTACTGGAAATCTGTTCATCTTAAAGATTTCCCTGGGGATGTTATTTGATCTATTCATTAATTGTTGTCTTTTGATTGTTTATGTAGGGGTGTTTATCCTCCTGCAGAGGAGTATGTGAAACATGTTGATAAAACACACATGACCCTTGTGGAGGCTTTCAAGAACTTGCAAGTGGATGAAGAAAACTTGCAAATGGATGAAGAGGAGCCCCGTGAAAATGGAGACTCAAACCATGAGGTAAGAAAACTAACAGCTAATGCGAACTAATGCTACTTAAAAATGTTGTTTCTGGTAATCAATTTATTATAGCTGTTAATATTTGTGATATCAACACAGCAGATGTTCTGCCGGGATGGATCTTGTTATTGTTTTTGTTTTTATTTGTTCATATTTTATTTTATTTGTTTATTATACTTTACACCTATAGGAGTTTATAACTTTTATGTTATATTTTCATTTGATTATAGGTTTCTGAATTGAATGGGGAACAGACTGTAGAGAATCATGCAGATGAACATCATGAGGAAGGGAGCCAGGAGGAGGCTGTTGTCGTGGATGCTGATTCTACGGATGGCGCTGTACTCGTTAATGGTAGCGAAGCTGAAGAAGACTGGGGTACGAAAAATGAAGGAACCTCGACAGCCTAAAAAGCTATGGGTTGGGCCAGTGTGAAAATCCAATTTTGTCTCTGGTGATTAATTGATTCTAAAGTGCAAATCTCTGACTCCCATTCTGACAGCTTTCTGATCTATCTACTATACCACCTTCTCCCCTAACTATCTGAAACTTAAAATAATTTCAATGAATAACGGGTAAACGGGATATATATATATATATATATATATATACACACAGTCCGTCTCAGCTGCGGACGTCTGCACCAATGATTTTGGTGCGGATTTTCATTTTTGCACCACTTTTCGATCGAATTTTCTCATCTCCACCGTCTAGTATCTAGATAATATTGTGTAGATCATCTCTGTAAAATTTCAGCCAATTTGGTAATCGTTAAGGCCCTCAAAATTGTGTTTTTCTGGTATAAACATGAACCGGACAGAATTCAGTCCGTCTATTTGTTTTTCGAGTTTGAGGGCCTTAATGATTACCAAATTGGTTGAAATTTTGCAGAGATGATCTACACAATATTATCTAGATACTAGATGGTGGAGATGAGGAAATTCGATCGAAAAGTGGTGAAAAAATGAAAATCCGCACCAAAC
>NC_020496.1:11421858-11433128 GCF_000184155.1 Fragaria vesca subsp. vesca
ACTCCAGCAGCGTCCCCAGCCACTTTCCCTCCCCGGTGAGTCCATTCTTTTCCGGTTTTCCGGCGAGATCACCCAAAAACCAAACAGAGTCGATCTCGCCGGAAACTGGAAAAAAACGGACTCGCCGGGGAGGGTAAGTGGTCGGGGACGCTGCTGGAGTCTTCTGGGGCGGAGGCGCGCCGGAGGATGGAGAACGGACGGACGGACGTCCGCACTTTAAGCCGAGTGCGGACGTCCGCTCTACATCCTTTCTTATATACATATATATATATATATAAATTTAATCAAGTTTTAGTAAAGAAAGCCTGTGTTGTCTGTGCTCAAGGGATATACAGACAAAACAGTAGGAAAAATGGATTTTCTGCTGGTTGGTTTTCTTGTTTGATTTGAGTTTTGGCTTTTTTGGTATGTGTGTGTGTATTTATAATTATTCTTATATGTGCTAATTAGCTTGTAAAACCTTGGTAGTTTTGCATTTTGGTAGTACGATGTGGAGAATCTCTTTCCTGTCTGCTTTCATTAATTTTTGTTGTTTAATTTTATCAAAAAATGGTTAATTGTGTATAATAGCTGGGATCTTTTGATATCTTGAGGAGGTTTAGATTGGGGGAGGAATACATTTATTTTTTTTTTCTTATTTTCTTGCGTTTGTTAGTTTCCATCTAGGTAGTTTACTGCATCCTAATGCTTTTTTAATATGCTGTTTGCAGTGCTTACACCACGTCACTAGGTCCGTGTAAAGACTGCTGGTCCAGCTTCATGGATCCTTTATTAATGGTGAGGTGTTATTTTTATTGCTAGGAATGATTACTTTTGCTTAACTTAGAAAGTTGTTTCAAATGAAATATACCAAAATATTGTTTTTTCCTGTAAAAGAATTTTATCAGTTCTTTGAGTGAGTTGAGCCTCACAGAATTCCTTTCATACTAGTGGGTAAAGCTGTTATGCTCTGTTATACACGTAGTTGTGCCAGTTAATATGCTATTGTTTCAATGTTGGTTTCTTTTCCTGTAACCTGATGTTATATTTTCACAACAGGTCTCCTGCAAGAGGCTGACAAAGAGGTGATGTAACGGATCGGTTGTCTCTGTTACCCAGTGGTGTGGGCTGTAACCAAATTATAGTTTGTCATGGGGCACAACAAAGTTAGTTCAATAGTTTTAGTTAGTTTGCTCTTTGCGTTGCAGATTTAAAATATTCTTTGAGGCCTTTCTCATCAAAAAATTTATGGTGTCATTGTGAATGTAGAGAGAATTGAGCTAGTAACAAGGTCGACCTTTACCATTCACATTTTAGATTTTTGGTTCCCCTTAGCGTTTTATGTTTTGGGAATTCTTTTATGCGGCTCATTGTAAACGTGTTCGCGTATTCAATACAGTTTATATACACTTTTGAGTATGATGCAGCAACTATTGCACTTGGCTTGTGTTAGCTGGTACTGGATGATACATCTAGCTACTTGTGATGTAAAGATCAGCATAATACAATGCTAGTCTCTGCCTACAATTTCCAGGACAAGGTGCATAATATGTTGAAAAAGTTGCCTGGGAAAATGCTGGTGAGTGAGGCATCTGATTTTTTAAAGGTCTAAACCAAAATGTAAAGCTTATCCACCTCGAGTTGTCACACTGAAATCAACATACTTTTGATACAATATAAATGATTCATTTTTCACTTCCGGTGACGCATCTTTGCGTCCAACGGGTAACCCTTAGGAGATCTTGAAGTTGTTAGAGGATTGCATATGAGAACTTGGAAACTGATGGATGGGCTTTGATAAATTGATGTGATGTGTGTAGTTGGCGATGTGCGCATGGAGTTTGGATAGTTGGTCTGTTGTCAGTAAGACCTAGTTTTATTATGGCTGCTAGTGTTTCATAGCTACCCTGCCTTGACATGACAGGGAGATGCTGAGATTTTCCCCCTCCGTAGAAAAAAAAAAGAAAAAAAAAGAAGAAAAAAAGGAAAATACGTTGTGTTTGTTGATGGTTTTCATTTGTTGTAATATCTTCTGTGTATTGTGATTACGGTTAGTTTGTAATTAATTTTTTTAAATGAAACCTAAAAGTAAAAATAAGTTTTTTTATGTTTATTATATTAAAGGTTTGCAGGTTTCCATTTTATACAGTCTCCAACTCTCCATCATATAACTCGATGCTATAGTCCGAACTTGCATAAGCTTTTAAAAAGAAAAAGAAAAACAAAAACAACTAAGAAATAATTATTTGAAATATATATAATAGTACTCCTCAATGGACTAATGAATTTTAATTTTTGATACAAAAAGGTTTCCAAAGCAGAACTTCATTATGGAAGAAGAACAAGGCTCGTGTAACTGAGCTTAAAATTCAATTACTCTTAGATCATCCAGAAATTGGCGTCCTTGGTGAGTAATGGTGTAGCACTGTAGCTCATTGCTTCCGTGTAGGTATGAATGATTTAGAGACAAAAATATGGATCTATAAAATATAAATTAGAAAAAGTTTCTCCAAGCCCAATCACACCCCCAGCAACACGTGTCAGAAAATGACCTGAATTACATGTGAGTCCTATAAAACCCTAAGTAAGAAAAATAGCCTCGTTTCGATCTCTGGTCTCTTTCTCTTCTGCTCAATTTGAAGGGCTAACAGAGAAACCCTTCTCCTTCCACCCTTCCATATATCCCAATCCTCCTCTCCAACCACTCACTCTCCCAATAGAATCAAATCAAATCCGGAAAACACTATACTATAAAACTCCACATTTATTTCTGGATCTCTCTCTCCTACTTCTGCGGCCGCTTCTCTGTAAGTCCTGCTCCGTTTTCTATTTACTTTTACATTTTCAGGTTTAATTTCAGATACTGACCAGCATCGTAGCCTTCGTATATGATTTCATAGTTTTCTTTAACTTTTTATCCTGTAACATTTGATTTTATTTGTATTTTTTGAATTTTTTAATTCTGGGTTTAGGGTATCTTAGTTATTTCCTGCAGTATTGGTTCATTCTGGGTTTATTAAATGTTTAGTTCTGCAATTGTGACGACCCAGGTTTTTGCTTTCTGAGAAAGTAGGGTTTTAGGTGTTAAGCCTCTGTTTGGCTTCTGAGGAAATTGATGAAAATTATTAGGATAAGATAACCCTACAGGCTTGATTCTAGAGTTGTTTGTAGTTCGGCAACACAGTTAACTGTGCTATTGAAATTAGGGTTTGCAATTTCCATGATGGGAATGAAGTAATAGTTGAATTAGTTAACCCTTCAAATTGTTAACAGCATGCCATATGGTTCTAGTGGCATTTTTACTTCCCTATTTTAATTTTATCTTTTGATTTATGGGTCAGTTATGATTATACCAATGATCTTACCTAGCAGGCATCGTATCCATATTCATCTCTGGTCGAATCCAACGTCTCATTCTTTTCTCTTATATATATTGGAGTTTTTATTGATTTATGTTTGCTGGGTTTAGTTATTTACTTGCAATTTGTTTCTTCTTTTGTGTTCCTGCATATACCTGGCAAAACTACTAGTTCTGTTCTTGTAGTTTAAGTCTGTTTCGTGTGCACTGGGAGAAAAACTTCCAAATTCCAATTCCTTTAGTACTTGCTCTTTTCAATTGTAATTTTGTTACCAGTCTGCAAACCAAATAATAATGACGCTTTGTTCAAAATTAAACCAGCGGATGAGTTTTCCCAAAATTTATTTATTATTTCTTTCTACTAAGATGCAAGTATTAATCTCCGCTTGATGTGTCAGAGCTGAGAATTTATGTTCTCCTTGGTTAAGTTTTTGAACAACCCAAAAACGTAGCATCAGATACTTGCAACTCTTAGTGGTTATAATTTCTTATTAGCTTGTTATCTTCTTTCTGTAATCACGGTAGGTGGAATTTTATATTGGTGTATCATCTTCTAATTGTACTCGCTTTACCTTTGGGACTAATAACAACCAATCTATTTGGTGCACTTTGTTCATTGTTTAATCATTTGTCCTGATGCATAGTTAGATTCATTATGTAATGCTTTGAGTTTTTAAAGTGTATTGCATCTTCTTGCCTGGGTTAGTGAACACTGTTTTTTTTTTTTACTTTTTTGAAAGCGAATACTGTTTGTTTAACTTAAATAGATAGATTTGACTGTCTTGTTTTTTTTTTTTGATGTGGGAGTTGACTTTCTAGTTTCTTTCCTGCACTTTATGAGTTTAAAGTCACTATTTGTTTGTTTATTTAGCTCCATAAATGAACCAATTCATACCATTTGCAGAGAGGATATCCGAGACACCAATCCTAAGAATCTATTTTCTTGATTCATCTGTCCATGGCGGATTCGGAAAATGCCCTTCCATCTTCTAAGAAACGTGCTGCAGGAAGGGAACTGTCTCGTGATAATCCAGGTCTTGATGATGAGGAGGATGATTCTGACCTAGAGGCTGGAACTTTCAAGAGGGCCAGTGAAGAAGTGCTAGCAACAAGAAAGATTGTTAAGGTTCGTCGCCCTCCGGCAACTTCAGCTCCTACTTCCAACCCTTTTGCTGGGATGCGCTTGGTTCCTCAATCTGAAGCTAGTGCAGACCCTTCTCAAGTCGCCGCTGATGCACAACCTGCTAGTGATGCAAGAATTCTAGATGGAGCTAATCAGGAGTTTGACAAATCTGCTGGAGATAAGGAGAGTGATGTGAAGGAGGAAGACAAAGTTCCCAGTGAGGCAACAGAGCCTGGTGTAGCACATGATCATACTGAAGCTGAATCTGCTGCAGATAAGGAGAACATTGTGAAGGAAAACAACAATATATCTGGGGAACCAGCTGTTGGAGAAGATAAGGCTAAAAATGACTGTGAGGCTGTAAACGAGGTAAAGACTGTAATTGATGGTGAGACTGGAAATGGTGAGAAGGCTGAAAATGAAGAGAAGAGAGAGAAGAAAGATGAAACTGTGGAACCAAGTGCTGAAGGTGCCACTTTGAACTCATTTCAGCAGCTTTCGAGTAGTCAAAATGCCTTCACAAATCTTTCTGGAACTGGGTTTTCCACTTCCACCTTTTCTTTTGGGCTTATTTCGAAGGATGGGTCTGCATTGAGTACTGGCTCTGGTTCACTTTTCGGGTCAAAAAGTGATTTCTCTTCTGGTCTCGGTCTATCTAATAATGGAAGTTCATCACTCTTTGCCACAACAGGGCCTTCAATTGTCCCCAGGGGTGACATCCCTTCAATGCAAGAGGTTGCAGTTGAGACTGGAGAAGAAAATGAGAAAGCGGTTTTCACTGCTGATGCGGTGCTGTTTGAATTTATCGACGGAGGCTGGAAAGAGCGTGGAAAGGGGGATCTGAAGGTAAATGTATCTGATTCTGGGGCTGACAAAGCCAGACTAGTTATGAGAGCCAAAGGAATTAGGAAGGTAATTTTGAATGCAAGTCTTTACCCAGACATGAAGCTGGCAAATATGGAGAAGAAAGGTGTTACGTTTGCCTGCATGAATAGTATTGATGAAAAGAAGGATGGGTTATCCACATTTGCGTTGAAGTTCAAGGATGGGTCCATAGTTGAGGAATTTCGTTCTGCTGTTACAGAGCACAAAGGCAAGACAGCTACCGTTATGAAGACTCCTGAAAACTCCCCCAAGTGATTGAGAGGCGGCAAATGTCAATGCTCAGTGAGTTATATATCCTCGTCTCGAGTTTGAGTTTAAAGTCGTTTTCCCTTTTGCGGAGAAAACAGAGTTCAATTTATTTAGAGTCTGGCAATTCTAAGCCCTTTTGTAGCAGAGCTAATGAGCTAGTCATGTTCATTTTGTTGTAGTTTACTTTCGGTCTAGTCTTTGAAAGATGGTGTCAACTTCATTCCCGGATATATCTAGGTACAGACTATTTTAAGCTCTTGGGATGCTGAATGCTTGATAAAGTTCCATAATTCGTCCCTTATCTGCAATATATATTGAACTGCTGTGTCAGATATTGAAAGTTTCGTGTTTGAACTGCTCATCAATATTAGCTGCATTGCATTTCAAGAATTTGCGAATTTGGATTCAGTTTCTTGTTGGGGCACTTCAATAAAATGAAATGAGAATCTATAATTTGAATTTTTACTCTTCCTTCATAAATTGTCATGTTTTCGTATGCACATTATTTTGAACCTGTACTGTTATCTCTACTTGTCTATGTTTCAATGGGTTCTATGATGTGTAAGATCATCTATTTTGGTCTTGAAATCCAAAGGTTGATGAAAATGAAATGCTGCCATTGCTGTGACTTGTGGTTCGAAATTTGAGAAGAAAGCCATTAGGTAACAACAGTCGTTTTGTGAGATTATCTGCAGTGGCACAAGCACACACCGCAGTGTTTAAATAAGTTGGTAGACAAAACCAGCATTGGCTGCCTCTTCAGTTGATACAACTTTGCAACTTCTCCAAGGCTAGTTCTGGAAGGAACAACTACAATCCGAGTCCAGCAGTTTAAAGGACCAAAATAGATGGGATTGGTATTCGGTGAACGTGAACTAAATATCGTCGATTTCTGTAAATTTCCTCCCCTCTTCAAAGCTTAGGCCGATCATGCAATGCCTAGGCTCGCTCGTTCTTTTCATTTGGCTTTCCAAGGTTCTCATACAACGTATGAAGGACGTTCAAATAATACAGCAGAAATGTGTACTAGGCTACTAGTCAATGTGCTCCAACTCACCCTATTGAAAGTTGAGCACCTAATTTTAGACCGTAAATCCAATACGTCCGTGTTTGTTTGTGCACTATGTTTTTGTGCTCTATCTGACTATCTCTAACTTAACCGAACTTGTGCGATCATAAAGATTTTTGAAAAGTGAAAAGATGGCTAAATGCATCTCTAGAGAAGATGGTTTTTTGATAAATGAAGAACAGGTAAAATGACATGAAAAATAATTAAGCGCCATGTCTTTTTAGGCATTTCAAAATCTAACAATGCTAAGGGGAATTGACTTGATATATAAGATTAATCTTGAATCTTACTAATATGACCATACTTAATTACTAGCTGTCACGAGAAAAGTCTACTAAACGTTCGAGTCGAATACCAACTCTGATGCTAAATAGAACCATTGGCATTGGCTCTTAATTTATGAATTTTCTTTTGGAGCTAAGTACAAGCACATGTTTGTAAATGTAGTACTGATTTTATTCATTAGCTCTCGCTAAATTACTAAAACTGTGTCTTAGTTCTTCATTGGCGAGTATGTATTGGTGCAGTTCCCAGAGCAAGAATCCACACAAGTCTTCACTTCTCCTTCATCTGATCAAGAACAAAGAAATACGACCCGAGTTTATTTTCAGATATAATAACAGCAAACATAAAGAGAAACAAAAGAGAGATAAATAGATAGATGTCATTACTTGGACTGAGATTGGTGCTGATATTGGCACAGGAAGAGGTAGCACAACCAAGCGTGCAGAAGTATATAGGGTTTGTTTGCTGATCATCAGTTGGTAAGATGCATTTGTTCAAGCAAGGCAAGGCACATTTGAAGGGATTGTGTGGGGGTTCGATCATACATTTGATGAAGCAAGCACCATAGCACAACTCGAAGGATAAAGCTGTGGACTGTCCTATGAGTAAACCAAGTAAAACACAAACCAGCAATACAGAACTTAGTTTTCTTCCCTCCATTGCCATTTCTCTCGATCTTCTTTCGATCAAAGTCCTTGGTCTAGCTAGCACTATGAATTTGATTATTTGAATGTTACTGAATGTGAAGCTTCACATCCTCTTTGAACTGTTTATATAGGCTAGGTGGGTATGGTAAATATGGTTCAGCATTGAAAGAGAATCCAGTAGACTTGTACGTACTTACTGAATGTATCAATGAAATATAACTAATTAGATTTCATATTCATGTCCAGATATTGAAAAACACAGTACTTTGATTTGTCTCTAATAGTATGATTAATTGACGATGGATTATGTTAATAAAATGAGGAAGGTAAAGTCTCTTTATGCGTGTGTTTTAGCTCATGGATAAGATTTACCATAAGTAATTAATTTCTCTGTAATCACTTTTTCTTCTCGCCTGCTACGTACGCTTAAGTCATTTGGAAACTTAATTTGATTAAGAATATCCTTTTTTTTTTTTTTGAGAATTGATTAAGAATCCCTTGAACTAATTGTATGTGGATTTTTTAAATTTTTTTTTGAAGAAATTATGTGGATTTTTGCTTTGGAAAGTGTATCAACATTAACTACTCGTCAAGAAATAGAAACTACTGATCCGAAGAAATAGAACCACGATATTCGTCTGGAACCATAACTTAGAAAAGGATCTCTCTCCACAATGACATGTTCTAGTTTTGTCCGAACCTTAAAAAACCAGCTCGATCAGGGGTTGTCTCCCACCTCTCCACTTGTGATTCTTTTTGTCTTTCTTCATTCCCAGATGTAGTGCGCTTCCTTTTTACCCCCCACAACCTAATGCTTTACTTCCTCTCGTATTTTCAATGACAATTGTTCTTGTTTGTATGTCTCTTAAGAGAACCCGTGAACAATATTATCAAGAGCTGGTCCATCCAGAACAAACATGCAACTACAGCTACATATTACAGGCCACAAAATAAGAAAATATAACTGGGTCGATCATGTTCAATTTCACATTAGCCTTACATATTATAACTTCATTATGAAGAAAATGTTTTGATATATACTTATATATAACATCATAAATCAATAATTAAGAATGAAGAAACCCTAATCATCAGGTCTTCTTGGTACTACATGTCTCTGAGCATGAATCTACGCAACCACCCACTTTCTCCACCTCTGCACACGAATAAGAAAACTCAAATTAAAGATCGATTTCGAACCAAGACAGGTGAGCAAGAGGTCGATCTGTTCTGTTTTTAGTAAGAAAAAGAGATACCAATCAAGGATATGATGAATTGAGTTACCTGGGTTTTGCTTGGTACTGAAAGTGGAACACCAAGAAGAAGCACAACCGAGCTTGCAGAAGTACTGATTATTATCTGTGTTGCTGGCCGGTACCATAAGACGTCGGTATGATGCAGTCTTTCAAGCATTCGAAGGAGCATGAGCCAACAGAGTGGTGAGGAATGATGATACACAGAAGGAAGCAACTCTCGTAGCAGCTTTTGAAGGAAGCTGTGGACTGACCCAATAAGATCCCGAACACCATTAGGTAAGTGATGATGGCGAAGGACGTCCTGCCTCCCTTGTTATCCATTTTGTTTTCTGCAGCTCTGTCGTTAGCTAATAGAGATGTGACAAATGAAAATTGCAGGGAAACATGACTTTACTAGCTAGAACCCTTCTCTATATAAAGACTTCTTTTTTATTTTGGCCCAAAAGATAATGAAAGAGAGGCAAACAAAAAAAAAATATATATTTGCCGTTCTATGCATGTATCTCATCTACATGTCTTTTTTTTTTTTGGTAAATAAACGATTATATTAAAAGAAAAAAGGAGAGGACAAGCCTAGTACAACCGAAGTCAAAAGCAAAAAAATTACAAAACAACATAAAGAAAGCTAACCAAAGGAAAACAAAACAAAACCTGAAAAAGAACAAAGAAGGAAAGGACTAAGAGATATCTAAGCTCCACTTTTCAGCGATGTATCTTTTAGTAATGGATGATTTAAACTTGATGGAAATGAGCCTGCATTTGATCATGGAAATAATATTCTTGAGAACCAAAGAAGGAGCACATCTCTCATTCCTAAAGATACAATTATTCCTCTATTTCCATATGAGATAAACAGTAACGGAAAGACCGAGCTTCTTGATGGTAGAAGAGAAAGACTTACCTCCCCACCGAGAAGAAGCCCATTCAATAAATAAGGGCCAAGGGGGGTTCAACCAAGGCACCCCACAAGAACAAAGAACACTCTTCCAAATATGCAACGAGAAAGAGCAAGCAAAGAAAAGATTGATATTTTCTAGAACTAGACCACAAAGAGGGCAAGAGAACTAATTTGAGGAGAATAAGCAATGATCCTGTCAAGAGTAGTAAGCTTACCATGAACAGCCAACCAAAGGATGAAACTGGCTCTAGGAATTAATATTATTGGTAAACCAGACAATCTTTGCCCAATCAACAATAGGATAATGAATCCGAATATGATCCATTGTAGAAGCTGTAGAGAAAATTCTAGAAGTAGAAGCCAACCAAATACAAGAATCCTTGCAACTTGAATTTGGAAAAAGACCTTCTAGATTACTTGCAACTCCAAGAATGACAGAATTAGTAGAAATAGGCCAACACCAAGACTCACCCATCACAATAGAACTAACCAAGGCATTGGAAGGAATACTAGAATTAGCCATAGCACCATGCCCCAACCTAGGCAGCAAAGGGCCAAAAGGGTGCCAATAGTCATGCCAGAAATAAGTAGACTTTCCATCACCATTGTACCTCATTTACATGTCTATGAGCTAAAGCCTAAAAGTATTAAAATTGGGTCGAGGTGAAAACTTGAGGTACTGTTCTAATGTTTCTAAAACTTGAAGTACCAAAGTTTATAAAGAAGAAAATATGAGGTACGACGAATTTCTTTTTTTATTATATAAAAAGGATAAAAAAAAATAAAAACTCAAGAGTAAATTGGTCATTTTTAAGAATAAAAATGGTTGCCGTAAGTTTTTTTAACGGAGCTAACGGTTCTACATACCATACTTCGGTCAAGGTAAGAATGTGAGATATTGTTTTAAAGTTTTCTGAAGGTCATATATATACCAAAGTTTTACTTCTCTAAAAGGTGAAACACTGTTTGGACCATTTTCCTATAAGCTTTTAAAAAAAACAAATTTAAAGAAAAGGTGGTGCTACAAGAGAACTCCAACAACTTTCCTATATTTGAAATTGTCTCTATTTTAAAGAAAAAGAAGCATATTTTCGTTGCGTATTGCTACTGTTCGTTGCCTAGACACTTACCGTCGTTGCCTAAGCGTCATGGCCTCAACATGTTGCGTAAGAACTTAGACGACGAAAACAAAGCTGTTGTCGCCTAAGGTTCAAGTTAGGCGACCAATATGTTTTCGTCGCCTAACACTTAGACGAGGAACACTAGAACATCAGTCGACAAAATGTTTCGTCCTGTAACATTAAAGCGACGACTCTAATTATATATGTCTTGAGATTCTTAAGGGAAAATGCCCTAATGCCCAAATATTTGAAAACTAAAGCCCATTCCAATTAAAGTTTTATCCTTGTACCAATTCCAATGATTCTTAAGAAAAAGACGTCATTACCCTGTGTAACTAAACCACACAAATCTTATCTCTTTCTCCTTCTCTTTTTCCCGATCTGGTTCTCTCTCTCTCTC
>NC_020496.1:11433148-11456667 GCF_000184155.1 Fragaria vesca subsp. vesca
TCTTCTTCTTCTCTTTTTTTCTATCGACATGGAGGAGTGGTTGTCTCTAGAACCACCGTGGTGGAGCCACTGGCTTCATCAGATTTTCCAGATCTGGATGTCCCTTTGAAGCATAAGCAGAAGCAGTGCTACCTCGCCGACGAGCTTCTCAACCTCGATCACCACCTCTACCGCCGAGACCACCACCTCTGCCGCGCAATCCTTGGCCTCCAAAGCCCTAACCTACGAGGAGAAAATCGACGAACTCAATCTCTGACTGGACGGAGGAGATCGAGAGGTCATTGGAGTTGCCGCGGTTGAGGAGGTATTCGCTTTGGGATTGCGGCTCCGATTCACATCCTCTCTACCACTAGATCGTGAAGCTCTCAGCCAAGGATAAAAGTGTTATCAAAGAGGTTTCTGTCTTGGTCAGACTCTCACCTTCGCTCTCTAACCGCTAAGCCGTAGTGATAGGGTGCAATGATTATTTTTGGTTAATTTGTTGCTCAGTTCCTATGTTATTAGTGTGTTTCTTTCATGGTTTGATAATTACAGACAACACACATGTATATTGGAGAGTAATAAGTTGATTATTGGGGATAAATAACTGATTATTGGGGGTCAGTAACTGATTATTGAGTGGTTATTAGGATCAGTAACTGATTATTGGGGGTCAGTAACCAAGTTATTGGGGGTCAGTAACTCGATTTTTTCTGGTATTTCTTCATTTCTGGTATTATTAAGTTGAAATAAGTTAATTATTGGGGGTCAGTAACTGATTATTGAGGGTCAGTAACTGATTATTGGGGGTCAGTAATCAAGTTATTGGGAGTCAGTAACTGAATTACTGGTGACCAGAATCCGGCGACTGAAAAAAATCCGAGTTACTGGGAGTCAGTAACTGATTATTGGGGGTCAGTAACGAAGTTATTGGGAGTCAGTAACTGAGTTATTGGGGGTCAGTAACCGAGTTACCGGTGACCGGAGAAAAATTGAGTTATTGGAGGTCAGTAACCGAGTTACCGGTGACCGGGGAAATCTGACAATCAAAATCTGGCGGCCGATGACCGGAGTCCGGTGAGGTTCCGGCCAATTATTCTCTCTCTTTCACTTTCTCTCTCTATGCATGTTTAAGGGGTGATGGTAAAATAGTCTTAAAATAATATGGTTTGTTAAGACTTTAGTAAAGATTTGTGCATTTGGACATAATGATTTATGCATTTGAGCATAAAAAATATTACCTTATATTGAAATGGGCTAATGAAAAAGATTATCATTGAAATGGGAAATGAAGAGTTTAAATTAGTATTAAATGGGTATTTTCTTGATTCTTAATTACTTAATTAGGTGACGAAAGGATCTTAATTACTTAATTAACAAGGCGACGGAAGCTTGCTTGTAATGTTTATGTTTGTAGAACTCATGAGTCATGATCGACTGTTTCTTCCCTAATCGATCAATCAATGATTTCAATATCCCACATCAATATTAGCTTAATACTTCTAGTACAAGCCGAGACAAATATTTAATACGTACAGAGTTACAGACCACTATGAACGGCCAGATATATAGTTGTAATACTGAAATACAGTACGTATTCGTTACCTTACAGTTTTACAATACAGTATAGCCTTTATTTTTTTAGAAGAACAATACACAGTATAGCCTCGTTAATATAATAGGAGGAAAATTTAGCCAAACCATAACATTAGGAAGTAACTAATTAAAGGATGCTAGGCCATATGCATGTCTGTGAACAAGCAGCCACGCAACCATCCACTTTCTCTAGGTCTGCAAAGAGAACACATATCATCTTTCACAAATAAGTACTAAAAATAAACACAACAGTTTATCACCAAATAATATAAACTGGATACGAGTTTCAATTTTGCGCTAGAAAACCAGAGACACATATATCAAAAGTTCTTTTAATCTATGAGCAAGGAACGAGGAGGAAGTGATAATATGAACCTGGATATCGTCGTCTCTGGCGTTGGGGATATAATTTTTGGTGCTATGCAAACTTTGCAAATTAGCAGCAGTCCGAGAATCCCCATGCCCATGGCACTTCATCATGCACTCTGCGCTGCACCACGATTTCCCCATAAAACCATGATGTTTTTTCGTACAAGCACCGATGCATCCAGCGTAGCATGGTATATTTTTAGCTTGGTTTTGAACTTGATCACCAATATTGCTCATATCAAGACCGCTGGAGTGCTGCACCAGAATAACAAGCACCAAGTAGAACATAACTGCGGCCTTGTTATTACTACGCTCCATTCTCTAATTACCTGCGTGCTCGCGGGCTCTAGATAGATTGCTCGTGAACTTGATATCACAAATCAAATCTGCGTACGTAGAAGCACCCCACTTCTCTCTAGGCCCCTATTTATAGTTTGTACTTCTCTTTGTCAGTTAACTGATCCTAACTGTTTGTGTGGCATGCAGCTGAAGAGCTAGACCTCCCACATGCCCTGTTGGATCGAGAAAAAAAGTAAGAAAAAAGAAAAAGAAAAACTGGAAGAGCAGAAAGAGGCTACGAGAACACAAGTGCATGGCGTGTGCATGTGGGTTGCGGGAAGATTAACCAACACATACGACATGAAATCATATTAAGGAATGTGATGTTTACATGAAACTAGGATAGATACATAATTAAGCAGACCCTTCGATCGAGTAGACTGATGAGCATAATGGCATGGGTATATATATACCGGACGTTGTTAGGCATGACGGTGCGCATGCAATAGAAATGTGTTTAGAATCTTTGTGAAACCTCTACTTCCCGCACAGTCCACTCTCCTCCTATAGGTTATAATATCAATGTCATCCATAGATAAAACAGACTCATCGACTTACTTTACAACATACTTCACTACTTGCACTATGCTAGATAAAAAGAAAATGCAATTATGAATTGAAGTACAATTATCATCCCCCGGCCAAACTGTAATTGTATTGTCACCCGATTACGTACTTTAATCATAACACATTTAGCGGATGTGCAAATTGATGTTCATTCACCGATAATTACTAATTTAATTTAAATGGAGTTCAGAAAATTTTCAGCCATCATGAATTACAACAATAATCGATCCGATTATGTGCTATGTTTTGATATTTTTCTCGATATTTTTTATAATAAGGGTTGGTACGCTGCCTTCAAGCCTTAATTAATAAAACTGCTATATACATAGGACATGAAGCCTGAACCTTTAATTACAATGAAATCCCGATATAATATCGAGAATGCCTACGAAATACATGTACTCAAACAAGTACACACTAGCAAAGAGTAATACTTAACGGCGACTCTATTTGCTTTGAAACATCGGTGACATAATAGAAAAATTATAAATGTAATTTTATTGGCTAATTATATGATGTAATTTAACAAAAATGTAATTAAGTATGTTGATTAATAAGTTTGTGGAATTGTGAAAAGACCATAAATGTCCACTACAAAATCTATTAATCTCAATGTATAGTACATGCTATCTTTATATGCGCGCGAAACACATGTTATTGGTAAAACAACAAAGAACATGTGGAGAGGGAAGTGACAACACAATATATGAACTATGTCGTTACGCAAAATCAATCGGCACTCTATTTAGGTATTCTCTTTTTGATGCTATCTATAGAAATAGGTTAATATATGAGAAAATTACATAATAGCAAATGACCAAATTTAAAAACATAAAAACCTCACTTTTAATATTTTCTATACAAATTAGGACATAAGCCCGGACTCAAACTAATGGTACCAGATCTAATCTAGACTTTCATAGGTAAAATGACTAAAATACTCTTTTTCAAATAAATTTACGTAAAAAGACACGGTAGTAGCACATCTCCGGTCGACACGATAGTAACACGTCTCATGTCGACACGGCAGAAGCACGTCTCATGTCGACACGGCAGTAGCACGTCTCCGGTCGACACGACAGTAGCACATCTTCGGTCGACACGGCAGTAGCACATCTCCGGTCGACACGGCAGTAGCACGTCTCATGTCGACAGGCACTATAAAAATTAATTCAATTAGCCATGGAAAAATGCGGTTGACAAAAGTCATTCTGCCGTCGCAAAAGACCAACGGTGACGGCGTGGCGACGACATTTTTCCCGTCACCGTTGCTTTTGGCGACAACAGTGAGCCATCACAACCATGTTTGCGACGGCAAATAACGACTGTAAAGACCGTCTCTTATTAGCAACGGAAATTGGCTACTAAACTTGCCGTCGCAAATACCTCTGTTGGCAACGACAATGATATTTAAAAAAATTCAAATTTGAACTGAATTTTTTGAATTTTCCCGCCAAAACCATTTGCGACGGGACTCTGCCGTCACCAACTGCGGAAAATTTCCCGCCAAACCCCTTTGCGACGGGACTCTGCCGTCGCCAATTGCAGAAATTGTTACCTCAACTGTTTCAAATCTCATTTTTACTAGAAATTTGTAAATTCAAATCTCATTCAATCCACAATAGCAACAACCATAATCAACAAGGTACTAACACCACCATCAACTAGCATTCATTCCAACAAAATCAACACAATGACCAACATTCATTTCATAACCAAATTATCCAACATAAACATTATTCCACATGATGGAACCTAAACCAAACCAACAAAGTGCTGCAACAATAAAAAGAGCTTCATAACGGGACAACAATATTCCAGCATAATCATGTTCTATCACATTCTAAAAATACAACAATATGACATAAACCTAAATCATGTAGGAGCATCATGGTGACCAATGACATCATCAAAAGTTGAATCAAAATGGGCAGTGGCCTCAGCATCTCTCTCTCCTATGGACTACCTCCTAGCCTCATGGCCACTTGTTGTATCAGCTGGTACCTATTGCATAAATGAGACCATTTTCTACAATTAGTTGTCTGATTTGAAGTGAAAGGTGGCGTGCTCGTTACCGGGCGTGCGACAATTAAGAACCCTTTTTGACAATCGTAGTATAAGACAAATAAGGTTCGATCAATCCGGGGCCTAAGGGTGCTCCTATAACAATGGTCATGTAAAAAGTCAGTAGCTAACAATAAAAATATATACAAGTATTTATTTACAAATATACATATGATATAAGGTAAAAATGAGGTTTTTGAGAGTTTGATTCTAACGTTCATACTAAAAGATAAAGACAAATTTAAACAAATATATACAAGTGATCATCTTCAACACACATCAACCAGCAACTTCAGAATGAATCAAACAAGTATCAACATGCCTCAAACATGTAATCAAATTCATTGCCAAGTGATATCAAAAACAAAACTCGGAACACATGCCTACGAGGTCCTGTATTCCTTTAATTCTACTTATTTTATCTCCTAAGCACAAAGAAGTTTAGAATCTAGGATATTTTATGCAAAGGCTGCGATCGATACTCAGTGTCACTCAGAGTACCCGTCTACACTAAACATGAATCTTTAAGAGCTATAGAATTCTGAATTCGAACATGCCCAAGTTTACAGATTGCTGCTTAACTTGCAAACATGTAACACATAGTATCCGCTATTATTACATAACCTTCACTACTAGAGATCTACACTTACCTACGAGGCTTAATATAAATTAGGGGTGGGCAAAAAACCCGAGCTGGCAAAAAAACCGGACCGGACCGGCTGGCCCGATAGGGCCGGACCGGGTTTTTTGACGGTCCCTTGATCAGTTCGTGTCTATTCGGGCCGGGCCCTGATGTACCCGGGTCGGTCCCGGTCCCTATATTTGCTTGCAATTTTAGGCCCGAAAGCCCGGCATCCATATGTGTCATTCAACAATTGGTTTATTTCAACGAGCTTATACTAGTAGCATAGGTCCAACCACATAGGATTAGTCAAGTTTGACTGTTTGAAACTTTGAGTAAATGTAACGTAGCCCTAAGTCAAACTCATTAGTCATAAACTGATTTAACTCATTACTGCTTTGTGCTGCGCCTCTCTTCCTCTCCGGTCCCGACGAGACGACGACGCCTCTCTAGTTCTCCGGCCGCACACCTCTCTGGTTCTCCGGCAGCGCGCCTCTTTTCCTCTCAACGAGACGACGACGCCTTTGGACGAGACAACGATGCTCGCCTCTCTTCCTCTTCAGTCTCGACGAGACGACGACCCTTCTCTGGTTCTCCGACCGCGCACCTCTCTGGTTCTCCGGCCGCGCGCCTCTCTTCCTCTCGACGAGACGCCTCTCTTCCTCTCCGGCCTTCGTGCCTCTCTGGTTCTCCGCCTCAGTCGCCCGCCGCCTCAGTCGGTAAGCCTTCGCTTCCATCACTCTTCTCTCATTCCTTCTCTTCCTCTCGAATCTCTAACTCTATCTCAATCGATTGTGAATTTGTGATTTTGGACTTAATGATTGTGGAGTTGTGTTAATGAGATCAGACAAGCATATTAGAATTTGTGCTAATTGTAGATGCACTGATATGTCATATGTGATTTTGGACTTAATGATTGTGGAGTTAATGATTGTGATTTGTGGAGTTGTGGTTGTGTTAAACACTTAAATTGTTAATGACTTAATGGAGTTGTGGACTTGTGGTTGAGTTAATGATTGTGGAGTTGTGGTTGTGTTAATGATTGTGGATTTGTGGAGTTGTGATTTAATAATGCTGCTGGAGTGTTGGTTGCCTGGTTGTGTACTTGTGTTTATGCAGGTTTGAGATGTTGTTGTCTTCTTCTTCACAATACGGCTGTTATTCAGTCAGTAGTGATAGTGAGACTGGGTGTTACAACTCAGGAGATGACATTGAACTGATTGAAGAAGTACAAGGTCAAACTCAGACCGGGAATGATTTGGATGCGGCGGAGGATGAGATGCCTGAGAACAAGGAGCCAGAAGTCCCCGAACCAGAAGCTCCAATTGAGATTGTAGAGGAAGCACCAGCAGCAACTGAGATTTCACGGGGTGTGCCGAAAAGAAGAAGAAGAGGTTCTGCATCAACTCTTCCTAAGCCTGCTTTTAAACTAACTTCAATGGTGTGGCAGCACTTCACGAAGTATCAAAGAGAACTCTTCAGTCACCAAGATGGGAAGAAAGTGCACGCGGGGCATGAGAATCGTGCACTATGCATTCAGTGTGGCGCTGACCTCAAAGCAGATTCTTCCTTTAATGGCACAAGCACTTTGCGGAGGCATATTCAAAAAGTATGCAAGAAGTATGCTGGTAGGGAAAGTATAGATGACGGACAAGCTGTGATTGCTGGGGATGGTGAAACCGAACCTGAAATGAAAGTCCAAAAAGTGTGGACCAATGACCGTTGTATTCAAGCTGCTTGTGAGATGATAGTGATCGATGAGCTGCCATTCAGCCATGTTTAGAATGAAGGGTTTAGGCATTTCTGCAAGGTGGCTGTCCCGCAATTCACTCCACCATCTAGGAGAACAATAGTAAAGTGCTTCTGGAAGTTGTATGAGCAGAAGAAAGAGGAGCTTAGGAAGGTGTTAAGTAGTCAAAGGTTGTGCTTAACGACAGATACTTGGACTTCAATTCAGAACATCAACTATATGGTGTTGACGGCGCACTTTATAGATGCTGGTTGGAATTTGCACAAGAGGATCATCAACTTTTGTGTGATTCCCAATTACAAAGGCACAACAATAGGAAAGATTTTAGAATCTTGTTTGCTACATTGGAGGATAGATTAGGTGTTGACCATCTCGGTCGATAATGCAAGTGCAAATAAGGTGACGATAGAGTATGTTCAAGGGAAAATGGCTGCATGGAAAGACCCCCCGGTGTTTGGAGGCAAACACATTCATGTGAGGTGTTTGGCTCACATCTTGAACATAATTGTGAAGGCTGGTTTGAGATTAATGGATAAAAGTTGTGCAGCAATTAGGAATGCAGTCAAGTATATTCGAAGTAGTTCCAATAGATTAGACGTGTTCAAGGTGTGCATGGAGAAGGAAAGACTAGAAGGGAACATAGACACTGAAAAAATACCGGCGCTTGATCTTCCAACAAGATGGAATTCTACCTTTTTAATGCTTGACATAGCTTTAGATGTGAGGTCAGCTTTTCAGAGGATGGCTGCAGAGGAAATGAACAAGTATAGAAGCTATTTTGATGAAGAAGATGAGGTTGATGAGGAAGAAGAACAAAAGTATGTTCCGGTGACACCAAGAACAAAAAAACAAGAGTTGGACCACCAGAAGATGAGGATTGGGAAAAGGCTGAAATATTTGTGTTGATCTTGAGGGTTTTTTATGATGTGACAATGAGGATGAGTATGAGTAGACACCACACTGCTCATAAAGCATTTCATGACATTGTAGCAATAAAAGAGGAGATTAATGCACTTTTTGCGCCCGCGGCTGGAACTAGAACAGAAGTTCAATTATTGATGTTGAAGATGGCAGAAAAGATGCTTGCCAAGTTTAGAAAATATTTTGGACATATTGAAGACATGAATCAGTTGTTGTTGGTTGCATTGGTATTGGATCCTAGGTTCAAGCTGAAGAACATATCTCATACTTACCTACAAGTGCTCCATTATTCACCTGAGGAAGCAAAGCTAAGGCTAACACTGTTAAGGAGCTCTTGGTATCCTTAACCGACATCTATAGAGCATCAACCAATGCATCAACCAATACATCTTCTAAGAGCAGCACTGCAGCAAGTATCGTTTCCAGCAGCACAAAAGAAACAGCCTCATCTTCCAAGTCGAAGAGGTCCAGGGTTGTGAAGATGTCAGGGAAAATGGCCGATTTGTTGGAAGGTAGTACCTACTGTGTGTTTTCGGTTACCTAGTGTGTTTATATTTTATAGTTTTCTATTGTGTGTTTATTAGTATCATAGTTTATAACTTTATATGCTACTTTCAATGTTACTATGTGATGTATTCTCTTTTTGATGTAGGGTGGCAAAAAGCTCTAGCTGAATCCGACGAAGTTGTTGTTGAGAGTGAAGTTGATAGATACCTACTTGATCCGAGCGAGGTTCACCAAAACGAGAGGCAGCTAATTGGTGCCTACTAACTTGGTGGAAGACAAATGGCTACAAGTATCCAAATCTTGCGCTTGTGGCAAAGGATGTACTTGCTATCCAGGTTAGCACCGTTGCATCCGAGTCATCTTTCTCTACTGGAGGTAGAGTGATTGACCCTTTTAGGAGTTCTTTAACTCCTAAAACAGTGGAAGTATTGCTTTGCTTGCAAAATTGGATAAAGAAAAAGGATCAGTCTGAAATTGAGTATTATCCAAGCCAAGAAGAGATTGAATTTTATGAAAAGATGGAAAGAGGTATGTTTGCGTCATTGCATAAATTAGTTTTGCTACTTTACATCTTTACTGTTGTATTACTTCTATAATGCATACTTTGGATTTTATTATTATTATGAATTGGACTTGATTTGTTTCATTCATTTGAACTTTGTTTTAGATGATGCAAAGCGAAAGGCAAAGGAAAAGAAGGGAAAGGGAAAAGGAAAACTTGTGGATTTCTCAGAAACAGAAAGTGAAGATGAAGTTGTGGCAGGGGCTACACGGCCTACACCCTCACAGCCCAAGAAAGCAGCAAAAGTCGCTAAAAAGAGTAAAGATGCAGGTCCTTCTACAACTCCGACTGCAACATCATCAAAACAAACTCTTCCAGCTGCTACTGTCCAAGCCAAGTCCCAGCCTGCATAAGCAAAACTGAAACAAATGGTTCTTGCAACGAAAAAATCGAAAGGTATAATTTGATTAATTTCTTAACTGTGTTTTCAGTTTGCATCAATAGGTTGGTTGATTTTGGTATAATTTTAGATTCATGTTTGCATAATTACCTTGTAGGGAGAAGATGAAGGGAAAGAAAGCTATAATTCTTACAAATCTGCTGTTGGAACTTGGAAGTTATGGAGAATTGGGCATGCTGTTGCAGTGTTGCTTATAAGCTTATTTCTTGTTTTTATTTATGTTTCCAATCTGCATTTGAAACTTTAATTTGCTATGATACATTGAAATGTTGTTTAGTAGTTTAGTTTATGTTTGTGAGGTACTGACTGAGAGTTTATGACTTATGACAGTTGGTTTGCATAGGTGCCTATTTTCAGACTTTGACATGTTGCAAATTTCATACTTTTTGATCTGTTGTGTTCAAGGTGTGCATGGCTTTTTGAGAAACAAGACATGAGTTACACTTTAAAAATCTTTAAAGAAGCTTGAGATGTTCGAAGGGTCAAACACGCTTGATGCTTCTCGGCAACCTTCTAGAGAAGTCCTATAAAGGTGCCAGCTTGAATTGTTTCTTTACTGGAGAGAGGCGTCGAAAAGGAGAAGGAAGGCTGACGTGTTTTACTGATTTTTGTGTGAAGAAGAGATAATCTGAGAAGTACACAAGGCTTTCTTTATATAGTGAATATCTTGGTGGAACTTCGCTTCCAACTAGGTGCACATGTTTGACTTTTCTCCTTCCTTTTTAAACTTGGAATCCAAATTTGCTTCTTCTTCATTCCTTGGACTTGGAATCCAAATTTACTTCTTCTTCCTTCCTTAGATTGCAAGAAGGCTTTTTTGTCTTTTTCTGCATTTTTCTCTTATTTCCGCGATTTAGCCCTCTTTTCTCGATTTAAGCTCTCATTGCCGCTACAATCATAAAACAAGTCAGAAATGGTATTAATAAGAAAATAACATGGCCAAATAGGGTAGGAAACACATTAAAATCATAGCATATTATGCTCATATCAAAAACATGTCAGAAATGGTATTAATAAGAAAATAACACGGCCAAAGAGGGTAGGAAACACATTAAAATCATAGCATATTATGCTCATATCAAAAAGTGAAAAAAAAACCTATTGCATGCTCAAGCATTGACCCTAATGCTTAAAACCATATCTAGATTCAAGTAAATCAAGCACCTTCACCCTAATTCATACTAAACCATACTTCAAAAATATTCATTATAACAAAAAAGAATTTCCATTACTTAGAACATCAAAGTGTCTGCATGCTCAAACATTGACCCTAATGCTTAAAACCAAGGAAGAAAAAATTGAAAGTTTTGGCGATATTTTGCCGAAATTTTCGTTTTTTTCACTTACCGATATATTTTTTCCTCCCCATAATTTTTCGTCTGAAAATCTCGAAATTTCGGGATATTTACCGATATCTCTCGATATTCCGGAGAAACTTTTAAACTTCCCGCCGAAAATTTTCCCGCGGTTGGCCTCTCCAATCTGCACGTGGTCCTACAGCTGAAATGTTTGACTTTCCAAACGTGGTCATGGCGTCATGTGCTGCAAAATGATTTTGCAGTTCTGGGGATTCGAACCTCGCTTGGTTGGTATAAGGCTAACACCTTAACCAACCCTACTAACCATCCAACTTGTTTATCTTTGTATATTTATAATATATATTGGTTTTTTTTCCCGAATCTAAAAAGTAAAAAATTAGGTAAATGTCTAATCCCCAACTAATTTTTTTACCTACACTTCCATAAAAAAAAAAAAACGTTTTTACCTACACTTCTTAATTCATTTTTAATATATCTACATTTTAAAAAAAGATGTTTAAAGTAAACTTTTAAGAATTATTAACGGTTCATTACTAACTTTTTCACCTTAACTTACTACAACTCCTTATAGATCAATGTTTATTCAAAGTTTTCATTTCAAATATAGTACATAATATAGAAAACAAACATCTCTTAAAGTTTGGTTTAAAATTTCCTTGTTTTTCTTCAAATTTTTGTCAATTTTCTCATTTTTTTACTCCAATCGATATTTCCCCGAAATTTCCGTCGAAATTTCTATATTTTGGAAAGTCGAAATTTCCGTAATCATCAAAATTTTCTTCCTTGCTTAAAACTATATCTAGATTCAAGTAAATCAAGCATCTTCACCCTAATTCATACTAAACCATACTTCAAAAATATTCATTATAACAAAAAAGAATTTCCATTACGTAGAACATCAAAGTGTCTACATGCTCAAACATTGACCCTAATGCTTAAAACCATATCTAGATTCAAGTAAAACAAGCACCTTCACCCTAATTCATACTAAACCATACTTCAAAAATATTCATTATAACAAAAAAGAATTTCCATTACTTAGAACATCAAAGTGTCTGCATGCTCAAACATTGACCCTAATGCTTAAAACCATATCTAGATTCAAGTAAATCAAGCACCTTCATCCTAATTCATACTAAACTATACTTCAAAAATATTCATTATAACAAAAAAGAATTTCCATTACTTAGAATATCAAAGTGTCTCAAAACATAATTTCAGGTCTACATCAAGTAAAAATATTTCAAAATTTGAAAGAATAACAAGGCGGTGTATCTAAAAAATTACTAACCAGTCCATGTACAATTGTGTTTCTTCCTCCATGTGCAATTGTGCAATCCATATTATTGGCAATATGAGCTTGAAGCATTTTAATAGCATCCTCCAATTTCTTATCGAAAGACTCTTTCAGTTTCTCTATTACCTCTTCAGTGATTTTGGCTATAAGGTCATTGTTACCAGCAGTTCCCGATGATTCTTGTGGATATACCAAATTGCAAGGCACGGTAGAACCGATAGGTACGACAATAACCATAACCATCCTCTCCAATAACATCATGAAAAACACGGTCTTTTACAGCTGTAAGCTTTTGGTCTTCCATAGGTTTCACTAGTGACAGTTTCATGTTGTATTCATTCTACATGAATTTATAAATTACTTAGCTAGGGAAAGACCAAAAAAAGAACAACCACAATTGTGAATAACATAAAGGTTGTTGAAACTTACAATGACTTGGCAACTTCTGGATTGGATTCTTTGCATGCTTTTTTCTACACATTAAATTTATCAGATTCTTCTCCACTTTGTTCCATCTGCCAAGTACTAATAGTAAATAACTCCATATACTAATAACATATCTTACTATAAACCTCTTCATCTGTCAAGTACAAGTTTTCAACACTACCAGCTTATATCTTAATTGAGCAAAATTCTTTCTACCAGTATTATGAGATGGTCCACGTGTCTCTCGATTGATTGAATTACGGGTCACTATTGCCTACAAAATCAGTTTGAAAATCAAACGCTAGAGTCAACCTATTTGGCAAAATATAATGGAAATGACAGAACACTTCTATCTTTGCATCCTCAGTTTTTCAATAGGCAACAAGCATAGTCCATTGTTCTGTTATAATATTTGGAGGAACCATAGAACTCAGCTTTGGATTGCTTTTGTAAAGTAGTTAGATTTGGTTTTGCTTTTATGATCCTTCCAAAGATTATTGCAACATCACAGGTTTGTATCCTTCTGGAACATCAACCAAATTTGTCTACAAAAAACAGTGAACAATATAGAATTACTTTTAATAAATACAGTAACCACATATAACGTTCTATCAATGAAATGTTTACTTTAACCTCATTCCCAATTCCCATTTCCCTCTTTGACCTTATCATGAATAGATTTCCAGTCCATAATTGTCAATAGAATAGAATCCTCTTGCCATCACGCACAATCTTGCCCAATTGTGACTTCAATTGTGTAGCTCTTTCTCCAATAGGTTGGAATTTAGAATCAAATATAATGTTGACATTCTCTCCAGTATTCCACTCTGGGATGCCCTTATTATGACCTCTACTGGCAGTATTGCTAGTAGCTTGTGGCTGAGTATCTAATTTGGAGAGTTGTAAACATTAGATTTTATAATTATAATGAGGCTGAAATATTAAAAGAAAAAGTGGAACAAGGCATACATGGGGCTGGAAGAGGTAATGTAGAGGGAGGAGTAGGTTGGGGAGGAGAAGGCAGTGGGGTTGGCGGTATCAAATGTGGACGAAGAGATGTGTTGGATGACTGTGATGATGAGGAACCATTGTGGCTTGATGCAAAACCACTAGGACTCAAGAATTCAGACATGTGGCGTTGTCTACCAACCTTCCTTTTCTTCCCGAACATCGTCACCTATAAAAATAAACACTCGGTCAACGACAAATAATTTACTAATAAATAATACCAACAAGTTATGATAACAACCACAAATATACTGACAGTTTTAATAACAAACCTAATTGCACAGTAGATTGAGATATTTCATATAACTTGAAAGCAACAGCTCAACACAATTTCAGACATCTACCATTGAGAGAAGTCCTTCGACTCTACTTTGCTGACATTTAGCCAACCTTCTCCTTAAGGATTTGGGGTATACCACACCTGATGTGCTTGAGATGCTAAGATGAATGGTTCATCTCTAACCCGGTCATTCTGGTATAACAATCTTTTAAAGTTAACTAAAGTGAAGTTAAAATGATCTTTTTTCACTCCTGCTGAAGGATGTGCCCACTCACACCTAAACAACACATACTTGATATCAATAGAGTAGCTAATTTTGATGATCTTTGTCAATCTCCCATAATATGGTAAAATATCTCCTTGTAAAGACACACCACTGTTTTGCCTAGTTCGTTTGTTGTCAACACTTTTCACTCGAAAAAATGACCTTTAGATGTATATGATTTCAGCCTAGCTGCTGAAGGACTATGAGGATTTGACAAAACCACAATTTCTTCCGGTAAGGACACATCACCCATATTTTGCAGACAACTCACATGTGCCTTAAACTAGTCTGCAAACTCATCAAAATGAATACGTGCAACATCAACATCGTTGACATTAGGATATTGATTTTTAATGGCAGACATATGCTCCCTGCATAGTAATAAAATGAGAAACTTTGAGACATATGCAGTAGCATATCAACAAATCAAAGTATTATATGGTTCAAATCTATGAGGAAAAATGAATTGGATGCATTACTTACTTGAGATATGGTGTGACTGCATCGGTATGAAACAATACCCATCTATGAATTTGTGTACGAGTAACATCTGAGAGCAAAAAAGTCTTCCCTTTCTTGGAGTTATCCTTGTCATTCTTCATTCTTAACGGTCTGTTTGACTTACAACCCATATCTTTAAGGTATTAGGAGCAGAAGTTCATGCATTCTTCCATCAAATACCCATTAGCTATTGATGCTTCAGGATGTGCCCTTTGTCGTACGTATTGCTTTAATGTGAGCAAGTACCTTTCAATGGGGTACATCCACCGAAACTGCACGGCACCAGCAATTAATGTTTTTTCAGCTAGATGTATAGGCAAGTGCTCCATTACATAAAAAAATGATGGTAAAAAATCTTCTCCAGATCGCAGAGGGTTATAATAATGCGAGAACGTGCCTCCTCCAAATCTGCTGCACAATTTAGTTTGGAGCACAACACTTTGAAAAACTTGCTGAGATTGAACAACCCTTCAACCACATTCTTCGGTAAGGAACTTCGTATACATAAGGGAATTAATTGTTGTAGAAGGGTATGATTATCATGGCTTTTAAGACTCCAATCGTACGACCCTTTAAACGTACCTGCCTTGCAATATTAGAAGTAGAACCATCCGACATTCTTGACTGAGATAAGGCTAAGAGGAACTTATCTTTCCCATCATTTTTCATCTCAAAATCAGCACACTCAAAGTATTTAGTACCATCTTCCCTCTACTTCACATGGTACTGCTTTCTAATTCCCATAGCCTCAAGGTCACGTCGAGATCTCAAATTATCCTTTGTTTTTCCAGTAGCTCCCATTATGGTACCAAGAACATTGTCACACTTATTTTTCTCAACATGCATCACATCATGAAAAATATTTTTTTTCTTCTAGCTGTGCTTCTTTTTCTTCAAAGGATCTTTTTCTGGTTTCTCCAGTCTCATTTCTTGCCTTGTTAGCATATCTTCCTTTTTGTATTGTGTAAATACACCATTGGATTGAAGCTGTGTGAGAAGATCTACTCCATATAGTGTTGGAGGAGCCATTGAAGGACTTGGCATCTCTCCGATACTTGTGATCATCAGATGAAAATCTCCTACTGCTCCCAAATGACCACTTGTGACGATTATCCAACCATACTGAATCAGTTTTAGAGTTGCAATTCGGGCATGCATATTCACCTTTTGTACTCCACCCCAATAAATTAGCATAGGCAAGGAAGTTATTGATAGTTCACAGTGATCCAGCATACAATTGAAACATTTGATTGCTTGAAGCGTCAAAAGTTGGAACTCCCTCTTCCCACAGTTCCTTCAATTCTTGTATTAGCAGTTGCAAGTACACATCAATCTTATCACCAGGAGCTTGTGGTCTATCAATAAGCACAAACATATAGATATAAGGCTGCTTCATCAACAACGTTGGCGGCAAGTTGTATGGAACCAGTATGACGGGCCAAGTACTATGAGGTATATTCATAGTTCTAAATGGATTAAATCCATCTAAGGTCAAGCCAAGCCTTACATTCCGAATATCAGTAGAGAAACTTGAGTGTTTGTTGTCGAAATCCTTCCACGTAAGAGAATCTGCCAGATGCCTAAACACACTATCATCTGTTCATTTCTCAGCGTGCCATCTCATAAGGGTAGCTGTTTTAGAGAACATAAACAACCTCTACAACCTTGGTTTTAATGGAAAGTGTCTTGCTTGCTTTGTTGCTCAACGTTTTCCAAGCCCTGAACCAAGCTCTAAACCTCCATCAACATCATTATATTTCCACCGAGATGCATCACATATCAAACAGTTATCAAGATCTGCATCGCTCCCGTTTAGGAATAGCATACAGCTATTAGGGCAAGCATCCACTGTGTAGTAAGTGAAGCCTAAATCCTCTGTTAACTTTTGAGCTTCATTATAGGATTTAGGAAGGTTTACACCTTCTGGCATAGACTCCTCAAATATTTCAAGCATATCCTTGAAGGAAGTGTCAGACCATCCATTTGACACCTTTGCTTCTAGAAGACAATGAATGACAAAGCTGTATGCTTTTTAGAACCTGGATATAGTGGCTGGTTTGCACCTTTCATTAACTTCAAGAACTCTTTAGTAGACTCATTTGGGCACCAGCAAGAGGATCTGAATTTTCTTCGCCACCATTCTCATCATCTGGTCTTGCAACATGTGTAGTTCCTAGAGCTTCTTGGACTAGTCGAACCATATCTACATCCATATAATCGTCTAACCCCAAAAGAACTTCATCCCTATGCAGTGAGCCATCATAATCCCTAGACTCACCATGTTTCTCCCATATCTTATACTTCTTCTAAAACCCATTATCTCGAAGATGCTCTCGCACAATATCTATTACAAATAAATCATGATTCTTGCATTTTCTACAAGGACAATATATCTTTGAACTCATATCTCCACTGGCAGATGCAAAGGACAAGAACTCATCTAACTTCTCATAGTATGGCTTAGAACATCTACTTCCCCAATCAATCCATGACTTGTCCATATTTCTCCCTACTGAGGTATATACGCAGACAGTAAGCAAAAGTAAACTATAGATTTCAGATTACACAACAATGCATGGATGAGTATGACATGCTTAATAATAAAGTTCAATAATGAAAGTGTAACTCTATGTGATATTAACTATTCTACCGTTCAAAAAATTTAGTATGAATGAGTATTTGGAGGCAAACAAAACCAGCACCAACAAAATGAATGAATGAATTACGTACTAGTCCAAACCCATGATCCAAAATTTCTGGAGCATTATAGTAACATATGGTAAATTTGACAATGATAATGATTGACCTCATTCAACAACCTATGAGACAGAACTATAATCCCAACTAAACCCACCACTAATAAAACACAGCACAATGATTTTTATTAATCAACTAACCCAATTTAAACACACAAATGGCTTATCTTATCTTTTTCACTCAATAATTTCAAAAGAAGTTCAATTGAATTTCAGATTTCACAACCAACATCTTATATATATCCAAAACATAAATTAAAAGACAAAGAGAGGGATAAGGTTTCATTCAAATACCCAATTTGAGATGAGTCGATCTTCAGAAAAGAGGTTGCAACTTCAGGGCGAGGTTCTTCAACTTTAGATGAGTTTGGTGTGCCTGAAATCAAAGGCGTAGTGACGCAAGTATTCTTAATCCAAACTTTAATTTAGATTTTCTATCTCAACTCTCAAGTAATCTCTGCATTGCTTCTACAAGTAAAATTAAGTAAGAAGAAAATGAGTTTTTATATTCAACAGAATTTGAAGACACAGATAGATAGTTTACTAAGTATACTCAAACCCCAAAATCAAATAACTAAACAGGAAAGTCTACTGTTAAAATTATCAAAACCACAAGTATAATTAACTCAAGGCATATGAATAGTAAAAGCAGTTGCTTGAAACAAGTATACCAATTACCAAACTTGACAATACGAAACTGTACTATTTAACCATCAACCATATATATGCAAAGCTAAAAGTCATCTCTTCGTTAACTATCCAGGTATCATATACATAAATTTACTTAGGATAACTTACTAGTAACAAACTTGACAATACAAAACTGTATTGTTTAACCATCAACCATATGTTTCTGCATAATGTTGGTCCTACACTAGTAATAGAACTAAATCGAAAAGCCACAAACATTTATTCACATTCACAAGAGATTCAGTCTTGGTCATATTAGTTCATACACAACAACGGATACCAAACCGAAAAAAGAAATTTCATTCACTCACAATAATTGACAGAAAATGTGTCCACTCCCTCAAAGAAACTGCAACCTTAAGCCTGCACAACTAGATTAGGAATGAACAAGCTTATCGGCCTGCATAATGTTGGTCCTACACTAGTAATAGAACTAAATCGAAAAGCCACAAACATTTATTCACATTCACATGAGATTCAGTCTCGGTCATATTAGTTCATACACAACAATGGATACCAAAACCGAAAAAGGAAATTTCATTCACTCACAATAATTGACAGAAAATGTGTCCACTCCCTCAAAGAAGCTACAACCTTAAGCCTGCACAACTAGATTAGGAATGAACAAGCTTATCGGTTCCCTGCATAAGTCCACACCAGCACAAAAACAATCAATACAAAACTAGATCAACCCAAATGTTCATAACACAGTCTCTAATATCTGTCCAACATACCTGTGATGCAATAGCCAGGAATATAATGAAAGGGATAAGTTGTGACTAAGTAATAGGTTCCTCCAATAACAACAGCAAGATATGAGCTGCATCAAAACAAAAATCCAACCAGTTATTATCTTGAACTAGATTACACTTGTCATCAATGGGATACACAAGTATCAAGTTGTATATTCATTTGGTTAAGCTCATATTAATTAGTACGTCTCTAAACAACATCTTATGACGATCATGTTCGAAGGCAAAAGGTTCATTAACTACGAAATGTGACAAACCGGGGCATAGTTACCTCAGTTTTCTAGAGATTCCTCTTGAAAACACAAAGCAATTAAAAGATCCACTATATGATACAATAAAATTGTATGGAGTACTAACCTTTACATTCATCAACTGCTGATAATTAAGGTCCGATTTGGACATATAAGGTCCGATATCCCTATACTTTCAATTTCATCAGTTTGAAAATATAGATTAATTTTCTATCTCAACTCTCAACCCTCAACTCTCAAGTAATATTGTATGGCGTAGTGAGGCAAGTATTCTTAAAGAAACTAATCTAAGTTAAAGTTTGTATTCTTAAAGAATACAAACTTTAACTTAGATTAATTTTCCATCTCAACTCTCAACCCTTAACTCTCAAGTAATATCTGCATTGCTTCTACAAGTGAAATTAAGCAAGAAGAAAATGGGTTTTCATGTTCAACAGAATTTGAAGACACAGATAGATAGCTTACTAAGTATACTCAAACCCCAAAATCAAATAATTAAAAAGGAAAGTCTATTGTTAGAATCATCAAACCCACATGTATAATTAACTCAAGGCATATGAATAGTAAAAGCAGTTGCTTGAAACAAGTATACCAATTACCAAACTTGACAATATGAAACTGTATTGTTTAACCATCAACCATACACTACCAGAACAAGCACTTTAGCCGACGAAAAATTTTCGTCGGCCTGTTAGCTTAATTCGTCGGCTAAGATCTTAGTCGACGAGCCATCGTCGGCTAAGATTTCGTCGCGAAAATGTCATCTGTGATGACTTTAGCCGACGAAAAAAAAAATTTCGTCGGCTATAGTCCCGCAGTTTAGCCGACGAAAAACATGTCGTCGGTTTTTTTCCCAGACTTTAGCCGACGAAACAATTAAGATATTCGTCGGCTAAAGTCTGTAATAAAAATTTTTTCCAAACTATAGCCGACGAAATATAGTATGTTTCGTCGGCTAAACCTTATAAAAATTTTAAAAATAACTATAGCCGACGAAATATAGTCTGTTTCGTCGCCTAAACCTTATAAAAAATTTTAAAAATAACTATAGTCGACGAAATATGCCATAATTCGTCGGCTAAACCTTATAAAAAATTTAAAAATACTATAGCCGACGAATAAACCTTTAAATATCGTCGGCTAAACCTTTAAATATCGTCGGCTAAAGTTGCTGGTTTTTGAAAAAAAAAAACTGCAGAAACTTTCGGCCACCTCCAATCACCACCAAAATTTGACAGAATCTTCTTCTCAACATTTAGAACAACTTTCTAGAAGAAGTCAAAGCCCAATTCTAAGCCTAAATAGGTCAATTGAATCATAATATAAAAATCCCCCAATTTTAAACCCTAAAAACTTCAAATCTTCGATTACCTCACATACACCGAATCGAGCTACCAAATTCTAGGGGAATGTAGTACTAATCAAACTCAACTTATCCATATATAGAACTCACCAAGTGGTGACCTGAGGAAGGAGAAATTCGATCGACACCGAATCCGAACCGGCGGAGTTTTGGAGCTCGATTTATCTCTCACGGTGGCGCCACTCGATACACCACCTATCCAGCAATGAAGTAGAGACGACGACGAAGCTTTTGGGACAAGTGTGGCGGTCTCCGGTGGCTTGACGGCGGAGCTAGGCCGAGAAGAAAATCTGGCAGGCGAAATAGACTTCTTACCATCCACCTTCGGTAATATAAAGAACTTTAGCCGACGAAAATTTTGGTTGACCGCCAAAAAATTTTGGTTGAAAATTTTGAAAATTTTAGACTTTAGCCGACGACTTTTCATATATTTTCGTCGGCTAAAGTCCTTTGAAAATTTTCCTCCAAATTTGGTTTACCGCCCAAAAATTTTTGACCTTAGCCGACGACTTTTTTAATATCTCGTCGGCTAAAGTCTATAAATTCATGAAAACGCTCATATCTCCCTCTATATTACGTAGTTTGATCAAACCTTCCACACGAAAAACTTTCACGTAGATGAGACGCAACCGCCTAAACAAGTTATACAACATTAGTAGACACGTTGTGATTCCGATGACTAAAATTCACAAACCAAAATTCGACCGTCAGATATGATCATTATGACGAAAGATGTCTATGGTAAAAAATTCAACTGGATCCTACAACGTTAAGGACTCGATCGAAACGGGTAACCCTAATCCATCGTCATTTATCACATGAAAACGCTCATATCTCCCTCTATATTACGTGGTTTGGTCAAACCTTTCACACAAAAAACTCTCATGTAGATGAGACGCAATTGCCCATATAAAAATTTTGAGACATTTACCTTCCGACGATAGGGCTTCCCATAGGGAATAATAACGGTAAATAGTAGACACGTTGTGATTCCGATGACTAAAATTTACAAACCAAAATTCGACCGTCCGATATGATCATTATGACGAAAGATGTCTATGGTAAAAAATTCAACTGGATTCAACAACGTTAAGGGCTCGATCGAAACGGTCAACTCTAATCGGAAATAAGAAAACTGCATTTTGAAGCCGTAAACGGACTCGGATGGCCAAAAAGGCCCATACATCATGGCATTAGCCATGAGTTTGACTCGTAGGGCCGTTACGCTTCCGGAAAGGTATCACAATAGTCAATCGGACACCAAAAAACAAATCTGCAGCATAATGAATAATAAGGATAAATTGCATTGACCGCAACTATCGGCACCGAGACTTTACCAGCATACCGTGATTTTTCAACCGTAGACGTATTTCACCATTCTGGTCATATCTTATTTCACGACTTTTTAGCGTTTGAAGGTTCTACGTATAGTTTTTTTTTCCCAGATGAGTTATTGTCCAGATCTGCAAATATAAGGCACTTTAGCCGACGAAATTAAGGCACTTTAGCCGATGAAATTATATTTTTCGTCGGCTAAACTTTTAAAAATTTCGTCGGCTAAAGTTCACAGACTATAGCCGACGAAAAAATTATTCAGACGACGAAATTTTAATTTCGTCGGCTAAAGTTGACCATAGCCGACGAAAATTTTTAATTAGCCGACGAAAAAATAATTCATCGGCCTGATGTTTTTATTTTCATCGGCTAAAGTCTTTCTTCTAGTAGTGATATATATGCAAAGCTAAAAGTCATCTCTTCGTTAACTATCCAGGTATCATATACTGAGTAGTTAACCAGCTACTAGCTTACATAGTATAGCTTACTGAGTATACCCCAAAATCAATATATTTGTTCTACGATATTCTCTATGTGTGCCTTGGCCTTATGCCAATAGGATATGTAGTTAGACTAGATCTATGTATTCATATCCTTACTATATTGGTATTGTGTAATTCTTTATATAAAGGGCTCCTATCAATGAATAAGACGATGATTCTCTTGCTATCTCTTTGTCTCTACACTTTATCCTTCATCACGTTATCATGCACTTTGTTCTAACCCTAGAGCCAATAGCCCACCATTTTTTTTTCTAAACCCTAAAAGCTAAAACCCTAAAATCGGGCAGCCTTGTTTTTCCCACTTTCCGACCAAAATTCCGACTGCCCTCCGCCGGAATTTTATATCCCCAGAAAGCTCTCTCCGCCCCGGATCCAACGCCGCCGGTCTCACCCTGAGAACCGGCCGAAAAGTCTCCGAACCGGCCGCCGGAAGATTCTAGACCGCCGCCGCTACCGACCACCGGTTCACCACCTTCCCTTGCTCCGATCAACCTGAAATTTTGAAAGCAGCTTCCCCATCCAGAGCTGCTCCTCCTGTCAAATTTTCAGTCCCAAATTCGAAGTATAAGTAGGCGAAACGTTATTTCTCCTCTCGGCAGCCTCTAGAAAGGTATGTTTTTTGAAACCTTAAACTTTTCCAAGTTCAATAACTCGGGGAGGATAAAATCCTTTCCTCCCTTCTCCATCTCCATTCTATGCTTGGGATTTTGTGCGTGCAGGTACCCAAATCCCGGAATTTTATTCGCGGGTCAAGAGTGTTTGATCACTCTTGTTTCTTTGTCCGGGTTGTGTTTGATCAACCCCGACCTTTCACCGGATTGTGTTTGATCAATCCGAAGCCTTTTTCCGAATTGTGTTTGATCAATTCGCGGCTTTTCCGGATTGTGTATGATCAATCCGAAGGACAAACCATTAAAAGCATCGTTTGTGACCTCTATCGAGTCTCATAACAGCTTGGTTTTGTATGCAAGAGCAATGTAACATTCTGCTCCTTTGAGTTTTGACGTACTAGATGCCTAAGGCGGATCTTCGCTTGGTATCTGTGGAACCTTTCATTGGAAAGGATTAAACCACATGTTTTGACCCCCAGGCTAACA
>NC_020496.1:11456687-11458424 GCF_000184155.1 Fragaria vesca subsp. vesca
CTTTCCTCGATGTCGCATTGGCCCCCTACAATGCTCATTGCTCGTTTTGAAAGCCTATTCTTTAGCTAAATAAGGAGTGAGACCCTCCTACGCTAAATAACACAAAAGTGAACATTCTATTCTTACATCAAACTATGTAGATAGATACAACCAACTTGCGGACACCTTTTTATGCTTTATGGTATTGGTTGAAGTGTTAACACGCTGGTCACGTGTTACACTATTATCTACTGCATATGCTGCTTATACTTCTACGGGCTCACTACCCATTCTTTAAAGAAGTTCATCGGGATGTAAGTTGAAGTGTCTTGTACCCCATGTTCACACGCAACATGGTCTCACCGAGGCTACGACCAAGCAACTTTAGCTTGTCGCTCGAACATTATTGATGCGCACCACTCTTTCTATTGCGTCTTGGGGCTATGCAATATTTGCATGCAGCTTTACTATTCATCTACGACCCACCATCATTGAATTTTGTTGTACTACAGCTCGTGACTGTGTACCAGGATTGACACGAAATTGCAATCCTTGAGCTCGGCAGGATTGAAACGGATCTCCAATCCTTGAGCTCGGCTAGATGTTATTTCTAGGTGTCAAATTGCATTGCTACTGCGTACAATGATAGGTCATTTGAGATGAATAAGTTTAGGTTGGATATGAACATCCACCTATAATCCGCATATGTAGGAACTTTGTCAGGCGATCTCATTCACCGCTAAATTGCGGATTGTCACTTTGATGAGACAATATTCCCGCCGTTAGGGGGAGATAAGAACACAAGTGTTTAAGTGGAACGACGTGAATTGTCATGGTTTGTCCCTACTAAGTCTCATCTTGATCCCAAATGCTTATAGTGTTAAAGTGACGAGATCACATGCTGCAAATATGTCTACAAGGATTGATGTCCTACAAAAGGACATGGCGCGACCAAAAAGTGTTGGTCTTGACGCCATCACCATGGATGGTGATATGGTGACGCCATATAGTGGCAAAATTGGTGTCACAAGGCCGTGTGGCTCCCTAAAAGGAGGGAGGCCCTTATGTTCGATATTGTCTTGCACTAGAAAGAAAGAGAGCTTAGCACAACCTGATCCATTGATCAGTGATACCCAAATCTGTCTCATGAAGTCTGAATTGTGATTATCGTTGGGGGACACCTCAATGTCAAATCCAATCCATATAGAGATCTCTACAAGTATTACACTAGTGTACATGAGGACGTGAGATAATGAGTCTACTATCGAACCACCCTTCGTTGATGGATATCAACTTAGTTGATTGGCCTAATGGAAAGATGCGATCCAGCATTAACAAAGAGATAGGTCCTTGGGCAGGTGATGCCGACACCGCAAGCTAAACCCTATCAACCATGCCTTTGTTAGATAGCGTAGTGAGAGTAAGAGCTTAGACTCACCTTATGGCGCAAGGTCTTTCACTAACACGCACTGGGATCAACTACGATGAGATATGCTCTCGTAATGGATGTCATTGAACTCCACTACTTTGTCAGTTTGGTAGTTTCCGAATAACTGAACATGCAGCCTATGAATGAGGTCATAATAACATCTCTATGGGATCAGAGATATACATGAAGATCTTAAACGGACTTCATTCATCCGAATCAAGTGGCTCCAAACCACAGGAGCATGCGTTTGCTAAATGTATTGAAACGCACAGACTCTACTTGATTTGGAAGGGATATGGTGAATTATGCCTTTGCGTGTTCATTCCGGA
>NC_020496.1:11458777-11476064 GCF_000184155.1 Fragaria vesca subsp. vesca
AAGGCACTCGATGACTGTATTGATGATGATTTCCATCAATCGGCTTAGACGCTCTATAACTAGTGAGGCTTACATATACTCCCATGATTAGTCAAGGTCTTTGCTCTAAAGAGAGATCCGTTGTTTTGTCTAAAGCAAGATGACAAATATGTGTGAAGAGATGGAGTTCCCATCTAAGTACAATTAGATGCATCAATGTACTCAACACAATACGAAAGACTTGACATCTCATTCGCTATGAAAAGTTGTAAAGCTAAGTGTAGCTATGCGCCCACGCAACGCCAATGTAATGGCAGTAGCTTCTTTTTCAATACTTAATGGTATGAAAGGTTGAGGCTTATTCTATCCCTACATAAGAAAGACACATCAAAAGCGAAATCAGAATCTGCCAAGTTTTGTAGGTCAACTTCCACGGGACCTACAGGAAATCTCACTCACTGGAAAATGGTGAAATTGGTACCATTGGAAAGGTCTATGTGTCTACTTTCCAGAGACACCAACCATTTGATCATACCTATTATATTGAGTGAGTTATGGCCGTTTTCGTAAAGTAGGACAAATCTGTCCGAGAATCTGATTTTGGCAAAACAGTCAACTTCGACTAGACTTTGTGAACAGCTCCTGATGAACCAGAATGTGTGTAATATACGGTTGGAAAGCTAAATGAGTCTAGTTTCCAAAACCGTTTACGGTTCATTCATATGTATTTCCGAGAGGAAGTTACGACTGTTCTAGTAATTGAAGGTCATGCTGCGCGGAAATCTGATTCCATGCACGAACTTATGTTTTGAGTTCACAAGCGACATTCTCCTCAAGATCTAAGTGTAAAAGATCATTTGAGGACAATACGGCATGATTTAGTTAATCATTATCTAATGCCACATTTGAAGACATGTTAAAGAGCATTGACATGCTAAGTTTTTGAAACTTCCGTGATTAGTAAGAATCAGGAAGAGCCCTATGATTGATGTAAAGATCAGGGGGAGGTGCGAACTTCAGGGGGAGTCTAGCACATACATACATGTCACTATGAAATGTGAAGGGTGCGTTGTACTCTTTTTCTCCTACGATCAAGGTTCAGTTTTTCTCCCACAGGGTTTTTGTGACTTGACGAGGTTTTTGACGAGGCAACAGATCAGCACCATCGGCATATCAGCGCGCGGCACAAGGGGCAGTGTTCTAGGATATTCTCTATGTGTGCCTTGGCCTTATGCCAATAGGATATGTAGTTAGACTAGATCTATGTATTCATATCCTTACCATATTGGTATTGTGTAATTCTCTATATAAAAGGCTCTTATCAATGAATAAAATTATGATTCTCTTGCTATCTCTTTGTCTCTACACTTTATCCTTCATCAATATTAACAAAGTTTAATTGTTGATGTAAACTCAGATAGTAACCCAATACTTAAACCCAATACAAAGTTTACACTTCAGAGCTATTCCATCTTAACAAACCATTAATATATAAAACTCATTATATGTTAAGTGTCACGGTAAACATTTCAAGATTAAACAAAAATATTTCAGTTTGAATAAAATGAAAAAAAATCCAAGTTGCTCAATGACATGTAATGAAGGAAACAAATTCAAATTAATCTGATACAGAAGAGTTGCCTTTTTCTTAGCTCACTCCAACACAACATCCCAAATACAATTAAACTTTAAAACCCAGCAACAACCACCAAATAACAAATATGAGTTTCTTCACTGGAGCTCTAATATTATAGACCCCAATCCAATTCAGGCAATATTGACAACCCAACCAAATATTCTTTTCTCAAGACCAAACCTTCATATGCAACTTCAATCATGTATGAATGAGATTTTTTTTTTTTTGTGATGAAAAATTCTGTTACTGAATATTATTAAAAACTTCTCTAACAGAGGCTCCAGATTTAATTGGCAGAGACGTGCTAACTACTCACACATTGGCAGACTCTAAACGCTATTGGTTGAGGTTAATGTTTTTGGAAAAGCAGAAATTATAAATAGGCATGTAAAAGTTAGACCATAGAAACTAAGGGACTGTCCTCTACATTCCATATACAGTAGTAGGAACCAAAAAGATAAAACATGTTCTCGGCTTCCTACATTATTTCAATTTGTTTTCTTCTTATATTATAGAGTTGATGTAGCAAAATTACTACCTAAACACCAGGATTGACAAACTCTAAAGCTTTAGGCTTCAAACTCACACATAACACTTTGATTTAGGAATCACTCCTAGGTTTCTCACCCAAAATTAGGCTTCATGCCAATCCCATCATAGGAAAACTTAGAAACACTCTGATAATTTTATTCATATACATAACATCACCAGCCATTCGGTACTTACACTTATTTATACTAGAGCATATAGCTGACATTGACTAGCATATTGTAAGGAAAAGTGAAAGGATTACGAATAGCTCAAAGAAATATGAACTGACTATCATAGAACCAAATCTGCCCTTCTCTTCACCACAGATCCAATAGCTGATCCTGAAACATCATAATGGAAAACCAGAATGAGAAAACATCGTCATACTGAAACCCAGAATGAGAAAACAAAACTAAAATGAACATAGAATGAGAGAACCTGTTATATCTCAATTTGCTAGAATGAGAGAATCTGTTACCCAGATTGAGTAAAGATTGAGAGGGATTTCTGGAAGAGATGGGCGATTAGGGTTGACCGAAGAAGCCGCCGTCGTCGACCTCTAGAGATTCGACATGACTTAACCGAAGAAGTCGCCGCCAGCGCAAACCCACCGCCACCGATTCGATACAGTCTTGTACCGCTACCGATTAGATGAAAACCGACAAGCTCTCCTCCCGATGACTACAACCACCGTCGAAGCCTTACCAATCTACAACCACCATCGATGCCTTACCAACCACTGTCGACAAGCTCTCCTCCTGCTGTTAACCCCAATCTGTTATCCTAATTCAACGGATTTGACAAAATGGGGGTTATGGGGATAGGATGGGCAATTTCTAGAAGAGAGGAATTAGGTTTGTGGCATGGGGGTTTGTCTGAAGAAAGAGAGTAAAGATAGAGTATAAAGATGGGGGCTATGTCTGAAGAGAGTTGGTTTAATTTGGTTTTAGAAAATTAACTTTTTTTCGTCAAAATGGAAAGCGGGATAATTGGCGCATTCCAACACTGAAAGAACACAGGCGACGGCGAACGCAACCGTAGCAGCAATCAGAAATAAAATTGGTTTCTTCCCACGGCACTCACCTGTCGTCGCCGTTGATAAAAACAAACGCGACTGCGCTAGTTTGCGGTCGCGAATTTTGCCACGGAAAAATGTTGTCGTCGCAAACTAGTTTTGATTTAGCAACGGCGTGTTTGCCGTGGCTTCGCCATCGCAAATTTAGGATCAATGGCCACGGCAAATCCAAGCCATGGCGATTTCTGGTGGCTAAATGAATTCTTTTTTGTAGTGACGGTAATAACATGTCTCTCGTTGACACGGCAGTAGTACGTCCATAGTAGTAGTAGAATATGTAGTGAAGAGTACTTTGGTAAAATATATAGTGACAGATGACATATAGATATTAGTTTGTCCTAATTTGTTAATTTTTGTCCTTAAATGTATAAGATAATGTGTAAATGATGTATTTATAAACTGAAATTTGGTCAGTAATTACTAACTAATATGTGGTTTACTATTCATATATATGAGATATAATGCATCATAATATTGTCTAACTACTGATATGAGTTTGATATAAGCACTAATTTGAGTACTGATCTTAGAAGTGAGAGTGAAAGTGCAGGTTCTAGTTGGATCCATAACATGTTTGGTTAACAATTTAACATTCATGTGACGTTTTGCATGCACGTACCTTAGGTGAGGCTGAAGAGGTAGTCACCTCATGCATGCACCAAATATTTAGGGCACCAAATTTTTCCTTATATATGTATAGAATTAAACTTTGTATAGTCCTTAAGGTTTAAACAAGTCATCTATTTAGTCCTCAAAGTTTTAAAAACATCTATATGGTCCTTGAGGTTTTGATTTCTCATCCAAAAAGTCTTTTTGTTAAAAACTTTCATTAAAACACTGTTTTTTCGTTACAAAAAGAGATATATATATATATATATTATTTTTTTTTTAAACTTTACTTTTAAGTAACTAGACTTACCCCTCTCTTAAGAACTAGCTTTCAATATGCCAACATTTCACCTAACGACCTCTTATCTAATGGTTACTAATCATAGCGGGATCATTGTTGTCTTAGTGTGGAAAAACCTAATTTCTTACAAAGTAAAATAGTTACAAACATAAAGTAATATTGAAATAAATATGCAAAGAAAATAAATATTTTTGAGATGGATTATGGGGCACAAGATAGAATTTATTTATTTAGACATGAATACAAATACAAAACCCAGAGCCTCACTCTCAGGTAAAAGCTGTTTAGCTACTCATACTTATAATTACAGCATAAATACTTACTTGTAAATAAGCACTCCACACCAAATGATTACAGCACACCACACAATAAACACTCTATTATTCTCACACTATACCAGAAGACTGTATTCTGGCTATCTTACTTCTTGAGAAATGTTGAGAGAACTTCGAACTTCTATCTCAAGTTTTCTGATCAATGCCTTCCTACTGACTCTTAAGGCCCCTTATACAGGGAGCGAACTCCAAACTAGAATTAAAACACACCTAACTTAGTGGAGGACAGGAGGAATCCTTAGCTTGATAACTTTACTTTTGAAAAAGAAAAGTCTTATGTCTTCATGCGTCAGCAGCCACTAACTTTTACCAAACGAAAAAGTTGATTGTCTTGATGCGTCGGCAACTGTTTATTTTTCCAACATATTTACTATGTTGTGATATTCTTCTGGATCTTCCTCATATCTTGCTGAAGAGTTAGGACCACTGTTTTCCCAATCACGTGTAGTGTCATCTTCTTCATTGTCCAAATCTGAATCAAAAGGATAAGAATTCTTATACTTTTCTTCCTTCTCAACTCTCTCTAGCCATGTGATGGTATCCAGAGTGCAATCAATTTCTTTCCACATAAGAGCTGTGAAAAAGTCACAGTTCTCTGGTGGAGGACGATTATAGCAAGTGACAATTATTTTTTCTCCACTTGCCAAAAGACTTGAATCATAGTCTCTTAGAACCACATCTTTAATAAAAGCTATAGCTATAGCTTTCATCCATGAGATGCTTTGATTTGGTCTACCATTGCCACCTGCAACAGCTGGTTTTTGAACTGGACTTTGGATTAACCTGACAAAATGATATAGAGAGATATAATTTGTTTGTCCATCTACTTCAATCCATTTTGGAGGAGTAGAAATGAATTTTAATCTCAAAATACATCCATCAGGTCTAATGTTCTTGACAGCTTCAGATATTGTATCTGGGAAACCTTTTAAATCTTTATTAGTTTTTGTCCAAAGGTTATGAACAAAATCATTTTCCTTAAGCCATAACTTGTGTTTTTAGGGATGCTCTGCTTAAACATCAACCAAATATCTCCTATAATATGGGCCAGGGACTAGTGATAATGTTTTAGGAAGAACATCTTTACCTTCTCCTAAGAGATTATGAAAATTATACCATTTAGATTCTTTTAGTGCTAGTATTGGAATTTTAGTACTCTCAGGATTTTCAAGGTAAACAGCCTTAGAATTTCCTGCTCGATTTTCTGCTTGCACACCTTTGTCCTCTGTATGGAATCCATACAATTCTTCTGTTAAAGCTTTAAGTGTTTGAAGTAACTGAGCCTCATTCTCTTCATAAAATGCAAGCAGAACATTATCAATAATAATCTTCTACTTAAAGGTCAATAGGCTTTTTGTTTTGAATACGGGTCTCTGAAAGATCTTCAAAGGCTGATCATGAACAACCTTCTTCCCAGTAACTAAAGGTAAATTGGTTGTCCTAAAAGAGGCATTTCTGTTTTTTGGCGAAGTAGCAGCCATAAACGGACTTGATATGCCTTTACCGTCTGCTGTTTGAGATGGGCTAGCTGGTCTTTTACCCTGAGACTGATCAGTTGAGACTGTTCCTTTCAGACACAGCAAGAACTCATGTGCGAGTTTTTCTTCATCAGAAGTAACAAACTGATCTACATCTTTTTTAGAATGGTCTGAAAACTCATCCCATCCTTGATCTAGTCCTTGGCTTGATTCTTTTCAAAGGCTGGCATGACTCAGCAGCTCCATAAGAAACAATATATTGATAACCTGGTCCATCATGGAGAGGTCCTACAGTTTTATCACCGCTCTTGTATTTTTCCCAAAGCTTCTTCTCCTCTGATACCAGTTTTCGACTTCTTGGATTGCGACATTCTCTTTCAAACATCGCCATTTCTCTCGTAAGAGCGTCAGACAAATAGTTCTTGTCACCTGCAACCATTTCAACAACATATTCATATTGAGTTAAAAACATTTGTCATCTCAGAACTCTTCCTCTATCAGCAGCATCAGTTAATTTGTAGTTTTTGAAATTTTTAACTCTTTTGTTATCAGTTCTTACTACAAATTTATTTCCTAAGAATGCCTCAGCACCCTTAATGCTTTTAATTAAGGCAAGAACTTGCTTGTCTCCAGTAGAATAGTTTAACTCTGCTACATTAAACTTTCCTGATAGGAATTTACAAATCTTTTCATGATTTGTATTTGGAGCAACTGTTAAAACAACTCCTGCCCAGTAATAATCATTTGCATTAGTTTGCAAGATGATCAAATCTCCTTCTTCAGGTAACTGTAAAGGAGGAGAGTTTTTGGTTAATTCTTTAATTTTTCTGACAGTATAACTGTCATGAAAGACCAGTTCTTTTTAGAACTTGTTTTTGGAGAGAGAAGTGTAGTAAGACCACTGATTTGAGGAATAAAATCTCTCGCAAAATTAACAACTCCCAAAAATCTCTGCAGAGATTTTGCATCTGGGATATTGTCTGGAAATTGGCTAATTTTCTTAACTCTTGGAGACGAATCTCTCCATCCTTAACATGAGTGCCAAGGAAATCAATTTCTCCTTTTATAAGGTGAATCTTTTATTGTCCAAGGATGATAAACTTATGGACAATAAGTTTACACACCTGTTCTAGGTGCTTTAGATGTTCATTCATAGTTCTAGAGAAGACAAGAATGTCATCTATATAAACTATGCAAAAATCTGAATAAGGTTTGAAGATATTATCCATTTTCCTTTGGAAAATAGACAGGGTTTGCTTAAGACCAAATGGCATAACTAACCATTCATAATGCCCTTGAGGAGTTCCAAAGGCTGTTAAAGCAATGGAATCAGAATGCATTTTAACCTGCCAAAAGCCTGATTTTGCATCAAACTTAGAGAAGATTTTTGCTCCTTTAAGCCTGTTGATGAGAATTCTCACCTAAGCTATCTAATAACCGTCTTTAACGGTCTTTTTATTCACATCCCTGTAATCAATCACTATTCTTGCTTTTCCCCTTAATTGTTCTGCATGATTTCTTACCAAGAAAGTTGGGGCATGATGAGGACTGTTTGAAGGCCTGATTAACTTCTTTTCCAGAAGCTCTTGGATCTGATTTTCCATTTCTTTTCTATCTTCTTTCCTATAATGAGGGATGGCCTTAACATGGCAAATAATATTTGCATCATGCATTTTTAGCTGACAATATATTGGGTCTCTTTCCTAATACAGCTGAGGATTCTTCACTGATTACTGGTTTCAGCAAATTTTCTATTTCTGTGAGAGTTGGTATTTTCTTTTGTTCTACTTTATTAGCATATACCTTTAAGTTATGCTCTCTGATGTATTCTTCTTCTCCATTAGAACTCTCATCATCAGAATTTTGATATTCAGAATTTTCTTTTGAATCAGAGTCTTCTAAACTTGTTGTTTCATTTACCAAGATCTCACTACGACCTTTAAGCTGTTCTTGTAACAACAAAACTGGCTTTAAAATTGGCTTATAATCACCACTCTTCGCTGACGACTTCTGATATTGGTCTGCAAATCCTTTACTTGTAACGCTCATTGCGTCTGTTAATCGAGATTCCTAATAAAATTTTCGATTTTTCTCAAACCCAATGATTTCTGGTGTTTGAATTACTATTTGTTGCAGAAGAAAGTCATTTCCAATCAACAAATCAGCTGTCTGGCCTTCACACTGTCAGAGGATTTTGAGAATAAAATTTCCTCCTCCCAAGGAAACTCTTACATTTCAGGTCATTGTATCAATGACTATTCTGTTTTCTTCCATTGCAATTCCAGTAACTGTTCTTAGTGATTTTTCCCAATATTCTTCAAGGATAGCATATCTTTTAGCAAGAGAATATCCTGAACCACTATCTACAAATGTATGTAGATGATATTTCTTGTAATTAGGAAACTTCAGTCCTATAGTAATACAATTATTATATATGCTTGTCTGGACTGGCATTACACTTTCTTGCTTGCTTGAAGCATCGAGTAATTATGTGAAAGGATTGACCTTTCTTTCAATAGTTACTGAATCAAGCAAATTGATACCAATTCTTGTCACAGCAGTTGTGGAATTAAGAGAAACAAGAGATTCATTTATTTCCTTGTTCTGGCTTAATGAAGTTACAAACTTCATTGTTTTTATTTCTTCTTCCAGTTTCTTCTCTTGTTCTTTTCTATGGAATACATTATATTCCTCTTCTACCAGGATATGTGCTTCATTACCCTTGGTTTTTCTTCTGAGTTCTGCAATAAAGCATTCTCGATGATAAGTTTCTCCTGTATTTTCACAGTACATGGGAATTGTATTATAATCATCGCATTTGCAATAGTCACAATTAAAATTTCCCGGATTGGGATGAAAAGTACTGATAATATCAGAGTTTTCTTCTTTTCAATTTTAAATATGTAATAGAAATATAGGGCGATATCCTATATCTTCCTCTTCTTCTTCTTCTTCTTCTTCTTCAGAGCTATCTGAAGCACTTTATGTCTCACTTTCTGATGGGAACTCAAGAGAATATATTGATTCATTCTCTTCATCAGAATACGCAATTTCAAAGCCTTTTAGATTAGTACTCTATTGCTTCATCATATTCAGCAATTATAATGTCCTTCTGCTTTGCAAAGCCAACATCTGCTTTCTTTACTTCTATAGAAGAAGAATTGGTTTTCTTTTTTCTTTTAAAAATTCTCTTTCTAGGAGAAGTTTGAGAAGATTGCTCTTTCTTATATTCAGGCATTTTCCTGAACTTATACTTCTTTTTAGAAGCGAATTTTTTACCATATTTGGTGCCAGAGAACTTCTTTCTGTATTTTCCTTCTTTAGGAATATGACATCCCCATTGTGTTGGGGTATCTAATATTTTTGGACACATATTCTTAACTCCTCTGAGTTGCTTCTTAGTAGTTTTAGATTTTCTGTTCTCTGTACGTTGCTTTCTTAGGAGATCCATAACTCTTTCTTCTATCCCTCCTACAGTAAAATACTGAAGAGGGTTTTCTTCCAATGATTGTGCTACTGCATCGTTCCAAGGTTCTAGCAACTTCCTATAATATGTTCTGATGAGATCTTCATTCTCAATATCTCCAATAGTGCAGAAATAATTTTGGAACTCATTGGTGTATTCCTCAAAATATCTCATGTTACAAATACTCAATTTATGAAATATTTGCCTTAGCTCGTTCTTTAGATTACTCACTATGCCCAATGATATCTCCACAAAATTGTGCATAGATCGGTACTGCAAAGTCTAAAGGATTATTAGTCTGAGCTAGATTGACTACCCAATCAGCCCATTGAGAACTTCTCTTGAAGGACTGATACCACTTCTGGACTATTCCAGTTAAGGTTGACTCATAATATGCATGAACATCCTCGTAGGCAAACATTGATAACACTAGAGCCTGAGTTAGCTTTAAACTAGTTACCCAGTTATCTATTGTCTTTCTTTTATCTTCTACCTGGTCTAAATCCAGATAAACCCCTCTTTCGGACACTGACTATCCCTATTTGGGTTCTGTAGGGATATACTTCTGAGAACTTTGTTCTCGACTCCTTCTTGTAGGAGTCTGCCCTTTTGGAAGCTTGATATTCTTTTCCCGAATGATCTTAGTCGGATTGTTTGTAATATTATGTACTATGGTATGACCATTTTCATGAGGGGTCTGCCTCTCACCTTCTCCTGTATCCATAGACGATGAACCTGACTGCTCTTCTCTTGCTGCTTGATAAGGAAGAATCTTCCTCTTATCATTTCCAAGTTGAATTTGAGAAACTTCATTTATGATTTTCTCTAATTCTTTTATGGATTCACAAGTTTCAGCTTGAGCATACAATCCTTTTAATTCTCCTGCTCTAAGCATTTTCATAGGTCTTTTAGTATCTTCTTCCTCAGAGGCCTTTTCATGAAAAATTGACTTAGTTCCAAAGGAACTAGCTTCTTCATAATTAGCAAATGAATGCCTATGAAATTGTAAACTTATCTTTCCTCCTATGTCTTCATAAATTGAAGCGTTGGAGCTTTCAAACTGTTTGACAGGAGGGGTCAAATTCCATTCTCTTGGGAATGTTACTTGATGTCATTTCGTGACATGCTTTTGCTGAGAATTATTTTTTGGGTTGTGAGAACAGATGTGGTAATCCCAGGGCTATTTAGAAACCTGGTATTTGGAGTCACATTTGAGCTCATCAACTTATAATAGATTCGATAATCTATCGCAAGTTCCATCATTCCCTTCTTCATAGAAAACCCATCTGTCTTAATTCTCAATCTTAGACAGTGAGCAGCATCTCTGAGATGTGTTGTGAAGTTTGGGAACACATTGAAATATGCAACTTGGTTGCACAAGGAAGCTTCTACCGTTCTTAACAGACTTTTCTTAAAATATGTTATTTTATCGTCTTGTAACGTCTTGTAAGACACATAGAACAGAACGGTCAATACCATCTATGGCTAAGAGTTTTATTCCTATTTGGACCGCTCCAATATGCATATAGGAATATTTTTTTTTGGAAAGCTTCACTTACTTCTTTAGGAGTTATCAATCTGATGTCCGTTTCTCCACCTGTGGCTGGAACAGTCAATTCAAGAATCTTGAAATCTGTGGGAATCCATAATGAAAGATCCTTTCTTATACATCTCGTTGAATTTAAATCTAGGAGCAGATGCTTCTCGCACACTAGATTCGATTTCATTATACTCAAATTCTTGAGTGTTTATTAATTGTACCGGAACTGTGTTTCTTTTACTGAGGATTCTACTTTGCATCTTCATATCTCTCTTGGTTGTTGATTTTGCTGATTTTCATTCAAAAAGCTTTGGTTCACTAAACCTTAATCTTCCTTCTCCCATTGGTGAGGATGGGGGAGGTATAATGATTTTACTAGCCACATTTTGAGCTAGTGCTTCTTCATTTATCGTCTCATAACTCTCTCCTTCTTTCATCTTTTCTACAATCTTCTGTAGATTTGAGATTCTGTTATGTAACTCTCGACATTGAATTTCGAGGTTAGTATTCATCTCTTGGAGATAAGCGATATTATAATTCTGCTGATGAATTATTGTTTCCACATTTACAGCAAGTTTTTTTGTAGGACGATGAAAGCCAATAGCTTTAACACCTTCATGTTTTACTTTTAGATCTACTATTTGATTCTCCTATTCTGAAGATAAGAGTTTCTAAAAGCTTTTTCAAGTTTTCTTCAGTATCTCTTAGTTTTACAGCTTGCTGATGAATGTTGTTTGCAAGATTCTCAGTGCGAACTAATTTCCTTTCAATATCTATTAGATATTGTTTTTCCTTGAGATAATCTAGCTTGATTTCAAGCCTAGCAATTTTTTAATTTATTTCCTCAAGTTGATTAATCCGTAGATTAAATCTCTCGAGTTGTTCTGTAATTTTTTCAGAAGTTTTATCCCTAGATAAATGATCTAGGAACTCGATTAAGCTTGGTCTAGTTGGATCAAACTCTTCTACTCCGATTTCTCTTTGGAGATGAATATGTTCGTTGTAGAAAGTATTTAATACTTTACAAACATATTCAATGGATTACTGATTTTCTTGAATATGTCTTGTATGAAAGCACACTTTCCACTTATCAGTTCCTTTCGTAGTACAATAGGACTGATAATTTTTAAGTTTGGATTTCTCTTGTTAGTCAAAAGAAGCCAACTTTGTGGCATAAGCTTTTGCTCTCACTTGCTTTTGAGCCAAGCAGGCTCTGATACCAGCTTAGGCGGATCTAACCGATGCTCAAAATATCAAGAGGTTTTTGGTCTTGTTCAAAAGTTTCTTGAAGAACTTTAATTTCTTCTCTTGATTCGTATATCCTTCTTTGTAACTGAAAAATAATATCCCAGTAATTTTTGATACTTCTAGGAAGCTTGTCTCTTCTTTCTTTTAATTTTCTAAAATTTCTTTTTTTCTTCTTGTAATTCTTTATATGAAAGTTTAGCCACAATTCTAGTCGAGTAGCAATAGATTCTCCTATTAATGATTAAAAATTAACTGTTTACCTTTGAGTACAAGGATAGATTCAAATATTTGCAAAATGTTAAATAAACAAATTCAAAATTCAAGGCCCACCATGCTCCGTCCATTTTTCTTTTAACAAGGAAATTAAAGATAACAAAGAAAAATAGAATATTTTTTTCTAACAGAATATTCTGACAGAAAGGACTAACTAGAGTAGAAATTGTAAGTTTAAAGACTAAACAGATTAGATTAAAAGTTCAAGGACTAAAGGGATGACAAACCTAAATTATAGGGACTAAACAGTATTTTACCTATATGTATATGTATAGATAATTTTATATAAACCTTAAGTTTTCCATTTCTTTCTTAGTTTCTCGCGTCCATTCTACTCATCTATCCATTCGTCAGGAGCTAATTTGTTTTTGTTACGTTCTTCATCTAGTTATCCATAGCTACAAATTCTGACGGATGACCAATTTTTTTATGACCAATTCGCCATCATTTTGTTACTCGTATAATCATAAGGCATTATTCTTAGAACTCGCCTCATGTCTTCAAATCTCAGGTCCGGCCCTGCTCTAAACGATAATGTGCTCGAGTTTGCAACTTTGAAATGGTTTTTAGTTTCACTCTTATCTAATTGGACAACATGACAAGTTGCAATATATTTTTCTTATTGGTTGATATAGGAGCGCGCAGCCAAGATAAAGTTGCTGGATATATTTTCACTACTAGCTATTTGGGCAAATGTCACAAAATCATTGGAGACAACAAGTCAATCTATGACATATAAGAGAATGTCCACCCCTAGGTCAAAAGCGTGACTTGGGCTTACAGCCACCTCATTTTATGACATAGCTTCAAAATTTGCAATAATCTACCCAAACGATCATTGGGTTAAGATCTGGGTCAAACCCATGACCCAGGTAAGGAAAAAAGAAGGCCCGGGCTTTCATCACCACATCAACTTGGAATCTAGGCCCCGCATGACAAATCCCATGTGAGGGAAGAGAAAAGGCATAGAGCCGTTGGAATTAAGGATCAATAAGGACGGTTGCTATTATGCACTAGCAAATATCTTAATTCTTTTTTCTTTTTGAATCAAAGGCCGGCACGTAACCCATAATATTAATAATATCAAGGCCAGAATGACACTGATACAGACCCATGAATTAGATTGGGATGATTCACATACCATTACATTGTATATTTCCACTCACTTAATATGAGCCTAGCAAACTATAACTTGACCCTACAAAGAGATAATGTTGTATGAAATCTTTCGTTGCCAAAGCGCTAAATTGTGGTGCGCCAAAAGTTTTCATTATCTAAATATGCAGACACCAAAACTGTAACATCTTGACCCCCAAATAAATTTCAAATAATCCAGCTTTTTGTGGAGAATAAAATCACCAACTTAGTTCTCGGAGCTATAACATGTCCATTAATTTATTATGGTCACATGTTCAAGCTTTCATGTTCACAGCAATCATACCCTTGTTTCCATTTATCATATTAAAATCTTTCTCCTTCCTAGATATGCCAATCAACACAAAATCATTATATTAACAAAATCCATTTTCAAATTTCTAGAAGAAAACCATGAAGTACTTACAATATATATATCCAAGCCAAACCCAAGCACAACAACCCGAATGAAATCATCATATCTCGTACCTACCGAATTCAAATACCATGTCAAGCACTTACAGTTTCATATATAATAGCTCATCGTTGAGACCAGTTTGTCGTCGTTATACTTCCCAATCAAATCTCAATCGTCGGTCCTCCGTTTTGATAATGGGTCTCAAGTTATATAAGCTTCTGGAGCCTTCCTCTTCTCTCTGGTCGAGGATGCTCGATCATTCTCAATGGATCCCCCCTGATCACGTTTCCTTCCGCTCTTATCTCTTCCTAATGTTGGTTTTGACACTGACCCTTCTAGATCTCCTTCATCTTTTCTCTATTTTGTTATTTATATTATAAGATGAGAAATTTTATTAACACATTGCAAAATACTAAATACACATACTTTACTTAATACATCACATATCTAATTTTTTGTTTAAACATTTTACTAGATACACAACCCCAAACTTCCTAAACTATCATCATTCATAATACACCATACATATTAACTAAAAGGGAAAATGTCCATTTAGTACTAATTAAACCTTTTATTGCCCATTTCAATGAATTTAATAGGCATGAGCCCATGCCAATATAATGTGTTCTTATTTATGCCTAAATACACAAATCTATATTAAAGTTATAATAAAATAATAATTTTTGTATATTTTTAAGACAATTTTACCCTCACCACTTTAACATGTATAAGGAGAGAGAAAATGAAAGAGCGCGAGGACTTTGCCGGAACCTCACCGGACTCTAGTCACCGGTCGCGAGAATCCGGTCACCGGTTGCCGAAATATCTTTGGTCGCCGGTTATTGACCCCTAGTAAATCAGATTTTCTCCGGTCGTCAATAACTCGGTTACTGACCTCTAATAATCAGTTACTGACCCCCAATAACTTAGTTACTGACCCTAATAATCAATTACTGACCCCTAATAATCAGTTACTGACTCTCAATAACTTGGTTACTGACCCCTAATAATCAGTTACTGACCCTCAATAATCAATTATTGACCCCCGATAATCAGTTACTGACTCCTAATAACTTGGTTACTGACCCCCAATAATCAGTTACTGACTCTCAGTAATCAATTACTGACCCTCAATACTTTGGTTACTGACCCCCAATAATCAGTTACTGACCCTCAATAATCAATTACTACCCCTCAATTATCAATCAAAACACAGAAAAATGAAGAAGATAGAAGAAGAATAAGAACAAGGTAAATATTGACTTTAATTTCAATGAAAGTATTGATAAATAACAGTGAAGTCAAAATGAGAATAAAGTTAACACCAATCCAAGCTTCCGTGGTGATTTGCTGGCCACGATTGATCTGATGTAGGCGCTACACGTCTTGATCTTCGTTGGCTAGCTTCAAGCGAGAGAGCGACCGGGCGTAGACGAGCGACGAGCGCCGAACGGTGACCGACGAGCGCCGAGCATCGAGAGACAACCGACGAACGTTGAGCTCCGAAAGCCGAGAGACGAGCGCCGAGCGCTGAGAGACGACCGACGAGCGTTGAGCACGGAGCGCGGACAGCCGAGAGACTAGCGCCGACCGACGAGCGCCGAGAGACGAGCGACGAGGCCTCAGTCTCCAGGAAGGAATCAGACATAGGGATCTGTAGAGTATTCCGACAATTCTTGTCTTCCAAGGCGGGGCGGCAACATCGTCATTGAGGACTCGAGAAGACGTCTTTGCAACAAGAGAGAGAAAGAGGTAGAAAAAAAAGAAGAAGAAGAATTCAGATCATGAAACTGGGAAAGGAGAGAGAGGGTTAGTTGAATAGAAGTGAGGGTAAGTTTGTCTTTTACTCAAGTTTCATTGGAATGGGATTATGAATTAGATTCGCATTGAATTGGGTTCTAGTTTTGTTATTTTTGTGCAAATGGGCATTTTTCTTAACTAAAATACACATCTTTTCTTTTCTTTTTTATATACCATCATAATTTAAAATATATATTAAAAAAATAAAAACCCTCAACAAGAACAAACAAGCGGCTACAATATATAATCTCTCACGACATGAACATTACCCTATGCATCTTCTAGTTTTGTTTCTTTTATCCATCTTGAAGCTCCTATGTACATTCAATGTTGTTTTTACCAACAAAATTATAAGCATATGTAGCATTTTATCTCAGTCGAATACATATTCCCACATCTATCTGTGAGCATTTTGGTTTTTGTATTCATTACGTTTGTTAGCGCGCTATAGAATTTCTTCTTAACTGATTGTACTGGAATTATAAGAGTTTGATTCATTCATCAAGCTCGAGCTCTCTCGGTGCAACGAACGTACTTATATAAAAAAGAATAATTTAAAGTAAATTAATTGAGCATTATTGCATAACTTCCATATGTGGTTGACCTAGAAAAGGAAAAGAAATTGCAAATGTAAACTACTAATAATTTTGATATTTTGGTAATTTAACATACCATAAAATCTATTGTTAGGTGTATGAAAAAAGAGATGTGTATCTAGTATTTTGCAATGTGTGAATAAAATTTCTCTTATAATATCTATCTATTCAAAAAAAATATCTATATTTCTATTACACATATGTATTTGTTGTCTCATATATACTCATATGATGTCAACGATGATCATATTCATAAAGTTGATAAAGCTATATGTAACAAAATTCAACACTAATTCCATATACGGTTACTCAAATTGCTATATCATAGCTAAAAGACGAGTTATCATGATATTTGAATGAACTTCCATGATATCAAAACTTTGAAAAGTCATGATAAATAGTTCAAGACTCAAGAATTTAGAAACTTCTCACACTACAAGAATTCTGGGCTTTTACCGCTTAAAATTTACGGCGTGCATCGATGTGTGCCGTAAAAATGATTCATTTACGGCATACTTCGTAAGTGCGCCGTAAATGAGATTGTGTCTCGAGTTATTTACGGCTTGCAATAAAAGCACGCCATAAATGAAGAGGTATTTACAACGTGCTTTTATTGCGCGCCGTTAATGAGTATATGGTATTTACTGCATGCAATAGTTGCACGCCGTATTAGGGTTTTAACCGTCGACCTGTATAAAAGGGAAGAGACTAGTTAATATTGGTCAAAACCCAATGGGTCCTGTTGACCCGAGCCTTGACCTCTCTCTCTCTGCCTCTCCGCCTGCCTCCGCCATCTCTGACGTGGCGTAGCCAATTCCGGCCACCGCATGCCGCAAGACCACCACCAAAATGTTCATCTTCCTCTTCT
>NC_020496.1:11478593-11538535 GCF_000184155.1 Fragaria vesca subsp. vesca
GANAATTTCAGCTAATTTGGTTATCATTAAGGGCACTTAAAACTGTGTTTTTCTTTTATAAACATGAATGTATAGATCATCTCTGTAAAATTTTAGCCAATTTGGTTATCATTAAGGCACTCAAACTCTATTAAACCAATGTATGAACATAATTCTGTCGAACTTGAACCGTTCATGTTTATAACAGAAAAACACAGTTTTGAGTGCCTTAATGATAACCAAATTAGCTGAAATTTTGCATAGATGATCTATACATTAGTATCTAAATACTAGACGGTGGAGATGTGAAAATTCGATTGAAAAGTGAGTGTAAAGTGGAAATCTGCACCGTAAGAATAAATGCGGACGTTCGCAACTAAGAAAGACTGTATATATATATATATAATTTACTTTCTAAATTGGTAGAATATTACAAAAACCTACGGTTCCTAAAAAACTTTAGGAAATTATTGTAATTTAGACTGAACGTTAAAAACATAGAGTTGGCCTAAAAGGTAGAAACCTCTAGCTTAATTAGAAGCCCAAAAACTCCAAAACACAAGGCCTAGCTAGGATTGTAGCAGACCCACGACATCATTTCCCTCTTGTCGTCCTGCATATAGTGCCATCCATTCCCGTCGTCAGTCTCTTCGACCCACACTCAACAACCAGGCTGCGCCGGTGTATCACCCCCATCTTGGCTTTGTGGTGCACCCTAGGAATAAAAAACCGCCTCCTAATCATTCAGATCATCATAGCTGCATAACTATATAGTATTACGTCATCGCTACCTTCGGATACAAGTCACTAGCCAGATCGACAAAGTGCACGTCAGAAACCCGCTATCCCTATACAATGTGGACACAGGGAGAGATGTCGTACTGGAAACTCCCCAACCTTGTCGAAACCTTGACTTCAAAGTCTCCTCCTCTGAACTCCTTGAAATATCACGTTCAACACCCGTCCGATGGTAGCCTAGTTTTTGCCAGACGAGCAAGATTTCTCAAACTTGACCTAGGGCACTGAATTTTTGGAGCTCTTCTCGGTGCTTTTTTTTTGGCACAAAATGGTTTAATGAAATGTTTGTGGAAAGAAATATACAGGTTCGAGTCTCTCACATCTACAGAGGGGAATGTATTTTCTTGCCCATTTTAGTGCCTCCGATATTAACAGTCACATTTGGTATGCTCTCCCGCAGTTCTTGACTTCTGCATTCGATTGAGATTTCAATGCGTGGCCAACCTACAGATCTAGACCGCTTGAAAGTGTCATCCTTTTTTTTTTGTTTATGTTATATATGATCATGTCGAGCTTCTTATTTAGCACTTTTATTTGATGCATCTTCTTCACCTCGGTTTGGTTCAGTCCCGCTCTTTCTTACTTTTACTTTATTTTAGTAAATTCCAGGTTAGTATGATTGGTCAGTTCTAGTCCCCTTTTTTAAATATAGATTGGATTTTTAAATAAATCAAGTTTTTATTCAAAATAAAAAGAAGCAGATTTGATTGGAAAATGATATCTTCAAAATTGCCCAAAAAGGAACTAGAACAACGTGAGAAGAAAGCAAGAGGGTACAAAGCAAGTCACTCGCGGCGATAAAAATGGCAGAAGATGATTGGTGGATGGTACCAAGCCTACGTAAGCCGATCTACATTGTGACTGCACACATCTCACGTGTCAGAGTCTTCCTAACCAACCACATCATTCGTACCAAAAGTCCCTCCAACTCCCAGTTCGCAACTCTCCCTTTTTCCAAATTACCCCCGCTTCATTTTTGATATTCCGTAATTACCCTTTATCCATCGTTTAATCTTTTAAACTTCTCCCCAAGTTTTTCTACTCCTTCAATTTATGACGGCATCATACAAAAAGCCCAAAAATCCTTCTAGGGTTTCACGAGTAAGATCCCCTCTTCTTCTTCTTCCCCCTTAGTTTTGCCAAATTCGAGCTTCTAGGGTTTTGTTTTTGCGACGCTGTATATACATAGCGCTTGATTTTTTCCCGGATTTTTTTTTCTGAACCCGAATTTTACTTTTCGAGGACGATTGGGCTTGGCTCCAGTGAAGCTTTGAAGTGTGATTTTGATTAGGGATTTTTGATTTGAGTTAGGGTTTTGGTTACTGTGAGAGTTGAATTGATGGCTACGGTGAGCGCGGAAGATGTGGAGTACGAGAGTGATCCGGAGGAGGCCAAACGGTCGTTGGCGATGCGGCGGCGGCGTGCGGCGAGCGACGATGAGGGAGAAGAGGGAGAGGGGAGGGAGAAACCGAAGGCGGATCGGAGGGCTCCTATTCACTCTGATGATGAATCGGACGATCAGGGTGGGGCGGCGGAGTATGATGACGACGAAGAGTTGGTAGAAGAGGAAGAGGAAGAGATTGATGAGGAAGAGGAGGAAGTTGAGGAGGAGGAAGAGGCGTTTCGTGAAGCCTATGTGGAGAGAGGGCCGGAAGGTGAGACTGTTTTGGTGTTGAAGGAATTGGAGGGCGGCGAGGGGAGGAGGTCTGTGGATGGAACGGTGGATGAGAATGGGGAGAATGAGGGCGGCGAAGATGAGGGGGAGGAGGAGGAGAAGAAGGAGAATGAGCCCTTTGCAGTGCCCACAGCTGGGGCATTCTATATGCATGATGATCGATTCAGGGACAATGCCGGTGCTCGGAACAGGTATGACTCTTAGTGTTACTATCTTTTGGAATGTGAGTAATCTGTTATACCATCATTTTTGTTCTTCATTATATTCACTTGTTACTTCAGATTATCAGTTAGTTAGCTATTTTCTTATGCTCGTAAGAACCGTGGGGTATGAACTCAAGTTATTTGATTGGAGATATAGTTATACAGGCGTTAATTCTGACTTTCCTAATCTTATTGAATGGATATGTTAGGCCTTTTTCTGGGGTTAGGTGTTAAGCTTTATATTTGCTATTCGCAAAAGACCCTCCTGTATGATCTCAGAATGGATAAAGAAAAAAGAAGAGCTTTAACTGTTCTATTGGCAATCGCTGCGTCTTTTCTACTCTTGTTAATAATTATGGATTCTCTCGTATTTTAATAGATGCTGTTATGTCTATGTTGCTGTTTAGTGGCAACTTTTTGTATAAAAATACAGGAATTATTGGATACTTCGTCTCTTCACTTTGCTCTGCATGTTTTCCTTTTTTTCTGTCTAATGCATAGAATTTCGTGGTCCTCCAATTATGCATCCACTAACGCTGTACGGTATAATGGTTTTGCTGAAGTGTGTTATATGCTGTATAATAGCTTTATAATACAATGTTTTTGCTTTACAGTATAAGGGCTTTGTTGTGTAGTATAATTCTTTTCTCTACAGTATGTCCACAAAATTAAGGGCTTCTGGCAGATGTCTTCCTGAAGTGTGTGGTTTGGGATAAAAGGATAACCTGAATGAACTGAATTGCTTCATCATCTCTGTGACATTTCATAATTTCATCCATCACTCTTGTATTTGTGCAACTCATCCGTGTTGTGCTTTAGAGTGAAGGCAATAATTAAATTATTTTTACCCCCAAATAGGCGAACACATGGTGGAAGGAAGCTGTGGGAGTCTAAAGATGACAGGAAGTGGGGCCATGACAAGTTTGAGGAGATGTCTCAGCATGAAAGGCACCATGAAGAGGTAACTGTTGTGTGTATCAACATTTTGCAAAGTATTTTGTTGTAAGGTCCTCTATCTATTTCTCACCTGACTTTCTGATTTATACTATAATTCAGGGCAGAAGACCCTCTAGGGGAAATTTTCGGGGTCGAGGTAGAAATCGAGGTATTGATCGTGGGTATGCTACAGGAAACAGGTCGAAAGAGTATGAGAATAATAATCAGAGACAGTTACCCAAGGCTGTGAGAGGGAGAGGGCCCAGAAGGTATGAACCTGCTGTTAGGAATAACAGGCAGGCACCTTCAACACAATACAGACAGTAAGTACTATTCTTATGCTATAAATAATTTATTACAGACGGGTAAGTACTTGCAAATAGCTCACAACAGTTGTAATTTCCAGGTCTGGAAAGTCTGCTGACAAAACATCACAGACTAATTCAGAGAGGGATTTTGCTCCCCCATCAAATGCAGAATCTGACCCACTTACTGCTAGGAAAAATGTCTTTGCGTCAAGCCTGAATTCAGCTTCTCCTCCTTTTTATCCATCAGGATCCTCCAATAAGGAGATCAATCTTAATCAAAAAAGGGATGCACATGCTGGGGGTGCCAAGAGGAATACTCGTCTATCTGCATCAGAGGAGAATTTTTCGGGGCGACAAACCAATGCATATCTGCGAGGAAAGAATGTAGCTGAATCTGTTAGTGTTGGTATGGAAAAGCTTTATATTGATGATTCAAAGAATCCAGGAGCCGGGAAGACTTTAACCACCGTACTGATGCCATCATCTGGGTCTTCAATCGTCAATGCTACTCAAGCTTCTCACCCTAGGGTTCAGGGAAGGGGTGCTGTCACAGGACAGATGAGCTATCGTCCAGTCGTACCTCAAAACCAGATGCCAAGAGCTCCATCACCACAGTTCCATGCTGTTCAGCGCAATCCTGTCCAAAATCGGCCCCAATTGGCTCTTCAAGCTCCTCCCCAGCAGTTGGGCCAACGCCCTGGAAGTGGATCTCAAGCCTCTTCTCCACCTAAAACACCTGGAGAAGTTGAACCATTAGATTCAAGTAAATCTAAAGGTGCACTAGTTGCAAAGGGAAAAGGCAGTACTCAAGTTAATGGCAGGGGAACTCTTACTTACAATGGCGCTCAGGTTATTGGGGCCTCTGGAGGTATGGGTGTCAATCATGGAGATCAGAACTTTCCTGGGACACCCGCCTTTTTGCCTGGTAAACATTACTGGCTATCTCTGTCCCTTTTTTTTTTGTTTTTTTTTTTTTTGAAATGCTGGGATGCATTCAGCAAAGCACTATAAACCTATTGTTGATTCATAACCTCACAACATACTTTCTCAAGAAAAGATTTGTAAAAATTGTTTCAACACTAGAAGTACATTGTACTATTTTGCTTCCAAAATTTGAGCTCAACATTGTACTGATTGGTTGGTTTTACAGTTATGCAATTTGGTGGCCAGCACCCTGGGGGTATGGGAGTTCCAGCTGTTGGCATGGCATTCCCTGGATATGTTGCTCAGCCACAACTTGGTGGTGGCATAGGAAATTCTGAAATGACCTGGTATGATAGCCGTTTTTTATTTTAATTCTTAATTTTTGATTATATATATCTATGCTGGTGCATTTACTTTTTCTGTTTCCTCTTCATAACATCTTGTAGTTAATAAAGGTTTGATTATCTTATTTTCGGTCATTGAGTGGTTGACTTCTTTGATATTTAGTTTGGTGTTTGTAAGAGGTTTTAGTTTAATAGATTTTGGAGTCTGTAGTATTTTCTTTTCTAGAGGGTAAACTCTGTATAACTTTTATCAGATTTTTCTAGGAAAGATACCCTCATTGAGTGTATTATCTCTCTCTTCTAGTAGGTTGCTGATAATACTTTTCTGAACATTTCAGGTTGCCTGTATTAGCGGGCGCTGCTGGAGCTTTAGGGGCTGCCTATTGCCCGCCCTATATTACTGTTGATAGTTCTTATCATGCTCGTCCGTCAGGAGAGACATCTGTGGGTTCATTGAGGTTGGTGGAATTGTTATTGTTGAATTTTATTTAATGGTTTAATTGTAATATATGATTATTCATATGTTCTCTTCTGATTCTTTTTGCTAATTTGCAGCAAAGAAAATAATTCAAACAAAACCAATAATGAATGGAAGCCTTCGCAAAAGCCTGGTATGAAATTATCTTACCTTGGTTTGGCCACTAATCACTTGTAATAGTTATTATACTGTGCTTCTTTACAATAGTTGTTTTTGTTTTTTTTGTTTTAATTCAGAAATAGTGGGTGACGAGTATGGGCAGCGACAAAACAAGCCTCGTAGGCAAGTTCCTTGTTCCTAAATGTGTTTTCGTGTGCAAAATTCTGCTTTCAAAATCAATCGCTTCTGATCCTCCAGGATTTTCAAAATATGCTATGTTTTGCGGCGTTTGGTCTGATCTGACCTTTTGTTTTGTTCTTAAACTCGCAGATATTCACAAATGAATGTCGCCAGTGAAGTTCATCAAAATAATACGGAGCTTGTTTGATAAACAGATAAAGGTTCTATACTGCCCGAATTGAACTTTTCTGTTATTTTGGGCATCGCAAAGTTCTGAGTTGTGATCATATGGTGCTGCAGGCCTTCGTCTAGGCCCTTGGTGATCTTCAGTGTATGTTCTGGAGCACTTTGGGCCAATGTGTTCCAAGATATCTTAGGTATTCAGTCTTGGTCTGGTGTTCTACTGCATTTAAATATTTAACCCATGAAAACAAATATTGCACGAATACCACTTCCGAATTTTCTTTTCATGGTATTTCTGGATGCTTTTTACTGCATATATATTTTGTTTCTATGCTCATATTTTTCCTTGCCATTTCTTTTCCCTCCTATGCTTGCAGTTGTGTATGACAAACACCTGCTCTTGCTGCACTCAATTTAAGATCAATATTGCGGCTTGACGGGTGGCAATTCCTTGTTTGATTGTTCGGTAAGACTTTGTTAGAAAGAAATTTGTGTTCTTGGGTCATTTGAGGATTTACAATTTACAACTGTGATGATCTTTTTTCTTATAGTTGTTTCCAGGTTTTCTCGTGGTTTGGTTTTCAGTTGAAAAGCTTGTGAGAAATGTAGACTGGCTTCCTCATAAACTACTATATAGAAGAAAATTGGAAAAGTGCAAGAATTATTGTGCAGCAGCAGTTTGCTTAGTTGAGTTTATTACGTTCTTTCACCTCTATAGATGATGCATCGGACTTCTATTTTTTTCTTTTAATTTGTTATGACCTTGGTGATAGTTTTCCTTGCTTTGAGAGTATTGGAATCTTTATTGCTTAGTTCTCTTGATGATGGAACTATATATTTGCTGTAATCAGTGTTGCTATTATCAGTCTATTATTGATGTTTTTTTTGTGCTGTCCCATAACTGTGGTACATGTGTTGTCACTATGAAAAGGAAAGGTTGTTAGTGGCCTTATCATTGTTTAAATAAAATAAGTTGTTTAAGCACAATAATGGATTTTCTGTGTTCTAGAATTCTATTATTGGAATCATTTGTGCGATAATGACGAGTTTGCTAACAATCGTTTGTACTATTGTGGTGACTCTAGCGGTCTAGCCTTGCCATTTTGTCACGGTATTAGGAACTGTGTACAAGCCATCTAAGTTTAACTACAGAGAAAATCCAAATAGTGTTGATTAAACTCGTCATATCTGTTGTGATACAGTGATGAAACTTGTCCAAATAATTTGATGTGGTTATGGTGAGTACTGATGTAGATGAGTGTGTTAATGATTGAGCAAAGTTTATTTGGCTAGTGACCTGATGAATTTCGTGACAGCTTGCTTTTTAATGTTACACACTTTCCAATGGTTATCGTTTCTATTAAAAAGGAAAGAGTACAATATTCAGTATAGTTGATAATGCTTTAACTAATTTATGAATGAAAAGGTACCAAGGATTCTTTCGATCTCGAAAATAAGAAAGTAAAAGTAGAAAAAAGGTGGTGGCCGGTAATGATATATCTAAATTTGATTACTTGAGTCGCTAATTTGACTGACTATCTTAATATCTCATAGACGTCATAGTTAAAGTACGATATATAGTTTATTTGAGTGACTAAAGTGTTAACAAAGAGTGCAATACATAGTTCATTTAAGTGACTAAAGAGTCGACAAACAAACTGAGTAAGAATTTAGAGCGTAAATAGTTAGGTAGGAAAAGAAGAATCTATAATGTGGATTGTGGAGGAGTTGCACATTACCAAGGCTGAGCAGTGAGCACAAGTGCAAATCAGTGCCAAAGTTAAAAACAAAGAAAATGTTAGACATTAATGAAAGACTTAAGGGTCACTTTAACAAATTAATTAACAGATAAAAATTAATTAACGGTACAAATCCGAGGGCCAGGATTGGGTGTGAGACCGACCGACGCCTCCAGGTGCTGAATCACACAGCGAGCCCCACATTTGCCCAACCAAGCGAGTCCACGTAGCCATCTGAGAGTCATCTTCCACTCACCGATCAGGGTAAACCCGACTCTTTATAGTCTGTGCCGTAGCCTAGCATTACCGGATTTCAAATCCGTTTACACGGGGTTGACTGCCTGGCACGTGCGATCAGATTCTGTTGAAATTTTTGCAGGCAAGGCAGTTCAGACATCTCTCTCTCTCTAAAACCTACTGGTATTTCAGTGTGACTGCCTGGCTCGGCGGAGCTCCGATCTTCAGGTCTGAGCTTCAGAAGCACTACTCGTAGAGAATCCAGGTAAGTTTTGCAAACTCATATTTGCTTGAGTAAACCAGAGAGGCGAAAATGCTTACTCTCAGTGTTCTATTGGCTAGTAATGCTTCAGATTTGAAAGAATTAGATGATTTCTTAGTAAATAGTGAGCTTTTGTGATCTTGCTTCAGTTCTCGGATTATGAAATTATAGTGACATCATCAAGTCTACTGTCATTTTATACTGATGATGTTAAGAATCCGGAAGAAAATCTAGGCTATAGTTTTCGATTTCTTACCTCTTTGGGCTTTAGATTTGTTTTCAATGATGGAAAAGGTAAAAACATTGTAGTCTTGGATCTTGTTAATATTATTATTATTATTATTTTTCTGAGTGTAAAGGACTAGGTTTTACTCAGAATCTCAGATTAGTTCTTACTTCTTACTTTCCTTTTGTTGATTCGAGTGATGCAATCTTCAGAGCTATGGTTTTTTGGTGTAGTGCTACAATGCTGAATGCAGTTACTGATAAATTAGACTAATAGAATTAAAAAAAGAGAGGATCAGTGTTTTCATTCATCGAACCAAGGCTTAGTGTTTCTCGACATTTACCATTCTAGTATATCTGGAAAATGTGTTCCTGCACTGAACTTCCAATGACTTGAGAGATTCACTTGTTTATGTGCTCTTACAGGTGCTTTACTCTTTTTAAGTTGTAGTTTTCTTCAAACAATGTGGTTTAAGTTTCTTGGTGGGTTAAGATAGTCAAAGAAACCAAATGGAGGAAGAAACTAAAGGAGATTATAAGGCCTCAAGGGGAATTGGAAGTTTCAAGTCTACATTGTCAGGGCGATCAAGTCCACGAAGCTCTCCTTCCTTTAAGAGATTGCATTCCAGCCGTACTCCCCGAAGAGAAGCTAGAAGTAGTGGAGGTGTACAGTGGTTTAGGAGCAATCGGTTACTGTTTTGGTTGTTATTGATTACTCTTTGGGCTTATCTTGGATTTTATTTTCAATCAAGTTGGGCACATAGCAATAACAAGGTGAACTTTCTGGGGGTTGGAAATGAAGCAAGCAATGACAAGTCAGATGCTGAGCAGAATCAGCGGCGAGATTTGCTTGACAGTCCGGTGAAACTGAAGAATGAGACCGGTCAAAACCAACCAGAAGCTGGTAAAACCATAGATGTGGTTTTGGCAAAAAAAGATGATGGAGTTGCATCTCGTAGGAGCCTCAGTTCAAAGAAGAAGAGTAAGAAAGCAGCTCGTGGTAAATCCCATGGTAAGCCAAAGAAAACTGTGGCGATTGAAATCCATGAGATAGAGGAGCAGGAACCGGACATTCCTAAGACCAATGCATCTTATGGGATGCTTGTTGGTCCATTTGGGTCTACAGAGGATAGAATTCTGGAATGGAATCCTAAAACGCGAACCGGAACCTGTGACAGGAAGGGGGACTTTTCCCGTCTGGTATGGTCAAGGAGATTTCTGTTAATATTCCATGAACTTTCAATGACTGGAGCACCACTATCGATGATGGAGCTGGCGACAGAACTTTTGAGCTGTGGAGCCACTGTTTCTGCCATAGTTCTTAGCAAGAAGGGTGGCTTGATGCCAGAGCTTACTAGGAGAAGAATCAAAGTTCTTGAAGACAAAGCAGATCATAGCTTCAAAACTGCCATGAAACAAGACCTTGTTATTGCTGGGTCAGCAGTCTGTGCATCATGGATTGGTGAGAACCATTTGGCAGAATGTCGTTAGTTTCATTGTAAAGGTCTTACTTAATGCGTTTGCTGATGTCAAACTGTTCCAAATATGCATGTTAGTAAGGACAAACTATACGTCATTTCTTTTTGTTTAGAAATTGCAATGTGGCTATACAGATCCTAGATACTGTAGTTGCCCCATGTTGACTGGCGACTAGAGTAATTAAAATTTTTGTGCTTTTTAGCCTCTTGAGATGCACTGCTGTGAAACAGTATGCTTCCATTTAATACTCCATGGTTCTCTGATGAAGGTATAGTGAATTGGTTGCAGAATTTCTTGTTAGGATTGTCTACTTTTTAAAATTGGTCTGGTCCTGGTGATCATGTAGTTGAACATAGTTATGTCATTGTCCTGAGTTGAATCAGATATGTTGCCTGTTCAGATTTATGGATGTGAAGTCTGCAGTTTTGTGTTGACCTGGCTTTTGCTCCCTCCATTGTGATATAGATTGATGTGAGCAATATGCATTGTTTCTGTAGTCCTTCTCTACACAAAATAGGGAATATGATTAAATGAAAAACCAGTTGAAATATTCATATCATCCTCTGACACCTTATTTGATTGTGGTTATTCATTATCTTTCTTTCCACTAGGTATCTGGTTTAAAATTTAAATAGTCATATCAGTAATCAGTATACCTGTCAGAATGTGTGATTTTATGTGTACCTGGAATCTTGTTTAGAATACTTCAATTTTTTTATTTTTTTTAAAGGACACTTCATTTTGTTTCTGTGCATCTTTTTCCTTAAAACATGTCACTGCTTTAGCCACCCCTTGGCTGCGATGAATGTGGGAAAAAGCATCCCTCTTAAGCGTGAAAGTTAAATTTGCTTTAGCTTCTTTTGCATGTGTCTTGGGGAAACCTATTAACAGACGATCATGATTTTTTCAGATCAATATATTGATAAGTTTCCAGCTGGTGCAAGTCAAATTGCTTGGTGGATCATGGAAAACCGAAGAGAATACTTTGATAGGGCAAAGGTTGTGCTAGACCGAGTGAAAATGCTGGCTTTTCTATCAGAATCACAGTCAAAACAATGGCTAGACTGGTGTGAAGAAGAAAAGATTAAGCTGAGGTCTCAGCCGGCAATTGTGCCACTCTCTATTAATGATGAACTTGCATTTGTAGCTGGCATAGGTTGTTCGCTTAATACTCCATCTTCTAGTATCGAGAAGATGCTGGAGAAAATGAAGTTGTTGCGAGATGCAGTCAGGAAGGAGATGGGGTTGACAGATAATGATATGCTTGCGATATCTCTAAGCAGTATAAACCCTGGAAAGGGCCAGCTCTTGGTTCTTAACTCAGCACGCTTGGTGATAGAAGAAGAACCTCAGCCAGACAATTCTAAGATAAAAAATTCAGTACGAAAGGGTCGAGTGCGTTCTGCCTTGGCTAGAAAGCATCACATAAGAGCTTTACTTCAAGGGTCCAATGATCATAGTGCATCACTAAATGGATTTCCACTGTCCACTGAATCTAGTGTCCACTTCAAAGAAGACCAGAAGAAGCATTTGCATTTACATAATCGCTTTGCCTCTGTTGATGATACAGATGCCATGAACTTCGATGTCACTTACAAGAGGAAAGTGTTGGCAGATAATGGAGGAACAGTTAAACAATCTGCTAAGTTTCTTATTGGTTCTGTTGGATCTAAGAGCAATAAGGTGGCTTATGTGAAAGAACTCTTAAGCTATCTATCCCAGCATTCAAATCTGTCAAAGTCGGTGCTCTGGACTCCCTCAACCACGCGCGTGGCCGCACTATACTCTGCAGCTGATGTTTATGTGATGAACTCTCAGGTCATCCCGTCTGCTTAGTCTCTAATACTTGTGAATACTGAGGTTCTCTCTGTTCTATGACTTGCATTGAACAGCTATAGTTTAATATCTAATGCTTATGTTATGATAAAACATGAAAAACAGAGAAAAGAAAGAAGAAGAGGTAGTATGATATGGAGTAATATGTCATTGATCTGAGCATGTTTTGTTGGTGTTGCATGTTCAACAATATGATTCATTTACTTTACCAAAAACATAATACAAAGCTAATCTCTCAATGTGTAACACGCTTCCATTGTATATTTAGATCGAGTTAGTCCTATGGTACCTTTTTAGATGGAGTATCTTGTCATGTATATCATTTCGTTTGCACTTTAGTTGAATTTGTACTCTTTATTTATGCTTTTTACACATTTGATAATTTGTTTTTATGTATTGTTTAGAAATCTTTAAGTGATTTTGATGTTGTACAGGGTCTGGGAGAAACTTTTGGGAGAGTGACAATTGAAGCCATGGCATTCGGTCTTCCGGTATGATCTGACTTGATTTTATTTCTCATCCTAAGTCACTATTATGGATTTAGTACTGCTGCCATATGGTCTCTCACATACTGAATCTAAATATGCAAAAACATTGTATGACTGTTGTATGGCTTAATCTTTGTCTTCTGCTAATCTTCTACAGCTAGCTTAAGGTTAATAACAATGTAGGTCATACTTCAAAACTGAAAGATAAGAAGTAGATATTAGATGATAACCAGATCGTTGATGGTAGGCACCCAAAACTATGCTTCCCTATTCCTATTCAGATCACGAACTTGTAGAGTTGCATAATGGGTTGTGGTTCTCGGGAAAACTAACTATAATTAGTAGTGTAGCTGTGTTATTATATCACAAAAGAAAAAGGAGAATTGAATGTGATGCAATGATGAAACAGCAGTGATCTTTGTGTAGATTATACGGTTGCATGCTTAATTGCTTGTCCTTGTGTCCTCAATGAAACAACTAACACAAACAGTGTAGGGATATATAAGGCGTTGCTTCTGTCCTAAAGATATACAGAATATAAAGGTTGATTGAAGCAGAATGCATGACTTAAAACAATTGCACATTGTTTGAAGAATATAATTTTTATTCATTTTGTATGAGGTTGAATCTCAAATGCAAATTCCATAGTGCCTAGATTAGTCCACCAGGACGCCCTTGATAGAATAGATTAAATGATTTAATTTTTCTGGATCAGGTGCTTGGAACAGATGCTGGGGGTACAAAAGAGATTGTTGACCACAATGTGACAGGTCTGCTTCATCCTCTTGGGCATCCCGGTACTCAGGTCCTAGCTAAAAATCTCCGGCTTTTGCTGAAAAACCCAGAATTGAGAAAGCAAATGGGAGTGAAAGGAAGAGAAAAGGTCGAGAGGATGTACTTAAAGCGGCACATGTACAAGAAATTTGTTGACGTTCTTCTCAAGTGCATGAGACCCAAATAAACATCTATCATTCAGAGTTCAGACATCTCTCATTCATTTATCGCTTCGGAATATCAGAGGGTGCTGTGAGTACAGAAATTATGTTCCTCCGCCCAGTTGGATGTGATAGATAATACCAAGTGTTGCAATTTTTTGAGGAAATGCAAGAAAATGTTATGATTGGTGAGATAACTTATTGGTCTGAAACTTGAATATCAAGCTAGCTGAAAACAAATTTGGTAGATCCTCACAAGTGTTTCATTTCTAAGAGAATCTAAGATCAGAAGCCCAGCCATACCAATTTCATTATAAAAAAAAATGAATCAATGAAGAATCGTAAAGCAAGTAAACCAAAATGCCTAACAATCTATATATCCAAGTTACAGCTCGAGTAAACATGACCTCTATACTCCTCAGGCATCTCTAGTTTTGTCCAGGAGTAGCTATACAAATCAAGAATATAAGCCGTTTGGAGCTCACCAGACCCAGTCACCAACAGCTTGTCCTGCCAAGTGGTCGCAGAACCTACATCAGCCGGTACCTCAGAAACCGCTTGCCATGTCGCACCGTCACATACCACCACATGGCTCTCCGAAGACATGTAAAGTTTTCCATCGTGGCCTGCCACACAGGACTTGGGAGACACATTGGCAGGCAAGAAATCCTCCTTCACCTTGTCCCATTTGGAAGTGACGGGATCAAAGGTCTCTGCACTCCTTTCAAATTGGCCTTGTCTTTCCGTTTGGTATCCGCCAATGACGTGGAGCTTGCCACGGTAGAATATCGCCTTACATTCATCATGTTCTTTTTCCATGTCAGCCATTACATTCCACTTGTTTTTAGCCACATCATAAGCCATTGCCGATCGTAACGCATTCTTCTTATTGTCGTGTCCACCGACAACAAACACCGTCCGATTATCATCACCGGAAGCACATCCGAAGAACGACCTCTTGACACCTGGCATGTCCGCTCCGCTCCGCCAAGTGGCCGACACAAAGTTGAAAATAAACACACTATTAGACACTTCCCAAGTGCATGGATCCAACCCGCCCATCACAACCAAATCCGACCCGACTCCGACCACTTGGCAAAACCTAGGCAGCAGCCCTTTACAAAACCCAGGGAACAGTGGCAGCTCCTCCCAGCTGCTCGTCTTGGGTTCAAAAACTGAGAGCTTAAACTCCGGCATAGTAGGACGACCCGGGTTGGGGTTAACCCGTGCTTGTGCCATTACAACGATGGCCTGACTACGGCCGGTGGCTTTTCGCAGCCGGAGAAAGTCCGGATGCTCAATCTCCTGGTTCCAGACTTTGCATACATAAGCAGCATCAGACAGATAATTGTAGGGTACACGAAACAAGCAATCTCGAGCAACATCATTAGGCAAACCAGGAATCAGCTGCTCCATATATGAAATATGAGATTACACAACTACAGATCCAAACTGGCAAAGAGTAAGAGATTTTCGCTAAGGCTAGCTAGGGGTTTGAGGTTTTGGAGAATGAAGAGGAAATGTTAAACAATGAGATGACTAATTTGATGAAATGTGGTTGCTTATATAGCATCGAGAAACAAGATTCGGTATAGCTGTTCTTTACGGAAAGTTCAAGGAGACAGCTCGAATTAGCATGTGAAACGATGAAGGTATAATAATATAAGGTTCATCGATCGTGTACGTACCAGGTAGATTATAGATGTGCTTTTGTCTTTCAAACGCAAAGGCATTGACTGTTCAAAAAAAAAAACCCAAAGGCATTGCAGCCGGGAAAAGGGGTCGGCGCACTAGAGGACTTTTTGTGTAGAATTAAAAATTATTTTGACATTTTCAAATACAAAGAGTACATGTACGTTGTTTTGGAAACATAGGTATATATGTTCGTACTTCGTAGTGTCTCATAGTTTTTCAGAACCCGAGGGGAACGACATGCTAAAGATTCTAATATTTACCATCACCATGTAATAACCTGAGTGTTTAATTATCACATTACTGTTACTATTCAAACTACTGTAACGATCGGTTATTTCTTTGCCAATTTTTCATCCATGTCAACTCCTAATTGCATGCATTAATAAAGCCTCGCAGAGATCAAGTATTTTTCTGTTTTTTCCTTTTTCTTAACTGAGCAATAACAAGTAATAACTGTTGATTTTACTGCTACACTAAGATCCAATGATTCATAGTTGGTTTTACCGCCATATTTTAAGGAGCTGATACATTTGGTTTTACCGCCGTTGTTTCGTCAAGTTGATAATATAAGAACACAAACGTTCAGATTAAGGCATCCAAAACATGACCAATTAACAGCATGTGCTTTTCTTAATTGATTTCGCGATCACATCTGGAGTTCTGGACGCATTGTTAACGGGCAGACCATGCCAATTAACTATTCGACCATTTGGTTTTCCCACATTGTCTTGTACTGATCTATATATACCCTAGATTGGTAAACCACGTTTTTCAACTTTAATTAACTAAAGTGGATTATCAAACAAAGTATCTAATTGAAGCAATTGATCGATTTTCCCGGCCGTCAACCGAATCACAAAGTTTACAAATGTCAAGAGAGGCCTAAGTATTTGTAACGTACAATATTTATTACACGTCATATGATTCATTTGATAATAAACTTTTCAAATGAAAGTGTTGAATTTTCATTTTTGTCGAATAAACAACTCAGATGCTACGATAAATAGTCTTTCGAGAGTCGAACCCATAATCTATCATTTATGAATTGATGACTATAACACTAAACCAAGTGATAATAAACAAAAAAAATTAGGTTTTGATCGAGTTGCATGAATTTCAACATCTAGCACTAAGAAATATGCTATATCTGTATTTATTAAGCGAAGCGGGGGGGGATTACTGTTCACGGAACAATGTCCTGACCCCCTTTTAGATGAAGCCACGTATCCACCCACGTACTGATTTTACCGCTATGTTTGCATCGGTTCTTCAGTTTGTCTTTCGTGTTGTCTTTCGCTCCCCCTGCCACCTGTTCAGGTTTGTTCAAGTTTAATCCCTTCGTTTTGTTCTTCACTTCGGGGTTCCACACGGAGAGAAAGAGGAGAGGGACATAGATGAAGAAGCGTGAGACAATACACGTACACCAATTCCACCCTCTCCACTTCCTTTGCCTCCTCCAGCTCCAAGATAATCCAATTTCCGGTCGACATCACAGTCACAGAGACCCAATATTAATTTCCCGAAGTGTGAGTTTGTTTTCAGTTGGTGGTTTAAATTGGGTTTTAGTGATTATTTTTCTTCCTGCAATTTGATAGCTAGCTTTTGTCGATCAGAAGGAGACGAGAAGATTCAGGCTTCATCTATCATCGTTGAGTTTCAGGTATTTAGATTTGGGGCATATTATGAATATTTCAATTCAGTTCCAATTTCAAATCGGCCATCATTTATGTCTTCTAAGATTTGACAATTCTTATCGCACTAATAATTCTTGGGCTCATCATCTTTGTGTCTGCAAACTGACCTTCATAACAAGTTTTGTTCTTTTTCAAAGGTTTGTTGTGTATAATATGTAATCCAGTTCAACTTGATTAGGTGTATTGGGTGGCTGTTACTTTTTGTGGGTGTGTTAAAGTTTTGTTCTGTAATTCATTTGATCGACTTAAACACTGTTTGAAATAGACGGAATGTGACCTAATTGCTCTGGGAATAAGATCCTAATATGATTGCTCAGATTTGCAATTATAGTTAAAACTGAAAGAATTGTAATTCGGGGCTCCGTGAGAATTCTGTAATCTGAAATTTGATAGCTTGAAATCAAGTTTTTCTCTAGAAGATAGATGAGTCCCTTTCATGTTAAAGCTTGGTACTTTTTATTTTTATTTTTTATCATCGTTATCTTATTTTCAAGAGACCTGGCTTCTTTGGTTTGATTAGGTATAGTTATTTTTTTTTTTTTTTTGGAAACTACACATCTGTATCCCTACAATCTGATGTGTAAAGTTGCATTCCATAGCAGCTGCGTTGTTATATAGTAGGAAAGATGGACGTTTAAAGGTTGCAATTATCAAATTTGTAAAGGTTGCATTCCCTAGCAGTTTGTGATTGAAATTATTTGCATGTTTACATGTACAATGAATATATAAAACTTAGCAAGAAAGATGGCTTTGGTTATTGATTTGTGATTCAAATTATCTGCATGTCAATGTAAATGTATAATTAATATGATTTGTAAGTCTAAGGTTGAGACACATTATCAACTGAGGGTTATAAACAGTGGCATAAAAACCAAACATTTGGCAGCAGACACGAAAAAAGTCCTGCATGGGTTCACGCGTGTTAGAAGACTAGTATATAATTAATTGCTCCCTGTAGTGTCAAGCCTCTCAATCAAAATATATCTTACAAAAAATAATGAGTACCATTTGGGCTAACAGAATGAATCAATGTCCTTAATGGAAGAATATTCTTCAATCAATTTCAATCCACGGATGAATTATTACTTATACTCTAAAAATTTTAAATAATTAAATAAGAGTGTGAAAAAGTTACTAAGTGAACATATCGATTATTACAGCATATAAAACTGAAATTTACATTTCATATTTTATAATCCACACTCAATATTTCTACTTTTTGTTATTTTTATTTTGTCTTTATCATTAGCCATTTGTGTTTCACTGTTTTTGTAACATTTCATTGTGGCCCGCCTGTAGAATGGGAGGAATTTTTAAGTGCTACGGGAGGACCACGTGGCAGTCTGACGTGGTCCTACATTTCAATTAAATTTAGATATGTGGATTTTTTACAACTAAAATATAAACTAATATTTTCTATTTTTTGTGAAATGACATTCATGGGTATTTAGCAAGTTCAACCCAGGGTCTAGGGTTTAGGGTTTAGAGTTTAGGGTTAGGGTTTAGGGTATAGGGTTTAAGGGTTAAGGGTTTAGGGATTAGGGTTTAGTATTTAAAAAACAACATAAAACCCAAAATGGTCGACAAAATAGCTAAAATATTTTTCATGAAAAAAATCCATATGTCTAAATTTAATTAGAATGTAGGACCACGTCAGACTGCCACATGGTCCTCTCGTGACACTGAAAAATTTCTCGTAAAATGGGGAGATGTTTGTCAAAGAATTATGGCGATGGGAATCGATATCTTCTAATAAAGCAGGCATATTACGCCATGTCAAAGCGGTCGGGGCTCTAATATATATATGGTCAGGTCCTATACGAATAGCTCGGCACACATGCTTTGACCTAATTTTCTTATGATTGTCCTTTTTTTGATAAGTTCTTATTATTGTCCTTGGTTTATCTTCACTCTACTACTTTCTTCATTACTAAGGTCTGGATTTTGGAAATCAGTTTTCCTCTCAAAAAAACAAAAAAAAAACTAGTTTTTTTTTGTTTTTAGGTTATTTCAATCCTTTTGCCGTAAAATGTTGGAGCTCTTCCATTTTTAGGTTATTTCAATCCTTTTGCCGTAAAATGTTGGAGCTCTTCCATTTCAGTCGTCCATCTTGATGATCTTCTATCACTGTGTCCTATATATACTTAGGGGTGTACCCTATATTTAGAGTAAAGTACCTTACCGATCGACATTGCGATCACCTTTGATATATCTTTGAAGATGTCATATTTTTGAGAACCGAGACTATGAGCTCATAATTTTGAGAATATTATCTTTCATGATTACTTTCTAAAGGACATGCATGTTATTTGTTGTGTTTTCTTGTTTAGACGTTCAGTTGCATGTGTCAGCTTCCTTAAATAGTCACAGTTTATGTCTAGATATTCAATGGAATGAAAGTAAAAACATACATATGTTAACAACTTTAGACACTACATATATATATTTAATAAGAATGAATATATATCCAGAGCGAACTTTCATTCTGAAATTAAAGTGTGAATATCATTTTTTGGCTCTCTTTTCAGTCATGTATCTACATCTCCGCCGTTCAGTGTTTAGAATCTAATGAATAGATCATTTCTACCAAGTTTCATCCAATTTGGTGATTGTTTGAGCTTTCGCAATCGTGATTTACACAAACAGTTCTGGTTGGACATATTTTAGTTAACAAGAATGTGATACTTCCATTCATACATATCCAAATTTAATGGTACACCCCGACATACCGTGTATCTATCTTATAATTCAAATCGACGTTCAAACTAAGGAAATAATTTAATTTAACTTTTTTATACATTGGAAGGACAAATTAGACATATTTGAAAAACAAACAAAAATAATAATTAAAAACTTTGGGCATAGAGTGGGTGTATATTAATATATGCTTGATAATTTGAGTTTTTATCTAATAATTTATCGTATCTATATGCTTCTATAGTGACATCAGACCCGTACCTGAATAGAGTCTTAAGAGTTGATGGATTCAAGGCCCAAAGCCTTAAAAGGTCAAAAATTTTCTTTTCTTTTTGTGGGATTACATTATTTTAGTTAAAAATAATCAAAAATAATTAACAGCATCCAATTAGGGTGGTGTTAGATTACAAAAGAGAAAAATGAATAAAAAATCTTACCCATTATATTACTATCACTAGTTGTCATTTTAGAAAAATGAGCAGCCTAAGTAAGAGATTTGTTATATAAATAAGATTTTTGATAGGATTTCTAATGTTTTTTGTTGTTAGATTTTGAGTTTATAGTTTTAGTTCGTGAAAATTTTTGTGTATTTCTGAAAAAAAGAAATAAAATTGAATAAATATTATATTTTGAAGGGCCCAATTTTGAAAGTTTGACTCAGGTCTAAAAATCACAGGTCCGGGCCTGAGTGACATGAGTGGATTTTTTCACCAATGTCCAATAATCATTTTGATTATATATCGTATGGTTTTGAATTGAGTTTATAACAAAGAATCATAAAATACATCTAACATTCTATGATTTTATAAATCCAATTATCCATACAACTTAATGTGTTACAAAAATACAAAGGCTCTTCCATTCATATATGGAAATCTCCCTAGATGTATCATGTGTTCAAAAAATTGATGTTCTCTTTGGTTCATGTTATATAACATGTTGTCATGTGATCGATTTAGGCATACTCATCCAACAAGGGCTTTTCAAATATGAGTTTCTCGACTAATTACCTTTTATTTGTTGAACTAAATGACAACAATTCTTCACAACGTTGTTGATTGTAGGTGAATCGTTGGCGCGTACGGGACTTATTAGGTCAAAAATAATTAGATAAGCTAACTAAAAAGACAAAAAAAGACGAACACATTTTTAGTCCTTAAAGTCCACACGGTGACAAGTTTAAGTCAGTTTAGTTTAAAAAATTAAATTTAATTACCTTCTTTAAATAAGAATACACATAGATCCACAATCAAATCATGTGACCCCATGAGAGCAGAATGTTATGAATTTTTTTTAAAAAAAAACGTTTTAATTAATAACTCACACACCCTAAACACCCTACATATGTAATGAGGTTTGAACTCATGATCTTAAAGTTGTCAGTTAAACATTAAGTCACGCCTCACCGAATTTAATCTATAGTTAATTTTAGAATGTCTAATCTACAAATATTATTCAATCACCTCATCAGAATACAAGGAAGCTTAAAATAATTGTTAAAACCAAATTTTTACGTGATGTAATGCTTTTTGACTTTTAAGAGAAAACAAATATGATCCATGCCACTTCGGAGGAGCTAGTGGCTCCAAAAACACTATAATGCAATAAAACATACATGAAAATGAAAGCTAGGGATCGATCCATATGTCCCTTTCTTAATTTACTTTGGTGCGCTTGCAAAACCATTCCCTTAAAATAGTGCACAAATCCAAGATCTGGTTTTGTAATGTTAGATTTGGCTCTTTGGTTTATACATAGACAAATGGCTTTTCCCAAACATTGAAGAGGCAAATACAACCTTGCACACTACATTCTGGTTTCCCAAACTCCAACTATTTCATATATTTTCCGGCTTAATTGACAGAGTTTCTACGGCACTTAAATCTCCAAATAACAACTTGACTGAACATGACCAGAGTACTTCTCAGACGTCTCTAACTTACTCCAGGTGTTATTTTCCAAATTTAACATGTAAGCCATATGGGGTCCACCGAATTCGAGACATCCAATCACTAACAGCTTATTGTGCCACGTTGTCACGGAGGCCGGATTACGCACCTGAGGTGGTAGCTCGGCCACAATTTGCCACATACCAAATCCTTGTTTGATCATGTTACCATCATGACACATATAAACTGACCGGTCATTGCCAACGACGCAAGTTCGTGGGCACATGGCGATTTGTAAGAAATCCTCTTGTACACAATCCCACTGCCATGTGGATATGTTGAATGTCTCAGCGGTTCTCTCAAAGCGACCTTGCATTTCAGTGTTGTAGCCACCAATGACTTGGAGCTTGTCATGTTGAAAAATAACCTTACATTCATCACGCTCTCTTTCCATGTCAGGCAATAGAATCCACTCGTCTTTCGCCACATCATATGCCATCGCCGTTCTCAACGCATTCTTCTCGTCGTCGTGTCCGCCGGCAACAAACACCGTCCGATTAGAGTCTGACGCACACCCGAAAAATATGCGGGACCCACCCGGCATATCAGCTCCGCGCCGCCACGTGCCAGTCATGAAGTTGTAGACGACGACCGATTTACAACTCGCCCATGTCACCGGGTCCAAACCGCCAACCACCACTAAATCGGTTCCAACCGCCGCAAACTGGCAGAACATGGGTAGAGACCCACCGGGGAAAACGGAAATTGGCGGGAACTCTCCCCAGTCACCAGAATCCGGTTCACAAACAGTGAACCGGTAAGTCGGGCTTTGCAGGCACTTGAAGACACCAGCAGCAGCACCACCTTGGTTGGAAGCAACACATGCTTGGACCATCGCAACGAGCTTTTGGCCATAACCACTATTCTTTCGGAGGCGATGAAACTCTGGTAGCTCAACCTCTGATTTCCAACCTTTACAAACAGATGTTATAGTCGGAAACTGATCATACTTGACACGAATAAGACAATCGTAGACAACTTCATCAGGAAGACCTGAAATCAAAACCATGGTGTGTCAAAAAGAGCTGCAGCTGCTTCTTGATTGGTATGTTTGGAGAAGCAAGAGGGGTTTGAAAAGGGGTTCAATAAACTATAAGGTTCTGAGAGATTTGGGATTGAAAAGGAAAAGGGTTTTGATTGTTTTGGAGAGTTCGATCGGCTTGAAGGATCTAGCTATGTGGTTTTATACTATTCAATGTAGAGATGGTTTCCACTGGGAAGAACAATGGTGTTTCTCTTTATAGGTGATTTTCTATTGGTTGAAACCATGTGTGTAGAAAGGTCTGGTTTTGGTGATTCATATCCTGATTGATAGGTACAATGAAAGGGAGGGGGACAATTAACAGCCCTTGTTTATCAGATTTCACAATCCCATTAACGGATTCTGTTTGCTAGCATTTTCCTATATTTATAATGCATTCAATGAAATATCGTCTGGCATTCTCCAAAGGTCATACATTTGTGAAGTAGCACATTAATTATATGTCGTTCGAGTTAAACATTATAACTTGTCAAAAAATATATGTATCGCAATAATTTCAAATCGTAAAAGAGAAAACAAATTTTGTTTGAGTCGAGAGATACATCAACTTATATCACTTTAGATGTATGTCATTAAAGTTAAAACTCGTAACCTGTCAGAATGAACATGTACAACAATAAATACATAATCCATAGTGAAAAAGTAATAAAAGTACAACGCATTTGAGTCAAAATATACATCAACTTATATCACTTTAGATCTATATCATTTGAGTTAAATCTCATAACCTGTTAAAAAGAACGTGTACAACAATAGATACATAATCCATACTAAACGAAAAATCAAATTACAAAGTATTTGAATCAAATGATTAGATTATTTTAGATGTATCTCGTTTAAGTTAAATATCGTAACGTGTCAAATAAAAGATACATAGCAACAAATTCATAATCTATTGAGTGAAAGAAAAAAAATCAAAAGATACAATATTTGAGTCAGATGATACACCAACTTATAACATGTTAGATATATATCGTTTAATCAGTTTGGATTTATGATATTCGAATTAGATACCGTAGCATGTTAACATGTGTAGGAGCATATATATGCCTAATTCATAGTAGAAAAAAATAAAACGATCCTCTTCACTATATATTATATATATAGCAAATATATTACAATCTTTTTTTATTGTGAAATAGAAATAATTGTAGATGGGGGAGAATAGGTGGTCACTTTCAGTGTAACATATGTTAATGTATTAACATACGTATGTATGAGGTTTTCTATCAAAATTTGGCTACTCCTCTAAGCACGTGATGCCATGTGGAATGGCAATTGTCAAAAATGAAAAGTCCAATTGCCAATTTGCCGTCACCGAAAAATATGCACGCAAGAATCTTATAAAAAAAAATATAAGATATATCAAAGGGATCATTTAGCCCGTAATTATATGATAATGAGCAAAGATTAAAATTTTTGCGATATATCTGATATATCTTTCGATATATTTTTTTTTAAAGGGTCAATATATCTAGAGGGGTAGATATCTTATCTTTCACCGTATCTCCGATATTTCTCTGATACCGTCAAATATTTTTGATATTTATGACATATCTCCGATATATTGATATATTAAAGAAATATCTCTAAAAATTTTAGGCATAAAGAAAAATCACCTCCTAAAATATTTAAGAGAGAAGTAATTCCATTGAGGTATATCTCAATAAATAGTGAGGGTCTCAAGTGATTTTTGGATGAGAAGTATTTCTCTAGGAATATCCAGACATCGAGTGAGGGGCCAACGTTTGTCTTTTCAACCACCTTGAGTCTCCTTTTAGATGTAGATGAAGTGTATATTTGTATTTTTTACTATATATAAGGAAATCTAATAAATTTTATAAAAAAAATTTCGTAATTTCTAATATTTTTTTTCCGGATATATCTGATTATCTCATTTTTCAAAAATATCGATATATATACCGATTACTGATATTTTAATTCTTGATCACGAGGGCATGCAAACTGAAAGAGATCACCTTCGTCATATATAACAAACTGCACTGATTAGTCGAAGAAGTCAAATGAAAACATATTATTACAAAGTGGACTTGAAGAATAATCAAAAATATATATATGAAGAGGTTGCCTATAAGTTCAGACACAGATCTGTATATATATGCAACTTTTGAACATCAATCATGGCTCGGTGACTATAATTTTGTTTATTATTATGGCAGTTGCTGTTGCTGTGACTGGATGAGGATCAAACTGGAAACAGTTGCATAATTTAGATGAGAATGATATTCAAGGCCGCCGCTATAAAGGGATATATAGGAAAGTTTTGGATGTTTTTGAGGCTTTCAAGTTTCAATTCCAGGGAGGGATGTCGATTGATCATACCTATATACATTGATTTGGACAGAAAACTATGTATCGATCTGTGGATGCTGGATTATAAGTATTTGGATAAGAATCTCATAATATATATATGAAACCATATGCCATGTGCGACTCCATCACATCGATCTAGTAGTCCACCATCGACATGTTCATCAAGTCGCCAAAGCAATATGATATATCGATCAACATCCTAGTAGAGATAAGCTTGATTTGCCCCTACTATCTTCTTTTCTATGTACTGATGTAATCGTGCATGGAATATTGTATTATTGGTTCAATTATTGGGGTGAACTAGTAGCGGATAGTTCAATTACTAGCGTTATATGCAGGGCTGTTCGAGAATGAAATGCAATGATCGATGGCTATTTGATGTATGTAACGATTTATTTTCTCAAGATATCATGTATCTCATATGAAGTGTTCACATATTTTATATATTTATATATGAAAAATTTGTCTTAAATTTATTTCAAGTTTGAAGTGAATTCACAATACGAATGACAGCAAATTATCTATGAAAAAAACTTTGATATCAAGTTTATTGAATGACGTTTAATTGTTGCCTAAATCGATAAGCGAAATGAGAGCGATTTGCTTCCTGACTTGTGAGAGAATTTGTGTGTTTTCCCGAATGACAAGAGTATGTTCCCCCTAACATTTTATTTTTTATTTTTTATAGGAGGTTTTTGACCATGATTTTATAACAAACATATAAAAAGACGCAAAAATAACATTATGTATCGATCTATTCATAATTTCACTCGTCTTTTTATTTATAGGTCTAAACGTATCATCGATCTCATGTAAAATCGTATATGCGTACGTTACCCTTTTTGTCATTTATATTATCTTCAAGGAAAAAATTGAGGACCGAATTTGAAACACAATAACACGTGTTAATCTACATAATAAACGATGCGTAATATTGAATCAAATTTAACATGGAAACACAAGGAATGATGAATATGATCGAGTGTTGCCTCTATCCGTCGACACATCATTTAATAATCAAAGAGATAGTTTGGTCATCGTCTAAGACATGAAGAAAACTGAGTCAGCAATAAATCTTGATTTGGATCACCGTCTCTTTCTGTTTAATAACAATCCAGAAATTGAAAGGCTAGGTTGAAGCCGACAATTATGCTCGAGATGTTAATCAAATAATCAGACAACGAAAAGGGCACGTCGATTCAACTAAATTAGACAAGGACTAATTGAAATTAACAAAGCACAAGTCCCGTTAATTAGACGCAATCCTATCCCATTACCTTTAAGTCTTTAACCTTTCTCATAAAAAGAAACATCTAGTTCATAATGATCTGCGTTTATTCGATCACCAAGTGCATTATTGATCCATAATCCATTGATTATGTATAATTATTATCAGTTGTTGCATGATATATAGACAAATCTATTATGTATATATCTATCAAGAAAATAATGACTTGTACATATAGTAGGAAAGGTAGTCTAGAGAAACAACGCCATGACCATGGCTGCATATCCTTTGTCAGCTAGCTCCATTTCTCCAATCACTTGTCATGGTTCGTCAACAATTTGGAAGAAATGACTTATATATTTCTAGGTCATGAGGAATTATCACCAAAGGTTCAGGAAGCCAGGGTAGAATTTCATCAAATATGAAGAAACTCATCCAATTTTAATTTTCGACTCATAAACTCATATTTCTCCTTCACTTAAACCAAATATAACATGAGAGTAGTTATATGCCTTGGTCATATTCAGTTTAAATGGAAGAGTTTCAGAAGTTCGACCGTATTGGCTGGAGCTCATTGTATCCAACTCTAATGTCGGTAACATGCCCAGTGTTCATTATTGATTCGGTTTCATCATCTCCATTGTTCATCATGTTGGTAACATCGATCATCCCTTGTATACTAAGAAAAGGCGAAGGTTGCAACCATTCAAAGAATTCGACAAAGACCTTCCTTCCTCTTTTTCTTTTTCTTACAGACATGAAACATGGACCAGAACTTCATGAAGTGTAAGGGGGCAGCATATGCACCAAATTAAGGAGGTCCATACTTCTTCGTAATTTTATTTTATGAATCTAAACTAAAAACGATGCATTCACCTACAATTGAAGACAGACAATTACCTGTAAAGGTGTGGAAAAGCAGCTCACAATTTCAATGGATGCTGGACAAGTTTGGTCTGAATATAAGTAATGTGTACTAGGAGATCACTGACATGACCAAAAGAAGGAACCTAGACACCATACAAGTGCACATATAAATAATAGGTTGTATACAGTAATACGTACTGTATAAATAAGTATGGGAGTCTATATACTGATCAGGTTAATATATGGCATGAAAATGACTTCAGATAACGATTTATATATTTGTTTTCAAATAATGGACATCATAGAAGCATATGCTGCTATACTGATCATGATAATGTTAGAAAATACAATAAGAAGCCAAATAGATTTGCCTTACCAATAGTGTCATTTAAAATACAAGTCACCCAAATCTTAGTTTTCATATTACCATTGTTTCTTTGTTTCTATTTTCATTTTTTTGGGTGTTACTTACATATAGCTACACTAACGGAACAAAAGTTGAAAATGGATATAGTTCTATTTATATTTAGCTTGAAAACTATTTAGCTACCTATTAGGATCATTAACGAAATACGGAAAAATGTGACTTATTGATATAGATCGTTTAATTGTGAAAAACATGTCTTTCGGACGTCGTACGAAGATTTTGATCAACGATCGTATTTAAAGAAAAATTTATTCCTAACATATCTTTCTGGTCTTTTTAACATTTGACCCACAAAATAAAAGATCCAACTGTCATAAATTCCCAAAAGAAGGAAAATTATAAAAGTGTCAAAACACACCAGCGGATGCATCATTGATTTGTAGCGGCCGGAAGTGAGCATCATCATCATTTGAGGGTCAGAACCGTTACTAGCTTAACAGTAAGGTCAGAGAATGTGCAAGTCATGACCCATGAGTTTGATTTATAATGTAATGTGATGTGATGATAGCAAAACGTAGGCGTCAGTGCTTAGCTCAAGATCGGGTCATTGAAACATTGACTCCTAAATGATCCGCATTATTCTTGCTTATTGCCTTGATTCACCATTTGAGCCCATCAAAGAGGAAACTGAAGTAGCTGAAAGGAATGGGAATGGGACCAAAATTGTAAAAGGCAATGGGAATGGGAATGCCAAAAGAATTGGCAAGGTTGACTATAACTTCTGGAATTGGAAGCTTTCTTCCATGAGTTTACATAGGTGGTGTTTCTGGAAACTCAGGAATATGAGCTGCTTGAATTTGAAGGCAAGTAGGATGCAAACAATGAAGAACAAAACCCCTGAAATCAATGGCGAATACGTGTAGGAAACCAAAAACCAACAAATTTTGGCCTGTAGAATTGGAGAAAAACTTCTGTTTAGTTAGGGTGGAAACTTCCAATTCCATGATTAGAGGGGAAGAGGTCAACCTGTACATTGTCAAGCAGAAATAGCAATGCAATGGAATCATAATGAAACATTAGTAATTACAGTCGTTGATACACCACCGGTCGCTATGAAACATAAACACAATTTTGACAATGCCATCAGCTAATCTCTTTTGGTTACTATGAATCTAAAAGACTGCACTATCATAACAAAATTCTATGGAACTAGAGTCCTTGACAAGGCACAAATAGAGGGAGAATAACGGATGATATTCCACATATTGCAACTGACATAAGCATTTAATATTTTAATTATCACTACACCAAAGATATTACAACAGAAGCTAGGTTGTATTAACGTATGCTGGCTACATTAATCAACTCAAACAAGCCCTTCCACTGTTAAAACAGAGAATGTTCCTAGGGAAGAACCAAGAAAAGAAAGCAAAAAAGAACACCTTTGTACCCCATGTCTCATGGTTTTTAATGGCAGTCATCTCAATGATAAGAAACTAGGTCAACAAGCACTTTGTGTTCATCATTATCGACAAAGTACTTCACCTTCAGAGAATCTTTTCCCTCACCCTTTCCTGGAGAGGCATATTTCATCCCAATCACCGTCGGCAGGCCTGCAAGAATCCAGCACAATTAATTCGTTTCACTAAGGTATTTCTTAAAGAAAGTAGAAAGCACAAAAGCAAACCAGATACATGCAAGAGGGCTAGTAAGGTAGAAATAAATCAAAGGGCATGCGAGATTCTATGACAATGATTCATATCTTGCTTCAAGAAACCTGGGATGTTCAAATATTTAATCTTTATAGTTTATGTGTGTGTATAAACTTCCACAAGCATAGTCTACAACTGTGATAGTACTCGTCACTAGAGACAAGAATTCCTAATTCACAAATATCAATACAAGGTACTCACTATTATGTACACGTCCAATTAATAGCCGTTCCCCTTTCCAATACTCCAAAGGTCTTGTCCTGATCCTGGTGCTTCGCCTTACCCCAGAGTTCCATGATGTACCATGACCTATAGAACAACAGGAAATGAAGTATTAATATTTACAGAGAAAACATGAAGAGATTCAGGAGAAGTGGTTATATGAATAGATTAAATAAAAGTCAGTTTTGCAGGAGTACCCACCTGCTAGACTTTGCCTTTTAGAAACTTCTTTATTCTTCTGCTTTCTGCGCGAACGTGAGTTTGCTTCAGTAGGTTTGTTCAACAGAACTCCCGAATTCTCTTGCATTATCTGTTTCACAAAATAACTAATGTAAAATTAGGAATCAGCACAAGTGTGAGCATGACACCAGTTTGCACCAGAAAGTTCTATGAATAGGCTAATTAAACTTAAGAGACAATTGCTTCTCAGCAATTGCCAACGTTAGTGACAGAACACTAACAAAAAAACATTGTTTAGATTTTAGAGGGAAGACAACAAATGATGATAATAATGGATTAAAATCAAAGTCTACTGCAGATGCTAGAAATGAGCCAACAGGCACCAAGAGATTAGGACCATCAACAAATAATATAAAAGCAGCAAAATGGTAATAGCCTGCAATCAGTAACCTCATTCTGCTCCTCTAGACCAACGTCAGCGTTTTTGGAGAGAGAGACCCTTGGATGCTCCTCAACTGGAGCCGAGTCTGTTGGAGAATTGAGAAATGGAAAAAGAGTAATTAGAACAGAAGTTATCTAAAGAAAATCAATGGATAAAAAGAAGAATCAAATTTAAAAGCTAAAGGACTTGTGTGAAAGGAATTATTTAAATTTTTTTTTTTTAAATGCCAAAAAGCTCACGGCAGAGATATGACATCCCACAAGAAGCCGCTGGGGTGTCCCCCAGCATGAGCCACACAAGACCTCTCTAGAACAATAACCCCATCAGCCCACCCAAGAAGCAATGTCCGAAAGTCTTCTCCACCCTCTTTCACAGATGCGTAGAAGGATGTCAAATAAGTGTTGCCATATGATAATATGATAAATTAACAGTCTATAATATGCCATATAGGCAGAAATGTTTCCATAATGACAATTTAAGTAGGTCTTAACAATCTTGACTTGCTTTAGAGGTGGGTTCTGTGCAACTTCCTCTAAAATATACATTGATAACAAGGTTCAGTTTGCTGAACACATTTTTTCATTTTCTCTTCTGTACCTAATGCAGACATAAATTAACCTAGACTCGACCAGAAACAGATCAGAACCGTAGGGTTTGGTCAATTTTGTTGGAGCATTAGGTATATAAGAAAAACATTGCACAGTTTAATTGCATGAAATGCACATGAACAAGATATGAGTTCTGTAGGTGATTGCACCATGCAAGTATCTCTCACGTAGCACAAGCAGATCATACCTAATTGACTTGGAGCATTCAATTTTTCCACTGTTGACTCTGCCACATCAAATCCATGCTCTGTACATGCCACTGAGTCCTGCAGTTTGTCTTGCTCCTGTACCCCATCATAATTTATAACAATATCAGCAACTCGACTCGGAGCTCTGTTACATTTTTCCGAAGTTGAGTCTGCCACATTATGTTCAGGCATTGCTTCCTGCTCTTTGTCTTCCTCTCGTATCTTATTACTATCAATCACATCATCAGCAACTTGACTCTGAACACCATTCACCATTTCCAAAGTTGAGTCTTCCGCAGTAACTTCAGGACCTGCTTCCTGCAGCTTCTCTTCCACCTGTATCTTGTCAATGCATTACAACATCAGCAACCATTTACAATTCAAAATATAGAACATGAAAATGACAAAAGTTGATCAGACCTTGTCACAATTATCGAACCCATTTTCCCTACTAGTATCATCTTCGAGCATACTAAATGTCTCACTGGTAACCTTACTGCCTCCAACCTCCTCCATGTCAACATCATAAGCAACACCAGGTTTACTTAAACTGTCCCTCTTAGACCTTTTCGCTGCATTAGTGAATTCTTTATTAGACACCTCACAGGAACCTGTCTTCTCACTTTCAATCTTGTCATTTTGTTTGATTAAAGGTGACTTCAACTCATCAGAAGTCCTTTTCCGCTCTGCAACGTCAATCAGATTAGATTGTTTCTTTCTATTCTCAACTGAAGGATTTGTCAATAGAAACTGATCAATATCAAAAGCTGCAAATGGATCATTTGATGGACTTGACAAGAAACTTCTCTTACTCAATAAAGACAACGAAGCCAAAAGGCTCTTTGGTGTTGTTGGAGAAGCTAAATGAATAGACCGTTCTGCCCCCTGTTTAGGTTTCACAGGTCTAGGATTTGGCAAGGTTCTTCTGGAAGACTTAAAATCAGCCATTTGGATATCTGGGAATTCTGGAAGGCAAATATCCTCTAGTTCAAAAGTTTTAACGTTGAAGCTCTCCTTTAAACGACGCAAAGCACCATCGCCTTCTAGTTCTTCGGTAGGCTGAGACAACAGCCCATCCAGAATATCATTATTCCTGTTGTTGTCTTCCTTAACTTCTGAACCTATGAAGAAATAATAATCATGCCATCAGGAATGAATAACAAGACCATGGGGAATATACATACAAAGCTTTCAACAAAACAAAAGACGCATCATAGGCAAAGCGACATAACAAGAGAAATGATTGATATATTTAGGACTTAGGAGATACTCATAATCATTATCCCCTACTGGGGTTGTCTTACCAGCTAAATCCATCTCCTCCAAATCAACTTTTTCATGAGATTCTGTTTGTGCGCTATGACTCAGTGGACTGAGAATGCTTGTTTCAAATGTCTCTTGAGTAGATATAGCACTCTCCATAATTTCGTTCTCAAGCAATGAAATACGATGCTTGTATTTCACTGACCTCCTGCATTATGAACAACAAGACAGTCTTAGGTCACAAAAAGGAGAAGTAGTGTGATACAATGATACAGGCTTATTTAAGCCAATGAAACTATTTATCTTATGGAAAAGCAAAATGTATCCATACCGCGGAATTCCTGGTCGCCTGGCACGTGTAATCGATGATGGATTCTGCTTATCTCCATCAAATATAGCACCACCCATCTGCTTCTCCAGTTCTCTTTTAGCATCTGTCCACCAACCACAAAACATTAGCAATTTACTGTAACATAAGGGATGCACTGTAAATTTAGTGATGCAGAAAAAGTGCACGTACTCTCATTCCTTTCATAGATCATGAAGTACTCTTCTGGGTTTTTGTACTTTTTTGAATCGAATGTTGATTCCAAACTAATATCAGGTTGACTGCAATATGAATATAACAAATATCAACCTCTATCTGAACAATAGCAAAAGTACTTTTCTCAAACATGAAGCATCAACCTTGAGCTTTACCTGGGATTAGGTTTCAGAGAAAAACGAGGCCGTTTACAACGCAAGGCTTGTCTTCTCTCCCGGTGATTTTCCACAACATTTGCAGGAACCACCTCATTTAGGCGTTTCAATGCTTCTGAATAATCAGACTGCTGAATCGCTGAACTGCCACTTAAAATGTTCTTTGCCTGATCTTTAAGGCCAGATCGTGAGGCCTGAATAAAGCACAGGAAACAATTAACTTCGATTTGCTCCCCAGTGATTAAAACAGTGCACAGTCAACACACAAATACGAAACAAAAAACTTAAACTCCCCCAAAACACAACATTATCGAATCGGATTTCGTAACGAATATTGTATCCATACACATTCGGTACACAACATGCACAAATACAACAATAAAAATAGGATCAGAGTTTCCCTCACATTCAAAATCTCTGAAATTCTTCACACATTACAATTTTCTGATTTCCAGGACTACAAATTTCAACTAAAAACTCCTAAACATCCCAACTGGACCTCATATTTTCAGAAAAATAAAAAATTCAAAAGCAAATTTCGCTCAACACCGCAGTAATTCTACTCAAAGAAAACAAGTTGAATCAAAAGTGAACCGGAAGTTAATTAGTGAAAGAAGAGTAAGGAGAGTTACCATGGAGGAGTTGAGGTGGAGGTTGATGGCATGGAGTTCACGGTCGAAGTCGTAGGGGTTGGAAAGGTCCGATGAGACCTTGGCAGTGGGGAAGAGAGTGAAGCCGAGGAGCGGGTCGACTGGATCGGAGCTCCGACTCATCTCACATTCGAGAAAGCCCTAATTTCGAGAGAGAGGAAAGTGCGGGAGTCCGGTAGTGATGAAAAGCGATGCGTTTTGAACTTCACTCCTCACAACGAACCCATTCCCTATATATTTATTTGAAACTAAAAATAAAAAATAAAAAAATTCTCGGATCAATGACCCGATCCGATAACCCGGTGTGACTGGATATTACCCAACCCGGGTTCTTTTTGTGCAACAGAACTCCTGAGAGTAGAAGACGACCAAAACGCAAAGACTTGGAATCATTCCGGTGGAGATCAAAAGGTAACGCCAACATCACATACTCTCTACTTCATCCTGCAATTTGGGTAAAGCATTCTTTGTGCATGTTGATGAGGACCCAAGAATTTTTATTGGTTTGATTGTTTTTGATCTTTTCTGTGGTTATGGGTATGTATGTAGAATGTTGTAGCAATCTTGGGTGATGATTGAGACGTGTTATGGTAAAGCTGGGAATGTTTTTCCAATTAGGCTGGCTAACTGGGCACATGTGCATTTTGGTGTAGTTTTTGATTACAAGCATTTGAGTGGGTCTTTTGCCATGTCTCATTCCAAGAATGGTGCTAATAAGCCCGGTACCCGAAACCTTCCTTCTTGGATGAGTTCAAGAGACAATGAGAGTGACAAGAAGCCGAATGGGGATGGTGAAGGTGAGGGTCAGAAGCCCAGGCAAGGGAGAGGGCGCGCAAGCGGCAACAGTTCTGGTGAATCCAGCTCGGGAGCAACTAACGTGTCGAAACTTTTGGTACTAGACAGTGTCCAGTGTGTGTTTATCGAGTTGCATTGTTGTGTTTGGTCTCGGGATATTTGGTTTTAGGCTGATGTTGTGATTGTGTTGCTTGCAGGAAGGGGTTGTGTTTGTATTGTCTGGGTTTGTTAATCCGGAGCGCAGCATTTTGCGGTCACAGGCATTGGAAATGGGAGCAGAATATCAGCCTGATTGGAATTCAGATTGCACTCTCTTGGTTTGTGCTTTTTCAAACACCCCTAAGTTTCGACAAGTTGAGGCAGAATGTGGAACTATTGTTTCAAAGGTACTAATTTTCCTTGTTATTTTTTGTGAGTATAGTCGATTGATTTGCGTATGATACTAAGTTTAGTTTTGTTTCTGTCTTGGTTAGCTGAGATGGTTCATAATTTAAGGCAGGACGTTATAATCAATTAAGCTACTATGTGTTAGTATAACCACTTATTCAATATTTCTGTTCCACAAAGCCAAATTTTGTTGAAGACTGGTTACAATTTTACTCCAGTAAGACTGTAAGACTTCTATTCTTTATATGCAATCCATGCAACAGAGGAACTCGAGAGTTTTGAAGTTTGTCATCAACCCCACATCTCTTATTGTTGATACGTGCAGATATCATTCTTCTATGGTGTCACTAAGTTTGCTATTTTCTCGCATCTGTTATATGGGTTGATTAGCTTAAAAAGGTGTCATCCTGCACTACCATAGAACAAGTCCCATTTTACTATTTTGTTTAATCATGCTCCATGTTTAATGCTTCAGCAATTTTCTTATGAATGATAATTTAAACATTGTAATAATACTATGGTATCTACTGTATTCTTTAGGAATGGATATCAGAGTGTTACACGCAGAAGAAGCTTGTTGATATAGAAAGTTACCTTATGCATGCTGGGAAACCCTGGCGTAAAAGCAGTGTTTCCCAGGACAACAGGCAGGGTAAGTAATTGTCTTTCTTGTTGGCATTATTGTGGGGAGCAAGACTATATGTGCGTTAGATGTGACAGTACTTCCTACCTAATTTTACTCTTTTCTCAGCATTTCATTTGTTTTGGTTCTTTTGTCTTTGTATATGTTACTATCTGAATTTTCAGTTCTCTTAAATTCCATTAAGGATATTTAAGTTTGTCACTATATGGTCTTAAGGTGGTGTTGTTTTTGGTTAGTATGCATGTATGTATAGCTAATCCAAACTTTCATGGCTGCTGACAGACCAAAGATTATCCCGGCCTAGTATATCTAAAAAGCAAGATGGAGATTCTCCTTCAAAACCAACTGCCTCTGCAACTTTAAAGGTATGTTTGGACTTTTTTGATGTCCTATAAATATATTATAGCATTCAAATGCATTTCACTTCTTTAGATTATTGCAGCAACCTTTTGACTAAAGTGTGATGCAATTGTTTTTACGTACCAATGTTTTTCCGTTTCTTGTGTATATGTTTAGCATGTTAAAGCTGATGTCTCTGTTAAAGAGTGCTTTTCTCCATCCGAAGTGAAGAAGTGGGCTGTCGATGATTTGAAGAAGACGATATCATGGCTGGAGAGTCAAGAAGAAAAGGTTATTGGCATTTTGCTTTATGTCTTTGTTTTGCATGCCCTGATGTATAGTTTTGTTTGGCCAAAAGTGAGCCTGCTGGATCAAACTTGCTTTTGTGGTAGCTGGAGTTTTTGTTACATGATGTCAGTTTTAACTTTAGAATTTATATTTCATCTCATCCCAATGATAGTAAATGTTTGAGTGGTCTGAGATTTTATTTCATTCCATTTGTTCTTTTTATCTTTTTTGCCTTTCAATAGCATACAAGAATCCTCATTTCTTCTGAATACATCCGGTCTTTGTTTCTGCTCTTTTTACCTGTTATAGCCAGATCCAGATGAGATAAAGCAGATAGCAGCTGAAGGGATTTTAACTTGTTTACAAGATGCGATAGCTTCTCTGGAACAAAAACAGGTATTTCCACTGAAACGCACTTTGATCTTTTGCAATACTTTTAAACTTAATCGTTGCACACTTGGGTCCCCGCAGCTCATTAAAGTAGAAAGCAAACAGGACCTTATTCTAAACCCTGTCGCAGGGTACACCGACATTTAGTTCAAAGTTTGGGTCCTCAAATTGCAATTGGAAACATATATCAGTAGTTTCCTTCACCATTTGAAGTCAGCAACATCGTTATTCCATCACATCCTCTCAAAGAGAATTAATACATGCAGAAACTGTTTTAGATGATTATGACGTGCATTATTTTAGAAGAGTGACCGATGATTGATAAATTCTTTGTACCTAATATGAATCTTACTCTGGTCATCAGTAGCGTACATTTTTCTGAATTTAATTATAGCACGTAATGTTTCTGTATTTTTTCGTAAATGAGATACTGAGTGTCTTATAGGCTTAGCTTGCTTGATGTCCATTCATAAGTGCAGTGCAAATCATGAAAATATTTATTTAATCAGTGGATGTCACCCTAGCCTCTAGGCCACTGGCCATTGGACCATTTAAGCTTATTTAGCAAGGTAATTGCTGGCACTGGCCTTCTGCATTTCTTGAAACTAATCCTAGTTATTGTAGCCTTGTTAGATCTTTTACTTGTGACTTTGTGAGCATCCTAGTTGCAAACTGAGCTCAATTAGTTGCAACTTGTTAGTGCAAACTAAACCTTGGCACTGATATGTTATCTATTATGGGGGCAAAAAAAAAACATTTAAAATTAGATAGAAACCCAGTTGAAAGTTGAAAGTTTGACGGTGACAATTGAAAGTTTGACAGTGACTTGAAGTTTTCAGAAATAGCTAGACATGTTGCTTCATCCTTTAGTCCATTTATTGATATTGTTTGTACTTTGCAGGATGTCCAGCAAATAACTGAACAATGGAATTTCGTTCCTCGTGTAGTCGAAGAGCTTGCAAAGCACGAAATCAAAGGAAACAACTCTGTGGCCATACCGAAGGAAGATCTTTGCAGACAGGCTATGGCCTGTAAACAAATTTATGAGGTGGAACTATATAATTTGGATGATGATTCTTCAAGGAAGAAAAAACGAAAGACTGATAGGCAAGAGGACAAAGGGGAAACCGTAGCCTTATGCAGAGGTGCAGCAGGATATGACAGTGATGAAACAGTTGAGATGACAGAAGAGGAAATAGATCTTGCATATGATACTTTAGCTTCCAATAATACAGTGTGATCTCTATCTCGTGTACATGTTTAGATGATTGACCTGTAAATTTTTTTTGCTTTAGTATTTTCTTTTTTCTTGAAACTTTTGGTACCATAACTAGTGGATCGATAGCTTAGGAGGTCTGTTACAAATAGTGACACTATTTTACCTATTGAATCTCTTTCTGAAATCGGGTCTGGGCGGCCGTTAGGTTGGAGCACCTATAAAAGAGAAATTTTATATACACACCTTTAATTATTTAATACACATCCTCTACTTAATGTATCATCCACTACACATGCGAAGATTTTACTAAATAAACGACCTAAAGTATCCAAAATACCCAAGCAGCCTTTAATATTCTACCTACACGAAGTCGACTTAGTGAGCGTGGTATTGACATCGATATCCAATGTCCATTTTGTGAGGAAGAAGTAGAGTCACCACTCCATACTCTTCGTGATTGTGAGCACGCAGCTACCTTTCTTCAACAAGCAGATGGTTCCTCTTGCACACCAAGCCTCTTCCATTCATGACTGGTTGGCGAACTCAACTGCTTCCACAACTTTTGATACTCTTCTGATGTGCATGTGGGCTATATGGTGCAACCGTAATGCGAAAGTGTGGAATGATGAGGCAAAACAAGCATCTGAAGTGGTACCTATTACACTGAGTAGGTGGGAAGAATTCAAAAAGGCCAATTCCTCTCCGAAACCATCTCGGCAAGCTTCAATTACGCGTCTGCAACGCCCTCCAATAGGCTTTGTTAAACTCAATGTGGACGCCTCCTTAAATCATTTGGATGGCACTACAGGGTTAGGTGGAGTATTCATAGACCACACAGGTAATTGTCTTGGTCTATTTTCTACTTTTCTACATCAATCTAGTTTCCCAGCCATGGGGAGCCTCTTGCTCTGTTGGAAGGTGTGCATATTGCTAAAACTAAAGGTTTAGTCCCTCTTTTAGTTGAGACGGACTGCCAGGTTTTAGTAGTTGTTGTCAACACAGGTTCTTTGTTTGGTTCAGATCTTGGTTACTTATTGGAGGACCTTCGAGTTAGTTTAAGCCTTGCCTCCTCGGCAAAGCTCAGTTTTGGTAGGCGTATTGCTAATAAAGTAGCACATTCTTTGGCTCATACAGCCATGCAGAGTAGAACTAATATAGATTTCTCTCTTGTACCTTCTCAATCTGTTGAGGAGCTTATTTCCTCTGAATATAATTATCATTGATCAATGAAGTAATTTTATTCTCTTAAAGAAAAAAAAAAATAATCCAAAATACCCTTAATTTAAAAATTCATGAAATATCATTTTTTTTTTGACATATAAAGATGGATACATTTCAGAGAATTGATCGAAAAAATCATACAACGAGCTCAGTCACTTAAACTGAGGATCCAAAGATAACCTATGACAATCAATGCTGAAGCAGTTTGTTGACTGCACATGTAATCATGACTCCTATTCTAGATGACTACCTCTCGATCACAAAAACGCTACAAAATGTAACCCAACAATATATCCGCCTAGAGACCCTTTTAGTGTACATCAATACTAGTGTAATTGGGTTAATCGTGAAACGCTTTTATTATCAAGACTACAAGGCCGATACCTACTCCACCCTCTAAAATGAAGGCATTATTAGAAAAATAAAGCAAAGAAAAAAAGAAAATAGGTCAAGAGCCCAAGCTAGTAGCCCAAAGAATCAATGAATATGTCAGCAGGTATTGTTGACCCACGCCCGGATACATCTCCCTCTGTACATCGCTGTCGTCTCCTCCGATCATGAAGCTCCACCATAAACCAACATCGCTCCTAGCCTGTCGACACCATGAGATCCATGTCGCTAGTAGAAATCGAGACATCTCCATGATGTGAAAATCCCCGAGCTCAAAACCGGAAGCTTGACAGTTTGTATTGCATAGATAAGGATAGAAGAAGTAACATATTGCACCAAAGTAAGTCTACCATCCATGCTCAAAACCTTACTTTGCCAACTAGAAAGTCTACTTTGAATTTTATCAAAATTGCTATCAAAAGTGTGCTTATTGATCCTTGTGTGGATAAGAGGCATACCCGGATATTTTCCAAGATCATCAGTGAGAGGAGAGCCACAGGTTCTACTGATGTTGGTAGCAAGGTTCTTACAAATATTGAGAGAACAAAAAATGAGGGATTTCTCATAGCTCGCTACTTCTTGACCAAAAGGGTCACAAAATGAATCAAGACAACTTTTTAGGACTTGAGCTTGATCAGGAGAAGCCTCAACAAAAAGCATAATCATCAAAAAAAAAAAGAGAAATTTTAGGACCAGACTGTGAGGCTCCAACAGACTTCCAATATCCATCTCAACAGCATAATTAAAAAATAAGAAACCTTTTCCATGCATAACACAAAGATGTAAGGAGAGAGTGGGTCACCTTGCCTGATGCCTCTCTGTGAGCCTTAAACGAATCAGTGAGCTTCCCATTGAAGCAAATTTGAAAGCTTCTGGTAGTAATACAGCTCAATAAATATCCAACTAAGTCTTTCATAAGCTTTAGACAAATCCACCTTCCAAGCAAAAAATCCCAAATAACCATCAGATTTTTTAAACTTGAAGAGCATTTCCTAGCGATCATGATGCTATCAGATATATGACTGCGAGGGACAAAACGAACCTGACTAGGGTTGATTAGCTGCTGCATGAGAGGTCTGATTTTTGCAACAATGATCTTGGAAATAACTTTATAAATGGTATTGCAAACTGATTGGTATGAAATTAACCATGTGCTAAGGACCATCAATTTTTTACAATAAGAGCAATGATGGTGTGATGGAAACACCGAGCAAGAGGTACGGGCTGCATTGACTACGTTATATATATATATATCAGAAGAGTAGTCTTTCCAATGATGTTGATGAAAGTAGCAGGAAAACCATCGACTGGAGGAGTTGTATATATGGCCACCAAATCCAAAAGCTTTAAGCACATTAAGCAAAAAACTCCATTCGAGAGTATCAAAAGCCTTGCTAATAACAAAAGAGGTACTATTATTTGATCAGTTTGTTGTGTGTTTCTTAAACCGTTTCTATTTGTTTGGTTTTAATTCCATTGTTGTAAATATAACCCAAACACTAGAATTTGTAATTCCCGTCATTTTTAAAATTCTCGGCTAAGTCCAAACAATAGAATTATCAATCAATAAAAATTGAACTCATGGAATCATATATAATTCCCATAATTTAAGAATATTTGTGGAAATTGAAATAACATCATCCAAACACAAGTACACAACCTAAAAACTAGTATCGTTCAAACAGTTTTTTCTTGAATGCATAAGTTGTGTAGGGTAATTTGATATTCTGTTTTATCCCCTCTTTTATAGAGTTTGGGTTCATTGTCCCCTCTTGTATTTTGCGGTTTTATTAATGATAACGACATGAGAACTGCCTTTTTAGCTCATATATTTAGAAAAAAAAAATTGGTATCGCTCGGACGAACTTCTATTGTTCTTGAGTCCACCTTGTTACCTCTTGCGCGTTTGGTAAAAAAAAAAAAAAAAAAAAAATTAACTACCCCTTATTAAACGCGAAATAAGAGGAATAGAAGAAAAAAAGAAAAGAAAATAGAAAATCAAAAACTTTTCCGAGGTCATATTATACTCTCTCTCTTCTGCTCGTCCCTCACAGTAGGGTTGCAGCAGATAAACGCCACCACTTTCCTTACCTTGTCTCCGAACAACGCAAGCAGCTCTTTGACGCGGCCGGAGAGCACTCTTCGTCTCTCTCTCTTTCTTTCTCCTTGTCTGCAATAATGGGCGCCTCGCTCCCTCCCAAAGAGGCCAACCTCTTCAAGCTCATCGTCGTAAGCTCCGATTCCCCTCCCTTTCTTTCTCTCTTTTTACTTTGCCGTCAATATGATCCGAGCTCGATCACAATCTCTCTCACCGGCGGAGAAGAAACTCAGAAAGAAACTTGAATGAGTAAAACCCTAGATTTATTGTCCTGCTTGGGATTGGAGGATTCCTAGTTTTGTGATTGATTCTGGTCAAGGTTTAGTTGATTTTTTTTTTTGGTCAAGATTTTTGGTTTTGGTGGTTGTTGTGGGTTTTAGTGACTTTAGAGCTTTGGATTTTTGTGCTGGATTGGTTGTTAGCCTTGTGTTCGAGTAGACTGAGAGGTTAAATTTTGAACTTGATAGCCTTTATCATGATAAGGAAATAAGTGAGAGAAATGATTATAGAGAACTCCCATTCGAGGGTGTATTGTAGCTCTATTCGTACGTATTTTGGATTGTTCAATGCACCCTGCAAGGTTTAGTCGGGGGGGTGGTGGTGGGGGGGAGGGGGAGTGTTGGTTAAGTATTCGTGCATCTGCGAAGTTTCAATAAAAATGTATTCTTTCCCAAAAAGAATGCCTACCATGTGTATTAGCAAGCGCTTCACTCAAACTCTTTCAAGGTACACTACCATGACTGCATTGCACACATTTAGCCTCTCTGGGTTTGTTTGTTCTTTTTGATAAAATCAGTTTAATTTCTAAGATGGAAACAACATGTTTGGCGTTTAATGGGAATATATTGGGTGGTATATTGATGGAATAGGCGTCAAATTCTTAAGTACAGATTAATTTTGATGAGCTGTTGACTTATCTACATGTATAAACATCTTTTGTTTTAGTGTTATATAAACATTGATTTAGTGTTATATAAACATCAATTGAATGCTTACAATTTTGCAATCTAATCAACATTATATATAGCACAAATAATTTCCTGAATTTTCCAGTACTAATTGAAATTGTTTCTGCTTTCATGTCACTTCAGAAATCATATGAAACTAAACAGTATAAGAAGGGTCTGAAGGCAGCAGATGCCATATTGAAGAAGTTTCCAGACCATGGAGGTACACATTTTCAAATACATGAGTTGGTGATGGATTTGTTGTCTTTTTATTGCCATGCTTCAGTTTTGGCCTCCTCATACTCATGCTTGTTTCTTGAGTGGTTACTTAATCATGTTATTTTTTTAATTTTTGACTTTTTATTTTATTCTATATAAAATTTGTTATACCGTAGACTGCTTTTTCACATTATGATATTTTTATGTTAATAATATAACTTTTATATTTTTATTGTCCAAAAAAATTGCAAGACATAGTTTTTATGACTAATGCAACCTTTTCCAGAGACCTTATCAATGAAGGGGTTAACATTGAATTGCTTGGACCGTAAATCTGAAGCATATGAACTTGTCCGGATGGGACTGAAGGTTAGGATTCTATTTCTCACTTTTTTGGATGTTATAGTATTGGTTCCAAACTAATTGCCTGATCTCTTTGTAATCTAATCCCGGATTTACTTTTTCTTTTTTTTCTTCACACAGCATGATCTCAAAAGTCATGTTTGCTGGCATGTCTATGGTCTGCTTTATCGATCTGACAGAGAGTACAGGGAGGCAATTAAATGCTATAGAAATGCACTGAAGAGAGATCCAGACAATATTGAAATACTACGAGACCTGTCCCTCTTACAGGTATGCTTTAGATGCCACTGGCTTCTAACAAAAGTACAAATCTGTTGAATTTCCTTATTAATTTGTGTTCAAGAAGTCTCTTATTTGAACAAAGGAAAACAAGAATTTGGTAATGTACTTGTGCTTGACATGGCATGTCCCAGACTATCAATTGCCACATATAACTGGTTTATGATTTGAAGTTGAAATGTCCTGGAGATTCTGGTAAAAAAATAAATTCAAATGTAGGATTTTCTTTGCTACTAGATTTACCTCACAGATTTACTAGAGCTTGAACGGTTATGCATGTTTCAAGTCCGTCACTGCTTTATATGTATTTTGTACTGGTTTTGCTTGCTGTTTTTGCTACTGATATGATATTTGTGCAACTTTTTTTTTCCATCCTATTTGTGCCGTTTGTAAATTTAGCTTTATTTTGTTTGTATTCTCTTAGCTTTCAATTAGCTGCTGATTGGTTTTACAAATGATGGTACAGGCTCAAATGCGGGATTTGACAGGATTTGTTGAGACAAGACAGCAACTCCTGACCTTGAAACCAAATCATCGCATGAATTGGATTGGCTTTGCAGTTTCCCATCATTTAAACTCAAAGTATGTTGTAGATTTTCTGAAATTTTTATGATTACATATACTTATTTATTTTCATTTTGATGCCTATCTTAGCGTGAAGGTTTGAGGCCCACCAGTTAGAATGTCTTATTACTACATTGACATCAGTTTTAGAATCTAAGCTTGTAAAGTGTGATGTTATTAGGTTGATGTGTTGAAGCTGTAATAATATTAAGTCCAGCTAGTTGGAATGTCTTCTTGCTGCATTTGACATTACTTACTGTAAATCTTGATGTTATCATGCTGATGTGTTGAAGTTACACTAAAATACTTGTTAGTTCGATCATAAGTTGTTATTTTAATCATTTAGTGTGAGACACTGATCAGTTATTTGTTATTTATAGTGCCTTAAAAGCTGTGGAAATTCTGGAAGCATATGAAGGAACACTAGAAGATGATCATCCTCCGGATAATGAACGTTGTGAACATGGGGAAATGCTTTTATATAAGGTACTTTCATTGACGGTTTGAATCTAAACTCCACTTCTATTTGCAGTATACTCTGGAATGTCAAGTCCATGTGGAATTTGTCTGGGATCCGTTGGGGGGGGGGGGGGGGTCGATTAAATTAAACTGTTAAATCAAGCAACTGTGCCCCCTTTCATTCCTTACAAATAGAGATTAGATTCTTCTTTAATACAAGTTATTACTCAGAAATCTTTTGACTTGTACTATTCCAAACAAACGAAATAGTACCCTTGTTTAAATTTATATGCAACATTCTTATTCCCTTATTCCCTTTTGACTTTAGGAAGAAAGAGTTGCTCTGATTATATCAATTTTGGTTTATAAGATGATTCTACTGAGGTGTTTAATCTTTCATATAAGCTTCTTATATTGGCCATAGACATATAGGTGATGAGCACATATAGAAATTTGTTTATGTCAGGTTAAGAGAGGTAACTGTGAAAGTTGGGGATAGTGGTTCTGCTAGATTGTGTCTGAATCTGAGCTAGTATTTAACAGGGCAAAGCACTTGAAATATGCTATCGAGGACTTCCTTTTCATTGGTATCATTTGGGTTTTTTTTTTTTTTTTTTTTTTTTGTCCCTATATGTTCATTCCAAGTAAATCTTTCTGAAGTGCCATAACATAAACACTGTCATAATCGTGTCACTTCCTAAACTAGGTAGATTTAAAAAATTTGGCAAGTTTCTCCTTCGTAAGCATAGCATCCACATTTGTGCATATTTCTATGATCCCCACTACATTATCTTGTTGTGGTCTGAGATCTTTCTAATTTTTCTGGGAGCACATTGACATTTAATGTTCTTCAATATATTTTTTCTGGTGGTTGTCTGTCGATGGTTCAGGTTTCATTGCTAGAGGAAAGCAGCTCAATGGAAAGAGCTCTCGAGGAATTGCACAAGAAAGAGTTGAAAATAGTATGTTTGCATTACACATTTTGCTGTTCAGCATGTGATGCATAATGTTATGCTTTGAATATGATGACTTCTGGCTCTTATCATTTGGTTTTGATGTTTTCTAGGTCGATAAATTGGACTATAAAGAACAAGAGGTTTCTCTTCTTGTGAAGCTTGGTCGGCTAGAAGAAGGTGCTGAATTGTATAGGGTATTGCTTTCCATGAATCCTGACAATTACAGGTAACGCCAGTTTTCAGTATCCATGTTTGCAGTTTTTGGTAAATTTAGAAGTCAAATTTTATTGTCAGAGAATGTGATGTGCTTGATTTGGGAGATCCTGGAGAAAATTAGGTGAATTATTTACCTACAAACATTAATATAAAATGAGAAAACAAGAATGACTTGCATTATTGCTGGTGGTTTCTCTATATGTTTCTCTTTTGCGAATGCATGCCCACATCCCCTTGCTGTGCTTATCGGCGGTGTTAATGTAGTTTCTTAAATGTTCAGATATTATCAAGGCCTGCAAAAATGCCTTGGCCTATATGCAGAAAATTCCCAGTATTCACCTGATGAAATAGAAAGGTTAGATGACTTGTACAAATCACTTAGGCAGAAATACAGCTGGTCTTCTGCTGTTAAGGTATGTTCCCTCTCTCTGTATATACATATTAATATCTTTCTATTTTCCTTGCATGGATTTGATTCTATCTATCTAATATGCTATCTGCCTAGCATATTATAGTGTCAGTTGACCATCTTATTCTGTTGCTCAAACTGTCAGTCTTTCTTTTGCAGACTGCTTGTCCACTTCTTTGTATTAGCTTTTTTTATAATTAATAAAAGGGTGTTTGTCTTCACAATAAAATAAATGAAAATAATATTATCTACAACCATCTGAACAGTCCTGTTATGATTGATCTCCAGTTTCTATATACATGTTCCCTCTTAGAGGCATAACTCATAACTATGCGTTTCTTCCCTGTTTTATTCTTACGATATTATGGGTGAGATGTATGTTTGAAAAGGATGGCCTCAGAGCAGCTCATTGTCCTGTCTTAAAGTTATCTCTCACTTTCTCTTTTCTATATAAAGACACAAGAGCAAAGTTCTGCTACATAGAAATAATGTTTTGATTAGAAAATTAACACTTGGTGTCTATGTTGAATCTAATGATGTTTTCTCATTATACAACCACAAAACTTTGGGTTTCCCAATTTTTTTATCAGAGGATCCCACTTGATTTTCTACAAGGTGAAAAATTCCGAGAAGCAGCAGATAATTATATCAGGCCTCTCCTTACTAAGGTATGTATCCAGTACTTTTCATTGGGTTCTTATTTGCCTGCCTATTTTCTATAAGGATCCCACTTGATTTTTTTATATAATTGATACAGTTATTCACCTTCCTAGTTATCTATTATGACAAAGCTCTTTGATGTTTCAGGGAGTTCCTTCCTTATTCTCTGATCTTTCTCCTCTGTATGATCACCCTGGAAAGGTTAGCTTTACAACCTTATTGATCTTTTGATATAATTTCTCTAATTGTTTGTTACTGTGAAATTGAATGGTATTTTGGTGGGATCATCAGCTCTTGGTTTGAATGTTTAACTTTAGTTACTGTTATCCAGGCAGACATTCTTGAACAAATTATCCTTGAGTTGGAGTATTCAGTTCGTGTGACTGGTGCATATCCTGGGAGGTAACATATTATCATAATAATTTGTTTGATATTTCAGTACGCTCGCCTAACCTTCTTTTTATGCCAATGAGGCCTTGTAATATAATACAGAGTAAAAATCCCTTTCCTTAGTCATATAATTACAAAACCACGTAGTTTCTTTTCCAGTTCTTGTTGCTGACTGATATTGGCACTCCACATCGACAAGTAGTTGATAGTGGAGTGCAAGTGCGAAATGGAGTTCCCAAATGGTTAATCTTTTTATTGGTTTAACAAATAATTAAATGACACACTTTGACAATTTTCCTTGGATTTGATTTTCAAAAATAATGTTAAACAGCAAAGTTTAGGCTGACATTTGGCTTTAGAATGGGTTGCAAATGTTTCTCAATGTGTTAAATCTTTAATTTACTAGCATTTGATGATTTCAAGAATTTATACTGATGTACTGTTGCTTTTATTGGATGCAGGGTAGAGAAGGAGCCTCCTTCGACACTTCTGTGGGCCTTATTTCTGTTGGCTCAGGTTGACTGCTTTTCCTTTAAATAATGCTTTTATTCCATTCTAGTTTCTTGCAAGCCTTCTGTTCGTGTGGCTTTGAATTTGGATATACTTATAGATTCTATGTTGATGCAGCATTACGATAGACGAGGACAGTATGACATGGCTCTATCTAAAATTGATGAGGCCATGGAGCACACTCCAACTGTGATTGATTTATACTCTGCCAAGGTTGGTTATCCGCTTAAGCATTTGCTGTTCATCTTATATTCCAATTGTACCTGTATTTGCTTTTAATTATATGGTCTCCTGTGGTATTTAAAAATGGCATTTGAAGTATGGTCTCGAGATTGGATATGTTGATTGAAGTCATTTATGTATCTTCTGGAATGTATGAAGTACTAATTGGTTTCTTTAGTTCAAGTGTTCAAATTAATATGGTAAAAACGGTGCACAGATAACATTGAGTTTTGTTAGAACCTAGTACTGAACAAAGTCTCTCTGGGTTGTGATGTAATGCCAATTGTCTGTTGCATTTTGGAATGCCAAATTTGGAATGTCAGTTTGCCATTTTCTAGTACAGTATGTATTTTTGTAGAATGCATCTTATGAACCTGTTCTTCTTTATTGTGGAGCCACAAGTTTCAAGTCCACAAGCAAAATCTCAAGTAGAATTTTCAGTTTTATTTCTGTAGGTTGATTCAGTTGACTATTGTTTTTTCTTTTGTTGTTTATATCTGTATTAATGTTGGCTCATTGTGTTTCAACTGTATAACTTACCTACGGGTAAATGCTGTTCTCAGCATAATCTTATCTTTACTGTGCATAGCGTATTGATAGAATCATATAATTTTGTACTGTTGGCGAACTCTTTTCTGTTTTAAAAAATATTCTCATATGTCTTTTGTTCAGAGTCGGTTTTTGAAGCATGCTGGGGATTTGGCTGCTGCTGCTGCATTGGCAGATGAAGCTAGATGTATGGATCTTGCAGATCGCTATATAAACAGTGAATGTGTTAAGCGCATGCTGCAGGCTGATCAGGTTCACTTCACATCTCCTTTCCATTTTCTGAAGTATTAATTTATTATTATTATTATTATTATTATTATTATTTAATTGCAGACATAGGTTTTGTAGTACAGTGAGAAAATTGCAGAGTTTAGTCTGTGATTTGAGTATTATTCTTGGAGAGGAATTATCCGATATTTGTATAGCGTAGGGAGATGAGGATGGGTGTGTTATTAAGTGCTTATTGGTCCTCTTTCTGGTATTCTGTTTCAGCAGCATGTAGGAGTATAAGTCTGTCTTCCATCTTGGACTTGGAAGGCAGTAGTGATACAGTTTTTCCCAAGTGCATGCATTGTCTTAATAAAGTTCTTGTCTTCTGAAAATGAATGAAAGTTAAAATGAACAAAATGGATGAACCCGAGTTGGTCTAACCAAGCCATGTAAACCAAAGGCACACTTTAAGAAAAGGAAAAAGATAAACAGCCACATAATTATGTTACTTTACTATTAAAATAGGATGCTGGCTGCAGTTACTTCCTCCCTCTATAAAATCTCGTGAGCTGAATTGTTTCGCATTTTTTTTTCTTCTTTTGAAGGTTCCTTTGGCAGAGAAAACTGCTGTATTATTCACAAAAGACGGTGATCAGCACAACAACCTTCATGATATGCAGTGCATGTGGTTCGTATCATCTGGTACCATTGTTTGCTTTCATGACTTGTCTTTTTGGTGGAGGGTGCTCACGTTTGTTCCTTGGTTTTCATAAGGTATGAGCTTGCTTCTGGTGAGAGTTATTTCCGGCAAGGTGATCTTGGACGTGCTCTGAAAAAATTCTTAGGTGTGGAGAAACACTATGCTGATATTACAGAAGACCAGTTTGATTTTCATTCTTATTGCTTAAGGAAAATGACTCTGCGTGCCTATGTGGAAATGCTCAAATTCCAAGATCGGTTGCATTCACATGCATATTTTCACAAAGCAGCAGCTGGTGCAATCAGGTGAAGCATATTCATTAGGAACCGTGAAATAACTATAAGATTAGTCACAAATTTGGTTTGTCTCTGTCTTCCTTGATGTCATGTTGCATCCTTTGCAATCTGGGATAACCAGATTCGATGAAGTATGATGGTTACTTCTGTTGACTTTGAAAGTGGGTGTCTTTTTCAGAATGCTTTTCATTTTATCTGTTAAGTTGCTTCAAATAAAATGAAAGTGAAAGCTCCTACTGTTCAGTCGGTGACATTATATTTTGGACTTCTGTTGACTTTCCATTTCTTGTTGTCACATTGTTACATTTGTCTGGGAATTTGGACTAGATAAAAGATTACTTTTATGTGTCTTAATCGTTGTAGTGATTAAATTAGTACCCCCCAGTTTTTAGTGTCGATTCTTTACTTGCAGTTGAGTGTGTGCAGTTCTTTATTCTTGTCTCGAGGTCAAACTTACTGATTTAATCTAACATGCAGATGCTATTTAAAGTTATATGATTCTCCTATAAAATCAACATCTGAAGAAGATGATGATATGTCAAAGTTGCTGCCTTCTCAGAAAAAGAAACTGAGGCAAAAACAGAGGAAGGCAGAAGCACGAGCTAAGAAAGTATAGTATTTTGTATCTGTAGCATGTGGTGTGAGTTTCTATTTTGTTCTTATTTTCTTATTTTCTTATTTACTAATATATATCATTATATCAGGAGGCGGAGGGTAAAAATGAAGAATCTAATGTTACTGGTGTATCCAAGTCTGGGAAACGACCTGTAAAGCCTGTAGATCCAGATCCTCATGGAGAGAAGTTGTTGCAGGTTCTAATTTCCTCTTATCCCCCTAGTTTAATGTTTATAAATTTATCTCTTTTGTTGCATCTGTAGTAAATGATATGAAATCCCACTTACAGTGTTACACATTTACTCAGGTTGAGGATCCCATGTCAGAATCTACAAAGTACTTGAAGCTGCTTCAAAAGAATTCACCCGAGTCGTTGGAGACACACTTGCTTTCTTTTGAAGTAAATATGAGAAAACAGAAGATTTTGCTAGCCTTTCAGGTACTGTTATGCTCAAATATTGACTGCGATGCCTCTAGTTTTTAAAATTAATCAGCGAACATTTCAAAACGACAGATGTGATATTAGTATTTGGAGTTTGTATTTGTTACCTTTTCCATTTATTACCAAAAAACAGTTGTCAGGATACAGCAACCAAAATTTCATGTCAGTTGAGCAGTTTACAAGTTTCTATTGGCCTGGTTTATTAAGGCTAACACACTTTTGATTCATGAAATTTATTGTGTGTTAATTTGTATCTTTTTATTTTTTGCTCTAGGCTCTGAAGCAGCTCTTGAGATTGAATGCGGAACACCCTGATTCGCATCGCTCCTTGGTAAGTTATACCTGTTTGGTCTTAGGTCTACCTGTGCTTGCTTGTTAATATATGGGGGGTTTATGCTCTGATACTTACCTAGCGGCTTTTGTTGTTGACCTCAATATGGGTAGATTAAATTCTTCCATAAAGTCGATTCGATGCCTGCTCCGACGACTGATACCGAGACACTGATTTGGAGCGTATTGGGAGCAGAGCGCCCGCTTATCAGGTATGTCCACTTTGCTCCCTCCCTCCCCTTGTGCCCACTTTTGCCTCATATTGAAGCTTAACATATGTTTCTATCGGTTTATAGTCAATTGCAGGGGAACTCATTGGTGGAGGCAAATATGAATTTCTTAAAAAATCATCAAGGTGACTTTAAGCTTGACATTGAAAATGGAAGATGAATAATTACCTCTTTGTTTTTGTCATTTATTTATTCATTTATTTGTTCTCAATGCAGATTCCTTGATGCATAGAGCTGCAGTTGCTGAAGTTCTATATCTTTTGGAACCTGGCAGGAAATCTGAGGCTATTGCATTAATTGAAGATTCGAACAACAATACGGTTCCCAAGTAATGCCCTGTTCTTTTTATTTTATTTTATTAAAGTAGTTTTTGGGATCTTTAAGATTGATTTTTCTTTGAACCTTTCCATTTTATAACACAGTACCAATGGAGCCCTTGGACCAGTCAGAGAGTGGAAACTCAAGGATTGTGTTACTGTCGACAAGCTCCTTAAGACATACCTTGTTGATGATGCTGCTGCTTCGAGTAAGTACCAAAACTGGATTATGCTACTGTTTCTTTTATAAACAATAAAGTATAAGACTAGCAGAACTTGTATAGATTGTTGCATGGTGAGCCTATATGTAAACTTGTGTTTCTGTTTACAAAATTTGGAAGTAGCGGGCATCAGATATATAGCTCAATTCTTTTTGTGAAAATTGCATTTGTTTCCATAATCATTGTCTCCATATTCGCATCTGTCTTCTTGATGGTAGTTTATGGCATTTATTGGTGAATTGGGTTTTTGCATCATTTCACATGTATCTTAGAGCACTTCAAACAAAATGAAAGGTCACTCAGACAGTTCTTCTCATTCAATATATGGGATTTCCTCTAATAACTCGTACCTTGTAGGATGGAAAAAGCGATGCGCTGAGTACTTCCCTTACTCAACTTACTTTGAAGGCAGTCGCAGTTCTGCTGTACCTGGTTCAGCTTACAACCAGAACGGTAGTGCAAACCATGCAGACCATGAACATAATGCAGGTTCTATTGCAGTAAATGGAAATATGGAGGCATTTAAAGACCTCAATATCCAATCATGAAGTTGAATAGAAATATTAACTAAAGGAAAATGCAAATTCACCATGTGTTGATTGGCGAATCACGAAACCAAGCTGCAGAGTCAGAAACATATGCCCAAGAGCAGAGTACTGGGGTTTTGTGCGGAGTTTGATAGTATGATTGCAAGAAGTCGATATGTCCCAATTTTTAATCTGGAAATGTGTATAATCTACTTTTGTTGTGCTTCTAGAATATATATATTTTTTTAAATTTATTTTTTAAGTTTGGTCACATTTTTGTATTGATCTTTAGATGAGGCTGCTTCTTGGGTTGTCTGCCCCCAAATTTGAGTTTAATATTTGAGCGAGGAGCTACAGAATTTCAGTTTAGTAACTGTTTTAGATCAGAATAGATACCCGGAGTTGTTGTACCTCTTCCATTTTCATTGACTTCAATTATGTATAAACACCAAGTTATTTGAATTTTGTTTTTGCTATGAATCGATACAGTTTCCGACAAATAATGCTGAAAAATGCGCTATGGTACTGTTGAACATGGCAATAGGATGAATTTAGGCAATTATTTTTGGTTCAGTTTTGAGCTGCAGTGTCGGTTTATTAGAGTTAGGGTCATGTATTCTTTTGACCTTCACCAGTATTTAACAAGAAATGAATCGACTATTGAAGCTATTGTTTGAATTGGAAAATTGTTGGCTGCTGTTTACAACCATAATCTACTCTATGCATGGCTGATTGGAACTAATATTGGATGGTTTGGTTCACGACAAATTTTGAAAGATATTTTTTGGGTGCTTTTAATGTTACCCCACAAACCATTTTTGCTCATCCAATATTCTTTTCACGTCTCACTCATATAATTTTAATTATAAGTCTATTTTGTTCATCCATTAACAATATCTAAAATATTATTTTCTCAATTCTACTTTGTTCATCTTACATTCTCTTCTCACTGTACATATATTTTGTCAAATTCAGATTTGCTAAAGGTAAGTAAAATAACCAACTGAACAAAAAAAAAAGTTACTTGACCAAAACTAAAAAGAACAAAAAAAAGTTCACATTAAAATATAAATCTCAGTTAAAGAACAAAAAAAAACTCTCAAATTTAACAACTCAATTGTATCAGTTGAAATCATGACGATCAATGTCTGTAAATATACCTCTAGTAGCAACGCTTTCCATACTTTTGAGTTCTTGAACTGATCTATGTGTTGTTCATAAATACGGTACAATAATTGTCCATAAGAATTTAGATACAAAGTCGACATGGGAAATAATGAGTAAAATGATAGACAAATCATCAACAAAGAAAAAAAGAAAAGAAAAGAAAAAAGAAATAAACAGTTTACCTCATCTTCAGGTTAAATGCTAGTGTCTTCAGACTCACAACCGATGATAAATTTACGAAGTTTACGAAGTTTGTGTTCATCTAAAACAAAAAGATAAAAAAGAAAAAAAATGTAATTTGTAACAACTTATTGTCTCTTGCTGTAATTTTACATTAGATATTTTAGTATTTTAATCATGGTTCTAAAAGGCGCCGCCTTGCCTCGCCTAGGCACTGCCTAGGCTGTAGGCGAAGCAAAACCGCTCGGATTTTCACCGAGTCGTTCAAATGAGGCGGTCAACCGCCCAAGGACCGCCTAGGCGGTCAAGGCGCCGCCCAGGCGAAGTAGGCGTGTTCGAGGCGGCCTTGGACCAGGCGAAGCAGGCGCGTAAGAAAACCACCGTCCAGCCTCGATCTTCACCGCTGCTTCTTAGCTTTCTAGAGAGAGAGATTTGAGCATCGATCTACCAGACCTCCGCTAGATTCGAACCAGACCTCATCGGACCAGCCTCCGATCAACGATGGTTTGAACCAGACCTCGTCGGAGCGGCGACCAACCACAGATTGACAAAAGATTCATTGGCGGCGAAGATCGAGGCTGGACGAGAGAGAGAGAGAAAGAGAGAGAGAGAGAGAGAGAGAGAGAGAGAGAGAGAGAGAGAGAGAGAGAGAGAGAGATTCCGACGAATTGGTCACAGTGAAAGAGAGTGAAGAAATTTACAGAGACTTACTGAGAGAGAGAGAGAGAGAGATAGAGAGAGAGAGAGATTAGATATTTGTTTTAGTCTTTTAGGGCAGATTCGTCATTTTGGTATTTTGGTATTATCTTATTTAATTCTTATAAATACTATATATATATATTAATTAAATAGGAAAAAAGTAAATCCCCGCCTAGTCCCCGCCAAAGGCTGTCCAGGCGCTAGGCTATGGGTCGCCGCCCGCCTAGCCCCTAGTGCCTTTTAGACCATTGATTTTAATAGATCAACAACATGTGGGGTGAGCAAAATGATTTGTGGGGTGGTAATAAATGCACCCTTTTTTTTTTTTTTTTTAATTACTCGAAATGATTTTTAACCTCATTTTTTCCAAAACTATCAGAAAGCTAATCCATTTGGAGGTATTATTTTTTCTTTTTCTTAACAGAAATTGGAGTTCACCTGCTTCCCAGTTTCTCAATCAGAGTGCAACTTCAGTTTATTGTCTACTATTTTCTGGTTTTTTTTCTTTTTTTTTGTACTTCCCCTGGTGAGCTCAAGATTTCTTTTTCTTCAAGTGTTAGCTACCTCTTTTTCCTGCTCATACTTGACATCCACTGTATGGTAATACCGTAATAGAGTAGGGCTTTTTATCAATTCAGTTGAACAATTTGAAAGAAAAAGAGGAAGAGAAAATCAGTAATAAACTAATAATCCTCTTTTTCAATTGGCCTGATCCTTCTCTCCCACATAGTTACATAAAGAATTAGTTATTATTGAAATGGCTAAGAAGATTCTGACTGAAAGCTTTAAAGTTTAGCAAGAGGACGTTCTGTTTGAGTGCGCAATTGAGTTGAGAACTCAATCTAATCTAAGTAACCGGAGCCAGACATAATTTGTTTTCCCCAGCAATCTCAATAACAAGCTCCACAACAGAAGTTTGGGGCCTTATGCTAATAAGTTCACTTCCAAAGGAGTCTGAACGTCTGAAGTCCAGCAACACCTTGGATGGAGTATGAGATCAAATGAAAACCAACGGAGCTTTGCAGTCATGAGAGTTGAGACAGATGAGGTTTTGGAAGATGATCAGCACAAAGTTCTAATCGGGGTAGTAAAGACTTTTGATCCCTTCATATACTCTTTCTCCAACTATTTGAGAAAATAAGGTTAAAAATGCCTAAAGTAGGTCAATTCTCAAGGTCTCTTAGCTCACAACATTTGATGAAGGATATGTACAACTTATATATGATTTTTTCTTCTTTGCAGTAGCAGAAGCTCTATGAATGTCCAACAGGGTAGGAGGGAACTCACCATAGTCACCTTTATATTTAGAACTGCAGGCGATATTTACAGATAAACCGAAGCACATATCCCTATTACTGACCTGAGATAGTCTCAGCCGTCTCAACATTATAGAATTCTGTCATGTCTGTCCTTTCATATACATATCAATCAGCTTCCCCCGGTTTCTCACCCTATTGCTGGCTGGAGTCTCTGCCTGGCAAGGTTCCAACCTCCGACTTACAGAGGGGACATGAGGCATTGATTTTCAACCATTTGTCAACACACTCCACATGAAAGACATGTAAACATGTCAACTCTCGTAGCTCATCATTGTCCGAATAATTTGCCAGGCAAATACTACAAACCTGCATATTGAAGGAGAAAGCACAATAATTAAATGATAATAGCATGATAACTTTTGGTTTCATGACCACCCTAACAGTAATACTAAACAGAAGATCTGTGAAATGCTAAACTAGTTTCCCCTAGTGAGCTCAAAATTTAAGGTAATTGTTAATACAAGTTTGGTCTATGTTAATCAAGTGATCAGTAATAATAATATCTATTTACTTTATGGTCTGAAAAATACAATCTTTTATTTATAGAAATCAAGCATGATTGATCCCATGGCTAGTCTCCTGAAACCACTTGATGAATCTCAATAGTAATTCAGCAATTGTTGTGATATAAAGGGATGCTCTTAATGTAAACCCAGTATTTCATATTCAACAGGCAATCAACTTTTATCAGTGAGGTATGCAGAAGGACCACGAAATTTCAGGTGTTGCTAGATTTCCTGAATTGATATAGAAAGTTGGTAGGGGATCCAATATTGTCAAGCTTTGATTAATTTCAAGGACCATGAACTCAGATGGCTCTATTAAGAAAAGAAAAAACACCCAGATAGTCCCGAACATACATACCGCGTCTTCTTCTAATATTGCACGCTCCTTTTCTGTCCCTGCAGCCAAGAGTCCTCCTTCAGCAGTGGTGTTGCTGTCCAGATCATCATTGATCTCATTTCTCTTTAGCTTGAATTTGTAGGTTGGCAGAGAATTAATTGACTCTGTGGTGGCTCCTCTAGTCTGAGAATGGTCCTCTCGGAATCCCAGGACAGAAATGATGCAAGGCAGGCAGCAACAAATTGTTGCACACAGTATGAATGGCATGGCATATCCAATGCAGCTAAAGGTGAGGAACACTATGCATAACCTACAAGAAACCCAGGAATCTTTAGATGACTCAATAACCAAGTGACTGTTAAACACACTGTCGTTAGGAGGTACCTATACAATTTAGGGGCATCAGAGGGAGAAGAGTGACCTCCAAAAATCCACACATTTCCCACAACAAACCAAACTGCGAAGAAGCAATCTAATGCCATCTTGAAATGATCCACCAACCCATGAAGTCTGCAACATAGTAACTTCTTTAGTTAATGACACAATCTACATATGATATTTAAATTGTACAGACCATTATGAAAACAGAACAAAAAAAAAAAACAAAAAAAGAATAGACTTACAAATATCTTGAAAATAGTAGTTACAACAATTGATGTAGCATATAGGACTTCAATCTATGTGTTCATCACATTTCAGTTTATTGTGTAATTTATATATGTACATGAAAACAAATTCAACACTAAACAAATATTTTCACTTTATTCTCCAAAGCAATTTCTAATGAGTGAGCTCACACCATACAATTTATTAAAATATGTGCTTATATCTTAGCATGGATGCAAACCAGACTATTAAAGACAGACAAGTAGCCAAAACATATGGAGACTTTTGTAAAGAACAACAAGACGTAGATGAGGTGACCACTCTATAGAAAAAGAAAGCTTTTGGATATCTGCTGCAGTTAAATTATTAGTCATTTTTACCTGGTCACCATGTGAACAAGGATTTACGGTCACTCTTGGATTTAATTCCAGGTCAAAACTACTCCCTAAAACATATCATATAAAAATAAAAAATCGTAGTAAGAAGAGATATTTCTTTTCTTAATGGGAAACTGTGAGCTGATACTACTTTTGGTTGTGTGGTTAGAAAGAAGATTGTACTAGTGGTAATTTGTTCATCATAATATTGTATTCCAGTACAGGCGTACAATTAATATCAAAGCATTAGAAAGGAAAACAAAGCATGAGACACAGAAGAGATATTTCTTTTCTTAATGGGAAACTGTGAGCCGATACTAGTTTTGGTTGTGTGGTTAGAGAGAAGATTGTACTACTGGTAATTTGTTCATCATAATATTGTATTCCAGTACAGGCGTACAACTAATATCAAAGCATTAGCAAGGAAAACAAAGCATGAGACACAGAATCCTTAGACCTTGACATAATATACATATACATATATAATATAATATAATATGTAATTTTAAATATATGAATAATATATGTAGTTATCATAGAAAACACAAGTATGTGTGTGTGTGTGTGTATACGTATGTAGTAATCAAGCATGCTCACCAGGAAACCTGGCAGAAGACAGTATGAACAAGACAATGAAAGACGACCAGTAGATAAAATATGAAATAAAAGGTAGAGGAAAACAAAACCTTGCACTTAAGGGTCCTGCAACTTGAGGGTCTCTCACCACTGTCTCTGAAGTTTGATTGGTTTCCTCATGTGAAGCTGGAGCAATTGATATAGCTGTATAAGACATTGGTTCAGGAGGATTGCGTTGAGCAGAGCCTTGATGCGATTGAGTGGATTCTAGCTCAGCACCCCTGTAGCGGTTACGGAACCTCCAGTAAAGAATAGGTAGTGTTGCAACACAGCCAGATGCATAGCCCACAATCCAGGCAAACAAAGGGGCTTGCGGATTTTCATTTGTCGACAATGACAAAACAACAATAGATGCTATAATCTGACTGACAGTGACAAGAAGCTCAACAGAAATCCATAACCCTGAATTCAATGGGCTTCTTCTGTGGCGACTATATACATCACCTCGCCTCATAAACGATGAACTCCTAGAAGTTAATCTGTTTGAAGAAGCAGCCTGATAAGTGGGGGCATGTGTAATATGTGACAGTCTATCTTCATGCTGAGGCAACTCCACTCTAGGAGGTTGATCATCGTTAGATGAACTTGATGAGGTATCATCATTCCTTGTTACGTCAATTATGTGCACATGACTGTTGGGGCTTTCCATCTGCTCTAGTAGCAAAGGATATTGGTCACTGTGAGAGTCGCTATGTGGTTCTGGAGAGGGAACATCCATCTAAGTCTGCCAACCCAATTGGAGGGAAAAAATGCATAGATTGGTTAAAATTTGCTTTCTGTATTTCTGCACTCTATCCACAAATGACAAATCCCCTTCTCTTTCTTAACAGATGAAAAATTTCCCTGATATCCTCACTTGCTTGCATGCAGCTTGGAACATATGGGGCAATTTGAAACTAAATGCTTTGAAGAACTTGTAACTTTTCAGTTGTAAGCTGTAACACAACCAGAGCTGGTATTAGTCCCCAGTTTCTGTACCATTTCTATAAAACCTCAGTACTACATCTTAACATGATTGAAACTGTGAATAAGTAAAAGCAGGCAATCAGGTAGTAATATGAGCAATGCCATCCTATCAGAAAGATCATCTTTATCGCATCAAAAGACATCTGGATAGCTACATGGCTTGTGAAATAGCAGGTGCACATACATTACACGATCACTGTCCGAAAACAGGACGACAGTGAGGCGGTTACATGATTCGTGTAAACAGAAAACTATTTCTTCATAGCAAATATGAGCATGAAGGCAAAAAAAAAAAAAAAAAAACCCGAACTACAAGCGATAAAACCACACAAGTGGAAGGCAGAAGTAAAATATAATCATCTGATATCCCAAAAACCTCAAAAGAATTCTTCTTAAGATAAAACAAGCTTGCACAATCTGACTACCAAAACGGGTCAAGGGTAATCACAAATTGATCATATATGCATTGCGTTTTCACTACATGTTACTCCTGAAACCACTAGTAAAACCCAAGCCAATGCACAATAGCCTCAAATCAAAAGACCTACTTAGTGTACAAGCAAGCTAGTCCAACTCTAGAACAAAATCCCATGTTCAAAAACTTCATATCCACACAATCCACTCAATAATCTACACTCAAGATAAAAACTTTCGCAAGTACTGCCTATCAAATTCAAGAAATGATATCAACTCCATCACAAAACACAAAACCCACAAATAATTATCTAGATTAAGCAGCAGATAACAACAATATTAAACAGAAATTAAAACCATAAACCAAAAATGATGATCATAAAGGAAAGAATGAAGGAGATAGAAAATATTACCAGATTCAGCTAGATATATACAAGATAGACTGATTATTCGGGTGTCGGATTAAAGCTCCAATCTTTGCACAGGTCTTCAGTTTTCCGGAGAGAAAAGAAACAAAACGTCAGCAAACCCATCATGGAGAGAGAGAGTAAACGTTGTTATCTCAGACCAAAAAAAAACGTAGTGGGATGAGACATGAGCTGTGGGAGTGACAGAGAGTATTTGCGCCGTTGGATTGTGGGAGATGTGAAATTAAGTGCAACTGTGTGCTTTCGACTCGCTAAGTCTTTTTTCTTTTTTAATTGTACGAGTCATATAAACGAATGTGGTGTTAGACTGTTAACTAATAACCTTGAGGTTACGGTTCACATTTCATTGACATATGTAATGTGTGTGAGTGTTTTTTTAAAATAATGGAGCTCTAAGAAAAGAGTAATTTTAAATACATACCTCTAATCTCTTAATACACACCCTTTACTTAATACACTACACATCTAGTTTTTCATTTCAATATTATACTAAATACACATCCCAAACTGTCTAAAATACTCTCAATATCTAAAACTAATAATAATCTGTTACTTAATATAATTATTATATATTTACTATTTCACAACTCACTTTACGTATTCTTTTTTATTTTCTGTTAGATTTTTTTGATCGGGTTAGAAATTTTTTCTTTTTTTTCTTGATATTTTTCAATTTATAATTAAAAGAGTAGTATTATATTCGAATTTCAAATCTCCAATATGACATCAATCGGCTAGAATTTAAAGAAAAAAAATATTGA